>NC_080693.1:59335193-59640871 GCF_030445035.2 Dasypus novemcinctus
ACTATGGTGATAAAAATCATTTAGTGGTTGTGGGAGAAAGTGATGGGCTGAAAGGGGCACAAGACAACTTTCTGGGAGGATGGAAATATTCTAGATTTTATTTTGGATGTTGGTGACATGAGTATACTGGGGAGCAGTTGTAGCTCAGTGGTTGAGCACCTGATTCCCATGTACAAAGTCCAGGGGTCAATCCCCAGTATCTCCTTAAAAAAAAAAGTATCTAATTGATTTTACCACAATAAAATAAAATAAAATAAAATAAAATAAAACTCATTGAACTGAACATAAGATCTGAGCATTTTACTGTATGTTAATTTAAAAGCAAATCCTAATACACTATTCCTCCACTTAAAACCTTTTAAATGATTACCCATTATCCTAGAATAGAGCCCAAACTCCTTAGCATCACCCACCAGATCCTTTTTGACCTAACCTCTGTCTTCCTCTCCAAATCACTCTCCTTGAACTTGATATACTAGCCCAGTAGTTTGCAAATTATGGTCCAGGGACCCTCAGGGGTCCCCAAGACCCTTTCAAAGGTCCTCAAGGTAAAAATTCTTTTTAAAATACTACTCAGATGTTATTTGCCTTTTTCACTCGCATTCTCTCACAATTGTATCGTGGAGTTTACCAGAGACTCCATGATGTGTGATAATACTTTATAATGAAATATGTCAACAATTGGAATATCTGTATAATGCAGTAACCTGTACTTTCTAAATTACCAGTTCATGATGTTACAAAATCATGCATGGGTAGAAGAGAGAACAATGTATTTTACAAAATCATGCATGGGTAGAAGAGAGAACAATGTATTTTAAAGTTCATATCAGCTATTGAATTTTAATGTAGTATCAATATACAAGTTGTCTAAAATGCTCCTCCTTTTTCAAACTAAATCCTAAGTGTGAGACCATATTTTCTTCTATACTGTAACCAAAACAGCATATAGTGACAACTGAATGCAGATGTGAGAATCCAATTGTCATCTATTAAGCCAGACATTAAAAAGAATTGCAAAAATGTAAAACAGTACCACTTTGCTCACTAATTTTTTTGTTTTGGAAAATATGGTTATTGTTCATAAAAATATTATTTATATTAACATGTAATGAGTTTGTTACTTTTAAATGAATCTTTTTTTTAAATCTCAATTTTAATTTCTACAATGGTAAATATGGATAAATATAAGAACAAAAACAAAACTTCTGTGGGGTTCTCAATAATTTTTAAGAATGTAAAGCAGTCCAGGAACCAAAGAATTTAAGAACCAGTGCTCTAGCCATACCAAACTATTTTCAGTTCCTAAACAAAATCATGTGATTTTTGCCACCCTCCCTTTGCATATGCTTTTCCCTCCCCTTTCACAGTCTCAACAGTCTGCCTGTTAAACTCCTACTCAATATTCAGGTCTTGGTTTAAACAACCCCTCCTCCAGAAAACCTTCCCTGATGGCTCAGAATGGATTAGGTGCCCCCTCCCATGAACTCCCATAACTTATCCCATAACCAGCTAAATGTGTGCTGTGGGGTGAGATCCTTAAGAGTTGGGGTCAGGTCTTGTCCACAGCCAAATTCCCAAGGCCAGTATTGCCCAGTACATTGTTGATTGATAGAACTGTGAATGTAATATTCATAACGACCAGTGAAGTATTATTATTTTCATGGGAAAATAGACTCAGAGAAGTGATCTGTTCAAACAAATTCACCTAGAAGTGTAAGCTGACAATTGCACTCCAAGTCTTTTACCTCCAAATCTCTCACTGCTTTGATTAGGTAGGGCAGTTTACCTGGGAACTTATGGCATACTTCAGGTAGGACAGGATGAGAGGGTTGGGGGAAGGTCCAATCATAGCCTGCTCCAGCAGTGCATCTGCAAGGGGAATAACAAAGACTGAGTGGTTACTTTTCTGGGTTCATCCCTCCTTCCCTCCCTTCCTTTCCATTTCACTTTAGACCTGCCAGGTTGAGAATGTCCCAGGTGGCTCCTTTGGGAAAGAATTTCTTCATGTTGATTGCCCATTGGTAGTCACTCCAACGCTCCTTCCAGGCTTGTAAAATGGCTTGCTTCAGGTTCACCACCTTCATGACTTCACTTTGAGGAGGCGGAGCCACTAGCGGCAAGCTTTGAAGTGGGAGAAATCGAGCTAAGAGACGAGGTTCTGAGGAAAATGAGAGGGGAGGGCAGAGTTAAATGAAATGGAAGAAACACGGGAAGATCTAAGAGACAGAAGAACGAGAAGGACGAAAGGAAAGCAGGCAAAGTAGGCATACTGTTAGGCTCTTCCCTTCTAACCAAATCTTTCCAGGTCTGGGGCACTAAGGGTCAAGGGGGCTAATTACAAGAAGGAAAGCCAGGGCAGCAAGGGGTTCCGCCAGTTCCGGTTGTTTAATTACTCCCTTAGCCCCGGCTGCGTCCCTCAGCCTCTACTATCCCAAATCCAGATATCCCACACACACATCTCCCCCACCTCCTGTAGCCCTCAAACTGTAATTCCCGATTTTCTTTTCATCCATTAACTCCCCAATTTAAACCTACCGGACAACCCAGTTCTAGCGCCTACATGCCGCCATTTTGCTACTTGTCAAAGAGCTCATTTTTTATTGGCTGGGAATATCAAGCATAAGCCAATAGAAATGCAGTAAGCGACAGGTCCCGCCACGACGACTTCTGGGAATTGTAGTTGCTGGGCCTGGGAAGTCATTTGTCCGGTCTACGAACGAAGCTAAGGACTGATCTCGAAGGCCACCATTGTTTCTCTCTCGAAGGAGAAATTCTAGAAGCTGGGCATCACAGAAACGTGGAGGGTGAGGAGGCTCTTGAAAGGCTGCTCACAGTCAGCCATCCCAATGATGTCACTGTCGACCCAGTGTTTAAATCAGATTCCAACACCCTTTAATGACCCACTAGTTAGTAAGCACAGCAGACGTGTTGGTGTTCAGCAATACGTTCTAACGCTTTCCTTGCCTTTTTTTGTTCAGGCTCCTTGGCTACCAGAGTTGTACTTGTACTCATGCCTGTATCCCAGAAGTGTCACTGAGGTTCTGCTAGTTGCACACACATCCCCACTTCACCGCCCCCCAAATCTGAGTCTTCTCAGAATCTCCTGGCCCTGCAAAATGCTTGAATCAGAGAAAAGGAAGGAGGGAAGGAAGGAGAAAACTGAGATTAAAAAACTAGAAAAATCAGAGAAACTCTCACAGCCAAGAGGGACCAAAGAGATGTGACAGCTAAATGCAGTGTGGTAACTTGGATGTGATCCTGGAACAGAGAAAGGACAGTAAGTAAAAACTAAGAAAAATTCTGAATAAAGCATGGATTTTACTTAATAATGTGTCCATATGGGGTCATTAATTGTAACAACTCTACTATATATAAGTAAGATGTTAAAAGGGAAAACTGGGTGTGGATTATGTGGGAATCCTCTGTACTATCTTTGCAATCTCTCGTAAATCTAAAGCTATTCTGAAATAAAAAGGTAATTTTTTTTTTAAAGTTGCTATCTCATTTATCCAAAGGAGCCCTATTGTAGATAATTATGTCCCAGCTGTCTGGCATTAGCCCTTCTTTCCCAGCAGTGAGAAGGCCAACAGCAAATGCTACCCACCACTGGTACCAGTATCAGAGCCTCCTTTTATTAACAGCCTTCATCCCTGCCCTATCCTATGGACAAGTCTGTCCCAAACATCTATAACCAGGAAAAAGAGTAAACATGGAGACCCCCCCACCCAGTGGTCTGTCACATCTCTTTCCTACCTGCTATCCTGAACCCTGAGGAGCCTGCTATCCAAGTCCATGCAGCCAAGTTCTATCCATACTTCCCAATAGCCATCCCTTGGCTACCCTCTAAGTGGCAAAATCAGTTCTCAGGATGATGAATCTGGGGGAGCAGCTCACTCTGGAAGCAAGCTTGTGGCCGTATGGGCAGAGAATAACAGGATCCTGGGTATCTGGAGCATAGTCTAAAAAATCTAAAAGGGGACGAGGATTGCTGTTCCCAGAGGGAATGTGTGACTGAAGGAGAGCCAGTGTGGTCCCTCTGGCGTCAGTACTGCCTGTGACCTTTCTCACTTCCCACCCAACCACACCTCCCTTCATTCAGCTCCCCTCGTACCTACCCAAGTAACATCACTGGGGAATGGTATTTATACAAACCAACTGCCAAATATGTGCAGCCAAAGCTTCCAAAGCAGGAGGGAGAGAGAATACAGACTCCTCATGCTTAACTTCCAGACTCCCCCCAGCCACACACACTCATACCTGAGACTGGCACAAACCCTGTTTCTCTTAAGTCTCTCACATAGCTAGCCTCCCCTCTGTTCCCAGGCCCCACTCTATTTTTGCTTGCTCTCTCTTCCCATTTCTTTTCTCTTAAGCCATTCCTGGATCCTGCAGCTCCTTTCCCATCCCTAAATGCTCATACTGTTCCTCTTAGAGAGAAGCTGCCAACTTTGTGACTGCTCCTGACTTAGTGGGTGTTGGATCCCCACATGGCAGTAGACCCTGAGGACAGTGATATCCTGAGCTCAAACCATCCCCCTCTGCCAGAAAGCCTGGCAGACTTCTAGGGGGTTGCCTCCTCCCCACCTCACAGGGAAATGGCTTTTGTAGTCAGGCATCTGCCTTGCCTGTTCCCCTACCACTCACCAGCAGCCCTTTCTCTAGGCTTAGGAGGGTTTTCTCAAAGACTGAATTCCTATTTGCAACGAGTTGCTTAGTTCTGGGCAAGGGCCATTTTCAATTTCTCTATTTTGCCCTTTCTGGCTCTCAGTCAGAGAAAGCTTTTCCCTCTACACGCTGATATCCTCATAGTGACTCTCTTGAGTTCTCTGGCTTGTGTACCACAAGGACTGGACTCCATGATCATCTTCTGCAGGGCGAGGGAAGAGCTGCTGACATCTCCTTTGGCTTTAGGAGGAAATGCTCTCCCACCTTTGACACAGCCCCTCTCAAATCCCCTCCTACTTACACTACTTTCTTTTGCTGTCCATTCCTTCTCATTCAGCACTGAAAGAGGCTGAGTTCCCACCTCTGCTTTCCTAGCCCCAAGTCCCAAACTTTCATCTTGTTGGCTGGCCTGGCTGGGAAAGGGGTCTTGCTGGAGAAGAGGGGTGGGTGGAAACCAGCCAGGCAGAGTGACATGGTGACATCTGGAGAAATGGCAGAAAAGGAGTTAGTTCGGTGTGGGGGTGGGGTGGGAGAGGAGGCTGTGAGGAGCAGGGGTTTGGGGTACCCAAGGGGAAGGGGACACTCTAGGCTAGAAAGGGGTATAAGGAAAAGTAGCAGGAGTCTAGACCCAAAAGCTCATAGAGACTGAATTACTTGGTAAGCATACAAGGCACAGAGGGTTTCCGCTTCCTTTCTCTCATAGGGAAACTGAGTCACTCCCCTCCCCTAACAGGAACATCTTTCTCTGGAAGCTTGCCGGGGGTCTCACCACTATGGGGAGTTAATTGGCAGCAGGTGGAAAGGGAGAATAAGCGAGTCCAGCCCACACACTCATATCCACAGTTGGCTCCAAACCCTGCCCCCATCAGTCCCAAAACCCAAATCCCTGCTTTCTAGCCATCTGGGAGAGAAGAGGAGGGGGAGGGGCTTAGGAGGTAGCCCCACCTCAAGGACAGCCCCTGGGCCCCCCACAGTCCCCTGTCCCTGTCTCCCCACTGCCCCCAGAGAAGTATAGAAAGAGACTGTCCAGGACAGCAAAGGCAGAATTTGAACCAGTCCTGAGTAGTTTCCTTTCTAATACTCCGGAGGACACCTTCCCTCTCCACACCCCCAGCTCAGAGGGGGACCGTGACAGGGAAGGGGGACCAGTCTGCTGCTTCCTCTGCACTGCCCTCCTCCCTCCAGGCCCTGAGAGCCCCTCTACTTAAACTCTTATCTCCACACCAGTCTGCTCCACCTTCACCTTTGACTCCTGAGGAAGGGACACAGACTATGATGGGAACAGAGACTGCCCCCGCTCCTCCTCTTTCCTGCTGGTGAAGGGAGGGAGGAAGGGCTTTACAGGAAATCAAAAACAAGAAGCTGAGATAGTTTGGAGGACCCAATATCTGGCACATATTAAATGCTTAATTAAATATGTGTCAATGAATGAATGAAGGTAGGATAAACCTGAAAGACAGCCTGGAGAAGATGTCTCCTTTTCCTACTTCCCACCTCAGATACCAAAAGCTGGGCTCAGCAAGACCTGAGTCCATTTCCCAGTCCCCTCTTCATGAGTCAGAACCAGGGCAACTGGTTGGACAAAGGTGATCGATAGGGGGGAATTCAATGATAACTTTACTCTTGCCAGAGTAATTGCCTGCTAGTTTCCCAGTTCCTCATCTCTGCCAGACACTTGATCCCCAACTCCCCATAAAATGCTCCCCTCCTTTTCCCCTCTTCCTTCTCCCCTCCATTTCTACCATCTCTTCTTGACTGGAAGAATACTAAGGGGGAGAGATACCTGGATTGGGGGTTCTCTTAGCTTATTGTGTTTCATTTCCAGAGTTCCCCCAATGAGCGGGGCTGTGTCTGCAGAGCCAGAGGGTGTCTGCTGGCCACCTCATCACTTGCTGACATCACCCAGAGCCTAAGAGACTGAGAAGACATGGGGAGAGGCAGGGGAAGGGAATTCCCAAGGCCAGGGCCACAGAGTTGGTTCCAAGGCTGGCTGGCAGAGGGCCTGCCCCACTCCTTTACACTGTTTAGGATGTGCAAGCCCTCTTGGCAGGGATGGAGGATTCTGTGTGGGGTCTTGGATGCCAGCTTTTGGGGGGAAGCTTTTCAGAAAAGTATCTGGAGGCCCTGGTTTTTAGGAGTTGGACCCTCAAGAAATCTTGGGGTGCTTCCTAGCAACAGCCTGATAGGAAGGGAGGGAGGAAAGAAGGGAGGGAGATGGGGAGGAGCCTGGGCATAGCTGTTCTGGTGGGAGCCCAGAGAACAGGCTGTTCCTGCTGCCTCCTTGGCAACCAAAATCTTAAGAGGGAGGGGGCCGTCAGACAAATCCCCTTGGAGGGTCCCTATCCATCCTCACTCACTCTCCACCCTCCCTTCTGAGTCTGCAGAGGTGGGGGGATGGAAGGGGATGGTGCCAACACAGGCCTGGTGGGGGGTTCATGGCATAAGGGAATCAGAGCTGGGAATGAACAGACTCTGAGAAGAGCTGGAAGCTTCAAGAAACTGGGAGTGGGTAGGGTGAGAGGGGTTAGAAGGGGGCTAGGGCCAAACAGGGGCAGGGGCTGGGCTGGCTCTTGGGACCCGACAAGATGCCTGCTTTGGAAGCAGTGTGCCCTTCACTTTGCCTTTGCCCAGGTCTGTCACCAGCCCATGTTGGGAGCCAAGGAGAGGAGAGAAGTAAGGAGAAGAGTTGGGAATGGTGAACTCTTGTGTTTGAGTTCAAGGTGCCCTACTCTGCCCCTGGAATAGGAAAAAAAAGGATCAGGAGTCATTTCCTTTCTGTATTTCCAGCTCTAAGATTTCAAAATGTCTCCCCTACACAACATCTTTAGGGACTGGGTCAAAGGGAGATGTGGTGGGAAAACCAGGATGGAAAGAAGACAAAACCATAGCACCTTCATCTTCTCCCTCTGGACCCCATCACTCCTGCCCTATCCTGGATTACTGCTGAGGCCACTCCACTGCCTGCTGGTCTGCCTGGCTCACTGCAGAGTACAATGTATCTCATGTACTGGGATTCTCTCCCCAATCCTCAGGCAGCCTAATCCCAAGGGACAATTTCCATGCAGCATGAAGCACTGCACCCTGAGGGCTACACATTGCAGTCCAACTGCCCAGGGTTTCAGCCAAACCTGAACATGGAGAAGGTGGCAGCAACTGGCAGACAGCCACCCTCAGTGCACCTCACACTGCACACTGCAGTCCCACTGCATGCTGACTCTGCACACTGAAGCTGTTGCATACCCACTGTGAACCCAGATGGAACCCACAGGTTTACTTACTGCATGCTGATTCTGCACACTGCAGCCTCAGTTCCTCACTACAGCTGCCACTGCACATTGCAGGCTGCCTTTGCCCATTGCATACCCCTCCTCACCACCCCTACACTCTGTACCCCATGCTTTCCATCCCAACCGCTCTTTTCATCCCTGTGGTCCCAGGGACCAAAGAGAGGCACCTCCTCTCCCCCATGCATTGCAGACCCCATGCATTGCAGACCTTCTGTTGAAGTAGCTTCAACAGAGCTGAGGATGCTGGGGCCTGATGACCAAAGGTAGCCCCATTCTGCTGGGCTGTTGGTCAGAACCCTACACTCAGCAAGTGATTCTGCCCATTATAAACTGGAATCTTCTTCTCATACAGAGCGGCTCCCCCTAATATGCACACACACACATACACACACATACACACACTCCCCTCCTCAAGAGCTGACTGTGGAGACAAGGCCCCGCCCTGGGCGCCATGGGAAGGCTGTGGCCCCCGCTGGTAAAACTGGGCTAATGATAGCAGCGGGGGAACCGGCGGGGCCAGGGTGGGTGCTGGGGTAATTAGAGCTCTGCTAGGCTGCTGGGAGATCCTGACATGAAAGGGGCTGGGGCCTCACTGGGATGGTCCATGAATGCAGGTGTGTGTGTGTGTGCAGTGTGTATGGGGAGGTAGAGCTGGCACAATAGAGACCTATCCTCTGGGAAAGGGGGTCCATTTTTACACTGCCCGCCCTCCTTCTTAGACTGGCCGTGCTACCATTTGGATTTTGGTGAGGGCAAACATGGGAAAATACCACCTCTGTCAAGCTGGGAGCTGAGGGGTAAGTCTCGCCCCCTCCTGAAGCTCAGCGGGGGGACAGATTGTGGGGGAAAGGCAAGTCTGGTGACAGTGAACAGAAAGCGCATATAATGGAGGAGGGTGACATTTGAAAGGGGAAGAAATGGATCGGGTAATAATGTTAGAGATGGAAGGGGAGGAAGACATGGGGAATGTAGTGATAATCACCCAAAGGACTGAAAACATCGGATGACCTAAATTAAAAGACATCAGGGATCACCTGCCCAGTCTTCTTATTTTAAGGTGGAGGAAGCTGAGAGCAGTGGCGATTTATTCAAGGTCACACAGTGAGTTACTGGCAGAGAAGGGACCCGAACTCCGAAACAAACTCTGAACTCTAAGCGTTTGGTATTTAGCCTTTCTCCTCTGACTTACAAGGTGCAGGTGGCGCCTTAGTACACTCTCCGCGCCCCCGCCACGCAAACCCTAAAACCCCCAAATCCCCCAGCAAGGGCTATTTCTTAAATGACATCTTTTCCCAAATATGTCAGCAAGTACCACTCTGCCGGAGACGTCTGCTGGGGGCGGGGAGGGGGGTGACGAGCCTGAGCGGCGTGGGGGCGCGGGCAGAGGCGGCGGAGGGGCGGCGGGGCCGCTGGCCGGGGTCCCGGGGCGCGGCGGGGGCCGGGAGGCGGGGGCCGGCGGCGACGAGGCGGCCTGCAGGGAGCAGCCGCGAGCCGGCCGGGCGCGCCAAGCCCGAGCCCCAGCCGGAGCGGGGCGGGGGAGGGAGGAGCCAGAGCGGCCGCCGCCTCTGCCGGAGGAGCCGCGGGGCCGCCACACTCGCCCCCCGCCCCCCCGCGCTCACTCGCACTCACACCCGGGCGCAGGAGGCGGGCGGCCCGGGCCCCACCGGCCCCCCATGGACGCCCCCGGCACGGGGCGCTGAGACCCCCGCGTCGTAGCCCAGCCGGGTCCAACGCGCCACGCCGAGGTAAGGGGGAGGGAGCCGGGGGGGGGGGGGCATTAATATGCAAATGCTTCGCGATTGATTATGCAAAGCCGCGGGGCTCTCTAGCCAGCTCCCAGGCGGGCTGGGGGCGCCCTGAGGGTCCGCGCTGCCAGCCTCCGCCTTCCCCGGCGCGCGGGTGACCTGTCACAGCCCGGGAGCGTGCAACTTAACGCCCTGGGGAAGGGAGGTGCTGCGAGGAGGGAGGTGGGAGCGGGGGTTCGCCAGCGGAGATGGCGTCCGGGCCTCCCCCTCGAGGGCCCGCCCGGCCTCTGTCCGGCCAGTGTGCTGCGCATTCCCGGGCCGGCCCCGCTGCCGGCCGGCCCCAGCTCCCCCGCCCGCTGCGCCGCGGTTTGTTTACGGTGCGCGGGAGGCCTGCCCCCCACCCCTAACCTCCGAGGCCGAGTGGGTTTTGCAAAGCTGTCTCTGGCTGCGGAGGGCAGTATGAGTCCGGTGCGGGGTGGGCTTGCGTGGGCCTGGGGTGAGGGAAGTTACCCCCCACTCCACCCGCCTCTCCAATTGAACCTGGTTCGCTGGTTGCAACACCCCTAATTGCAAAAACACGGCGGGAGGAGGGAGCGTTGTGTGTGTGTGTGTGTGTGTGTGTGTGTGTGTGTGTGGTGGTGGGGGGGCGCTTGAGGGTCCCTAGGAGATTAGGAGAGTTGCAGGCTGGGATGGCTGGAAAAGAGGGAGGAATGGACCAGTGTTGTGTTTCCTCTCCTTTCTTGCACCCCTCCACCCCTAACAACGTGTCTCTGTCTGGTTCGGTGTGAGTAGTGGAGTGGGGGGGATCATGGGGTACTTGAGAGAGCCAACTGCTCCATGAGTGGGGGAACACAGAAGGAAAGCCAGTGGGGTGGGAACGCGCCACTCAATGTTGGCTGTGGCCCCAGGAGGGGGAGGGGATGAAGGGGGCTGTTGTCCAAGACGAAGGGGGAAGAGAATGTGACATGCAAACACAGATATGCCCACACAGACAGCCACATGCACAGCCGGGGGCACCAGGCAGACTCAAGGACAGGAGCTGGTGGACACACCCACACCAGGACAAGGGAAGAGGCAGGCTGCTGCTGCACCGTGGTGCTCAGAGGGCGGGACACACCCACAGAAGACCAAGAGCAGGGAGACTGACCCATGCACATACCCAGGCACAGGGTCACACGGAGATGCAGTCACAACATGGGGACAAGGAGGAGTCTCGCTCACACACATGCACACATGCATGAACACAGAGCATTTGCACACGGCTGCACAATTACAAAGACCCTGTCACTCACAGGCACACACGTGCCTGCATGAACCCACTCACACAGACATCATCGCCTGCCGTGACAGTTGCTGTCACTCAGTCAAACACAAACCCAGTTACACATCAACACATGTATACACAACTTAGCAACAAGTATTTTCCTGGACTCTCACCATGTACCTCTGCAGTTCTGTATATAAACCACCCCCCTGCTCTCAAGGAAAATTAAAATTGCCCGTATGAAAAGGCTTTAATTGCATAAATGGTGCAAGGCATGCATTCACCATAACACATGCAGTCTCTATTGCTTGTCATGCCACCCTACTAGATGGTGAGCCCCTTGATACATAGGAGAATCACTTGACCAGCTCTGGATCCACCCTTGAGCCTGGCACAAAAGGTGCTCTGTACACACTTGTTAATCGATTGACTGTGGGCACTCCAGACACAGGGGCACTCATTTGCACACAGGTTCAGGTCCATGCCAGCAGTGATGTCCTGACAGTCCCAGTTGCACACACTGTGTGTAGTCCGTGCAGTCTGACACACACCTAGATGTACACACAACACAGACTTTTTTTCTGAAGCTTTCTCCTCTAGGCTCACCCTCTGAGTCTTGAGGGGATGGGCTTTTTTTTTTCTTTTTGAAAGAGAATTAAGAGCAAAGAGAGTAGGACAGGGGGGTTCCAGAAGGCCGAGCCATGGACCCAAGCAGTGTCCAGTGACTTCCTAGCTGGAATTGGCCTCTCTGTTGGAAGAAGGGATATCTTGGGAGAATTGGCTCCTAGGGAGCCTCATCCCCGCCCTAAAAGCCAACCAGGGGGTCTAGCTGCCCCTGTGGTGGTTTAGTTGCCTGGGCCTTTTCTGGAGACACTCATTTGGCCCCAGTGAGTTCTTGTCTCCCACCATGAGTCCATCCCCTTTTCTCACCTCTGCCCTCCTGTCCAAACTTGGCTGCTTTCCTTAGGAGGCCGTATGCTGGTGAGCGTCTGTGTGAGCAGTGTGTATTTTTGACTTGGAATTTCTCTCTTACTCTGTCTCTCTGTTGCTCTGTCTTGCTGTGTCTGACTTTCCCTCTCTCTCTTGGTTTCTCTGCCAGTCCGTAACTTTCTCACTCTGTCCAATTACCCCTGTCCTTGTCTGTTTCTGCGACAGCCTCCTCTCAGAGCTGGGAACTGGCAGTAACGCTCTTCATACTTTTCCAGTTGTTAATACTCAAACTCCGCCCCACTGCCCCGCCTGCCCTGCCTCTGGGGTCAGCGAGAGGTTGGGGGGGGGGGGTGCTCAGCTGGCTGCTCAGGACATCCTGCACTTCCTTAGTGCTGCAGCTGTGGCCAGTGAGTTTGGGGGGCTGGGAATAGAGGAGAGTTGGGGGCGTTTACTACCTGTGTTGACCCCTCAGGCTGGCGGGCTTAGCAAGGGGACACAAGCTCTGTGGAAGCCCTTGGTGTGCAGGCTGCAGCTAGCTAGCTCCCAGACAGGCGGATGAGGAGGTGTCCCACTGCATTGCCCCCAGCTGGAAAACAATTGCCCCCATGGGCAGTGGCGGGAGTTGGCACGACCCGGCTGAGCTGGGCCCATGGGAGGACTCAGAACAGCCTTTCTCCACACCCCTGGCAGCTGAGATCCACCTCAGAGATGCCCAACAGCTGTGTCCTCTTTGCCCAGCCTCAGGCCTGGTTCTGAGGGTTCAGCTGCCCAGACCACGTGTGGGGGCCAAGTGAGGCCTGCTCGGCCATGAGTGCAGGCACAAGCCCAGAGTGGGCAGGAAGGGCAACTCTCTGGTAGATGGACTTTGAGCAGGGGGCACTGGTGCAGAGGCCCACAGCCCAGGGGGATCAAGTATTTCTGACCATGCTCCCCTCAAGCTTTGACCTCCTTGGATGAGGAAGCACTGGTAATTGTCCTATAGTAGGAATCCATGGGCTGTGACAGAAGGGGAAATTGAGGCTTGGCCCCAGCACATACATTGCTGGATGAAAGAACAAGGTCTTATTCCTCCAGCAATAATATGGTGTAATGGTGAAGAGCAGGGATTTTGGGGGAACTAGACTGCCTGGATTTGAATTCCAGCTCTGTGACTTGCTGGGCATAGCCTTGGGCAAGTGATTTAACCTCTTCCTTGCCTTATGTGTAAAGTGGGGATGAAGATTAAAGGAGTTTGAATATGCGGAACACTTTAAAAAGTGCCTGGTGGCTTGTGGGTCTGGGGTCCTCCAGATTTCCTGGAGAAACTATGTTGAGAATTGGATCTCCTAGATATCGCAGGCATGGGATTGCAGGGAGCGGGCAGTGAACCTTCAGTCTCCAGCCTCTGCGCCCTTCACATCACCTTCCACACACGTACATTTTGTAGCCTAGAGCCAGTGTATAGAAAAGGGTCCAAGGCAGGCCTCAATGCCCTCCTCCCCCTCTGCCCCTCTTCTTTTGGCTGCTTCTTAAAAGGAGCACTTGGCATCTCAGCTTGGGACACACCTTACTAGCTAGGGCCCTTGCTGAATGTCTGGGCATCACTGCATCTCTTTTGGGAAAAATCTGAGGCACTGGAGTTGCGGGAGAAGTAGCAGGAGTAGCAGGCCGCATATTCCCTTGAGTAGAGTGCAGAACCCAGCTCAGGGAGGAGACAGGGCCCTTCCTCTCTCTAGACCCCTTTTCCTTTCCTGGGGACCCAGTGTCCCAGATGCCTGCCAGTGCTCAACCAGGACCCAAGCCTGGTTGACAGATCAGTTTCCTCTCCCCTGAACAGAGGGGTATTAGTGCAAAGGGTGGTGGCAGAGGGAAACTGAGGTACAGAGGAAGGACCAGTCTGGTGGGTGTGTCACCTTGGGATCCAGGGTCTGAGTTAGGTTGCCTCTTCCCCGTGAGTTGGATGATGAAAACCCCCTCTCCCCCAAATCTCTTTTATTCAGCCCTCCCCTTCAAGGTGAAGCAAGGACAATGGGGGCTGCTCTGTGACAGGGCTCTAAGGAGCCCTTCCGAGTGAGGGGCTAATCTCAACACTATTTCTCAGGGCTGCAAAAGTGCTTGGGGAACTCTTGTGCCTCCTAGGGAGGGAGGCAAGCTTAACCATGATGGGAAGAGCACTGGCTGGGAGGTGGGAGCCCGGGTTTTTGCTGTTCAACACTTGTGTGACTTAGGGCCTGGGTTTTCCTCTGGAGACAGTGCCATCTGCCTCACTCTGAGCAAGGGCTGAATAACATAGCATTATTTATGGAAGGATGAGGGCCTTCCATGACACCTGTGCTCGGTAAATGTTACATCCTGGCATGGTAAGCAAGCCTGTAGGTTCTGCCCTCTTCTCCCAGGACTTGGCACACTCCAGGTTGGGGGACACACACATGGCCTGGAGCTCTCACCCAGGCATTGGGGCGATCGCCTTAGTGCTGCCTGCCTGCCTCCTTGGCAGGCAGAGGCTGGGGTGCCAAAGGGTCCTCCCTCTTCTAGGCCATTCCAGGAGGTGGCCTGGAGGGAAGGCTCAGAAGTGTGCTGTGGAGACACCAGGAGGGAGATGGAACTTATTGGTGCCCAGGTATTGCCAAGCTCGCCCCTGCCTTCGGGGTGCTCATTCAGTTCTGAGACCAGGGGCTGGGGGTTGAAGGTTAGTGCCAAAGGCACAGCTACATCCCCCAGCAGTGGCACAGAGCAGCCTGATTGGACAAGCCCCCAGCCCACCTCCTCCTCCTCCTCTCCTGGAGAGAAGAGCTCTAAGCTCCCGAGCCTCTGCTGCCTGTTTCATTTTCCCTTTTACTCAGGCATGGGGGCAGGGGAAGGAAGGGGGACCCGAGGCTTTGACGGCTGTCGGCAGTTTTGTACACAACAGTGAGTGGGTGTGTTGTGCGCGCACCCATGTGTGAGTGTTTTTGTGCATGTGTGGGCTGGGAGGGCTCTGAATATCTGCGGGAACAGGGTACCCGAGCCCTGCGTCTCTGCGCATGCGGCGTGAGTGTGTGTGTGTCTGCACGTGTCCGTGTGTGTGCCGGAGACTCAGCCTCAGCTGCATTCCCTCTCTCGCTTTCTCCTCACACACACACACACACACTCACACACTCACACACACACTCTCTCTCTCTCACTCTTCCCCCTCCCCCTTTCCCTCTCCGCTCCCCCCCCTGCTCCCCGCCCCCCGCCTCTGCCAGTTCTGCATGGGCGGGGCTTAGCTGCCCCAGCCCAGCCTTTCCTTTGCTCTTCGAGATTCCCTTCCCTCTGGGGCAATGCTTTCCCGGGCTTGCTGGCAACTCTGGAAGAAGAGAGGAGTGGGGAGGGCAGACCCCAAGCCCTATGCCCACGATGCCATCTGCAGCGAGCGCCTTGGCCCCGTGACACTCATGCCGCCAGCATTCAGCTGCCCCAGCTCCCAGCTCCGATTACCCGGCTGGCTGCTGGGGGAGGGCGGGGAGAATGTGCCATGCCCAGCGCGGGGTGCTCTGAGTTAGGGCTTCTTGGCTTTTTGGATCTCCTGCCTCCATTCCTTAGAGGCATCGGGGCAGGGGCCTGAAGTTCTTTGGGCTGTGGGAAGAGACTTAGCTCTTGAGCAGGGGTGTGGGCACAGCCATCCACCTGCGGGCATGGGGGATGGTTGTGTCTAGAGAGGTGACCTCTAGACCTGGGCACCCACCTCGGGACCTGACTGGAGTTGGCCTGGGGTGGAGGAGGAGGAGGGTGAGGAGAGCAGCAGGTGGGTGAGGCTGTGGGGGTGGGGAGCGCAGGCTTTCATGTTCATACTGGGCATCAGGCCGAGTCAAGGCTGTTGTTTGTAACTTTCTGTCTCTGACCTGCAAGGGGGAGTTTCCTGTTACATTCTTTTGAGAGGGGTGGGAGTCCTTTGCTCAAGTAGCCAATCTCCCCCTTTTGTCATAACCCCCACCGCTACCCCATTTTCCAGCCTCCAGGGTTCCACAAGCCAGGAGATCAGGCTTCTGGGTCACTGTCCTTAAATTCTAGAATCTAATCTCAGAGAAAGCCCACCAAGAGCGCTGCCCTCCTCCCTCCTTCCCTCCCTCTCCCCGCCCCACTCCCTCCCCCACTCCCTCCCTTTCCCCAGTCCCGCCAAGCTGGTGGCTCCGCTTCTATGTGCACTTGTGTACACTTCTCTGCCATCTCACACCTGCCAAACAGTACCTTCCTTCCCACCTTCACTCGTCTCTCCTGGCACAAGGACAGCAGAGTAGGGTGGGGCCGGCCTGTTCAGTCCTTACCTGAGAATGGAGCAGGGTGGAGGGTAGGGTCTAAGAAGGAGAGAGGTCCCAGTCCTAGAGGGGCATCTGTCCCTCCACGTGGGGCATGTGTTGCTGGCTACAGCCTCCACCATTGCCACCGACTCCCAGGGGCTCCCATGGGAACTCACGTTGGCACAGTGTCAGTGTCTGCACACAGACGCCTAGGTTTGCCTGTGCATGTCCACGCACGCACGGACATGCGTGCATGCGTGTGTGTGTGTATGTGTGTGTTTGCGTTCCAATGGCCTCCTGGGCTCCTTGACTTCATCATTCTTGGCTCCTGTGGTGTGAATTGGGGCATCAAGGCCAGAGAATTGGGACTGGATGGTCGGGGAGGGGTCTCCCCCACCCTAGCAGCAGGCAGAGGGGAAGGGGAGAGGGAAGTGTGAACCTACCCACAGCACTATTAATAGCCCACATGCCAGGCCACCAAGAACCAGCTGTCACCGTGGAAACCATTCCTACTCCCCCCAGCCTGGATGGGGTGGGACTTAGGCAGGGCACGAAGCACCCCCCACCTATCTTTCTTTGTTACCTTTCCTGCTTTGTCTTCCTCCTCCTTCATTTGTCTCTCCTCCCCTTTCCTTCACTCTACCTCACCCCTTCTCTCCCCCACCCCATCTCACCGTTTTTTCTTCCTCTCCCTCCATTTCATTGTCATCAGTGCCTCTACCCCCCCCACTCCACCCCATCCCTGGCCCATCTCTTTTCTTTCTCTTTGTTCTTCCCCTCTCCCCCATCGCCCCTTTAGCCCACTCCTCCTCAGTCTCCCCCTTTCTCACAACCTTCCGTGTGACTCTCTTTTTCTGTGGCTGGCAAGGGGAAAACTGGGCTTCAGAGCATTCAGGACAAAGGTCAGGGGCCTCAGAAAGGTGGGGCCCAAGCCAAGAGCAGACACACAGGGGAGTAGTACAGGTGGAGTTGGGGGCTAGATCCCGGAGGCAGGGTCCCCTCTGGCAGCCCCGTGAATCCTTGGGTGTGTCCCTTGGGACCACAGGACTGCAGAGCGGGACAGACCGACAGTGGGAACCTGGCATGCTGCCCAAGGATGCTTCATCAGCCTCCTGTCCCGTCCCCCCCATCCCAGAAGCACTTCAGCTTAATGAAATGCTTCCCCCTCTGCGGGCACCTTGCCCACACTGCCACCCGGCAGCTCTTATCTGACAAAGAGGGAGTGGGTGGCCAGGCCAGGCCAGATGACAGGTGGACCTTGCTGTCCTACTGTCCAGCCTAGACTCAGAGCCCCACAGCCCCACCCCCTCGGCCTCCTGGAGGCTGAGCCTGTATCTCTGCATCTCTGCATCTCTGCATCTCTGCAGGGGATATGCTGGATGGAGCTCAGGGACTCCTGGAGGAGGGGAGAGGGGCTGCCCTTCTGGGTGAGCATCTGTGCCCTACCCCCCCCTTCCCCACTGGCCTAACACAGGTTTACGTGGTCCATGCCCCCCCCCCCATGCTGGGCGCCCTGCTTGGGCTCTGTATCACCTCAGAGGCCCAGGCACAACTCTGGAGAGATGACAAGGATTCCCCGGGATTCTAGTCTTTCTCTAGGAGCCAGGCAAGGGTTCCCCAGGCAGTGAGGGCAGCACCTTGCTTCTGTGTCCTCTGTTGGGGCTAACCATAGCCTGACTGCACCAAACTGGCACCAGGGTACCATTCAGCTTGGCACAGTGGTGGGACAGAGAGGGAGCCTTCCCCACCCCCAGAGGGCACGTGCAAGCTCTTGGCAGTGCCCAGACACATTTGGAGTTAAGGCTGGGCTGGGGAGGGGGAAGGGAAAATAAACATGGCGGCTTAGGTTGGCACTGCCCCAGGTCTGCCCTGTAGCAACTGGTGGTGGCAGGGTGCTGGTGGAAGGGATGCTGGCGTGGCTGCCGCTGCTGTCCCTGCCCTGCCCGGCCCTCAGCTCCTAATGGCATTGCCATTCACCCTGGCCTTCCCTGCCAGCCCCCGGGGCCTGCTCCCCAGGGCCGCCCCTCTCTCGGCATGCCCACTCCTGCGCCTGCCTCCTCCCCTCCCCGGGGGCACTTGGGCCTCGGGCTGGCGAGTGGATTTTTCCAGCTTCTGTAAACAAGTGGTGGCAGCATGCCAGGTGGGCAGGAGACAGGCGGGGGCAGCACCGCAGCCAGGGTGTGCCAAGCACCGAGGCACAGCCTGGGGGGAGACAGGGAGACACCCAGCCCCTGAGAGACACACATTCAGATGCAGACAGACCGACTGAATGAGGCCTTGCTGGGCACAGATGGAAGTGGAAACAGAGGCGACAGATAGAAAATAGCCCTTCTATTGTCAGGCCCTGCCCCCACAGCTGCCTGGCCTGCTCCTCACTGCTCCGGCTGAGGGCAGCAGGCCCTGATGCCCGGCCCCTGGGCATCCCCACCCACTCCTCCTTCCCCCACCTCCACCCCTCAGGGCTGGCTACGCCATTATAAATTTATAACAGGAATTTCTCCACAAGCCAAGAAAAACTTGACCTACTTTCTTGACGGCTCCCTGGGCTAAGGCTCCCCACTCATTCCGCTCCCCCCAGGTCTCCTTTCCAGCCCCCAGTGCCCAGTCCCGGTCTGTGTGGCCATCAGAGGCAGAGTGAGCCCCCCTTCTGCACCCCTCCACACACACTGGGGCTGAAGCCCTGTCCCCTGCCCTGCCCTGCCCAGAGTCCCTTATCTCTCCCTTCTCCTCCCACCCTGGCTTCTTATCAGTTCCCCAAGGAGGGACGGGGGCCCAGGGGCGAGGTCTCTGGGGCAGCAGCCACGTGATGGGGGTTGTGTGTGGGGAGCTTCACCCTTTGTCCCCCTCCTCACGCCCACACCTGCCCACGTGTGTGCAGGCACTAGGCCACAGGCCTGTGGCCCGGGGCAGGGGACCACAGAGAGGGAGTGGTGGGCCCAGGTGACACTGCCTTGCGCTCCGGGTAGCAGAGCAAGGCCAGCAGCAGAGCTGGGCTGCTAGCTATATTGTGATCCCGGAGCCACCTGCCTGCTAGCTGTGTGAACCTGAGGAAATGATCAAGCTTTCAGACACTCAATTTCCTCATCGTAGAGTTCTGGTACCCACTTCAGAGGGCATTTACGATCTATGCAGTTGATGCATGCTCATTTCCCTTCCTCTTCCTTTTGACCACCCTCAGTCAAATCAACTGGGTAGTCTGGTCCTCAGACTGGGAAGTGTGGCCTGGGACCTTGTCTGGGAAGCTTTGGAGTCCCGGGGTAGTAACAACAGCTAACGTTTAATACGCTTATTAAGGGACCAGACACTTGATTAAATGCGAGGATTGAGACATGGTACATGGGTTGCCTCATTCTTTCCTTCCATCTCTCCCCATCTGTGGTGCTTAGGATGCACCTTTCCAATCTTACCTGCTGGACCTGCTCATTTAAGAGGTTACCCTGGTCTTCTCCCTTGGGAAACACAGCTGAGGCTACCCCTGTGCCTGCCCTCCATGCCTACCACCATCTTGTTGTGGGCCTCAGAAACCCAAAATGTTGCCACCAAAGGAATCTCACCTGCTCCTCGCCATGGCACCTTCTTACCCTTGCCTCTCTCTTCTCTCTCCAGGAACTTCAGGACAGGACGAGCCTCTGAAGCTACCGCTCCAGCCCCCAGCCAAGGACTCCCCACAGATTCAGCTTGCCACCCCCCAGCCCTCCCACCTGCCCCTCTCTGGGCCCTCCCACCGCCCGCCCCCCTTGGGGCGCAGGGCATGGTGTGAAAGGCCAGGCGCTGCATGGGCACCATGGGTGCTGTTCCCTAGGGCCTGGGCGGCGGGGGGTGGGTGGCCCGAGGGCGTGCCGGGGGGGCCAGCGTGCCCACCCCAGTCTCTTGGCGTGCTGGAGGGCATCCTGGATGGAATTGAAGTGAATGGAACAGAAGCCAAGCAAGCTGGAGTGTGGGTCAGACCCAGAGGAGAACAGGTAAGGGGTCTGGCAGCCTGGTTGTGCCACCTTCCAGGCAGCAGGCATGGTCACCTGGCTGGGCAAAGGGCCTCCCACATGAGAACTGAGCTTGGGCCTTTGAAGTACCTTTAGGGGACAGGTGTGAGGCCAACAAGCCTGCTACCTACCTTTGCCGAAAAGATGAGGTCATCTTCAGTTGGGTCAGAGCAGTAGGCACCTGGATGGAGAGATGCCCATTTTGCCGGCGGGATGCCATGCAGTAGTGTGACAGCAGACAGCAGGCTCATTGCCCCCTCCCTTGACTATGCTGGGCAGGCTTAAATGGCCCCAAAGCTCCCTCTAACATCGCTGCCCTCACCTGTGCATGGGGACTGCAAAGGTTTTGCCATTTTCCCCCTCCCCCCACTAGCCCATGTACCATCTGGCCACGTGTGTGTTGTCCACAGCCCTGGTGCATGCAGCATGACATTTTAGGGCATGTGTACCAGTAACTATGGGTTACAGCCCACGCTTCTATTTGGAACCTATCGGGAGCCTCACAAGCTCTTCCTTGTTCATGGGCAAGGGCGGGCACTACCATGGGGCTCCTCCCAGGAAGTGGAAGCACATGCCAGCCATGAAGGTTTTGCCCACATGCTGGGGAGGCGTCAGTCCTGCACACACAAGTCGGGATGGTCACCTGCCATCTGCATGGCCCTTGAGGGTCTCTGCCTCTCCCATCAGCTCCAAGTGGCACAGAGCTCTGTCCCAGTTGGCGAGGTGCCCCAGGAGCTGGGTACAGCCTGTGCCTATGGCTGGAAAAGGGTGGGGGAGGGGTGCTCTGGGGAACAGTGTGGCTGTTTCCTAGGAGACCAGATCCTGAGCCAGGAGGCAGAAGGCCTGGCCTGGCATAGCCCTGGGGCCCAAGACTGGGTCCCTGGAGGGGTGGAGAAAGTGGGTGGAACTTGCAGCTGGGTGGGGTACCCGATAGATATACCCACCCCTCACCTGCTCACTCCCCGCTCCTCCCCCTCCCACCAAAAAAAAAAAAACCTCACCCCAGTCGGGACTCTGAGAAGGAAGATCTGGCCTGTCGCTGTGTGGTTCTGACTTGTAGTCCCTGCACCTCCCTGCCCAGACTCCTGTGGATCTGGGAGAATCTGACCCTAAGGCTTGGAGAAAGGCGGGAATGCCAGTTTCCCGTCCCCCAGGGTGGCAGCCCCTCCCCGGTTGCCCTCCCCTCCCCCATGTCTCTGCGCCACCTTGTGGCTGTTCCTAGGACTGCAGCCAGGTAATCAGGATGCCAGCTCAACTAGGCGGCTGGGAGTTCCCCGGTTCCCCTGTTCCCCCAGGAGGCAGGAGGGAGACCTGACCCTCCAGCCTAGTCGAAACCAGGCAGAGGTAATCCCCAGGGGGCAGGGATCACAGGGCCATTTGTGACTGTGACCCTGGCCAAGGTCACTGTGTCAGTGTGTTGGGAGCTATATCCGGTTCCAGGAGGAGGGGCTCTGCAACATGCCGCATGTCAGGGTAGCTGTGGAGGGGAGGTTAGATCTCACATGCATGTGTGTGAAAGGGCTTATGTAACTGTGTGTGCTGGATTATGTAACATGTATGTGGAGAGCCTCAGTGACATATGTGTGCCGTGCCCAAGGATTGCTGATACCGTGAACGTAGGGGCCTTACCAGGCTCTGGTTCCAATGCTGGGTGTCACCGGGTACAAGTGGGGCCTCGGTTTGTTGCTCTGTTCAACGGAGGCCATGGACAGGGTGACTCTGAAAGTCCCTTACTATTCTCCTAATCTTGGTTCTAAGTTCTAGGAGCTAGGCACTATATGTTTTCAATCACATTGGGTTATTTAGCATGACCTGGAAATCAAGCAACACATTTGCCCTGTGGGGAGGAGGGATGGTATTATTAGGTGCCTATTCAGAGGGTTGTATAACACAGAGGCCTATCCCAGAGGTCATTTAACAACTTCGAGAATGTCCGAATATTGCACAGATATGTAGAAATCTTTATCACACTTGTGCACGAAGGCTCCATAGTTATTCATATGTGCTGGTGTTACATTACATACATGTGCATGTGTGTCCTAAAGATTATAAAGCTTTAAGAATGTCCTGAGGACTCTCTCAACGTATGGCATATACTGAAGGTTTAAATATGTGGGTATCCCGTGGATCACACAGCATGGGTGCTTAGGTTCTGTAATGCATGCACGCATGTGTGCGTGCGCACATTGGGACCCTAGAACATGTTTGTGCCCCAGCCAAGCCCCTTATCTCTCTCCCTTGCAGCTTTTGGATAACTGGACCCTTTGTCAGCTAACCTGGGAGTGGGAGGTAGAATGAAGACCAAAGACATAGAATAGAGGGAGTAGGGCTTGGGGAAGTGTATATGCCTCTTTGGGTGAGAAAGGGATTTCCCAAGGACTGCTCTGTGATTCTGCCCACTTTGCCCCATCCAGTGCCAGGTCACCAGATGGAAAGCGAAAAAGAAAGAACGGCCAATGTTCCCTGAAAACCAGCATGTCAGGTGAGCCCAGCTTCCTGTGCTCTTCCTTTCTACCCCCAACCCCACCCAACAAGACCAGCATCTTCTAGGGGCTGAGCATGCATCCGCAGCTCCTGTGTCCTGCTGGGAGAGCCTCCCAGAGGGCTTGGGATGGACTTGCCTGAGGGGGGAAGGGTGATGTGGGGCAAGCCCCAGCCTTTGAGGATCAATTAGGTTGGGTCTCCCATCACCCCCTTGCCTGAGGCCCCCACCAGAATCCTGGCCTTGGTGTAAGGGTTACATTCTCCTGGGAGGAGCTGCTGGCATTTGCTTCTCCTTTACCCCACTCCCAGTTCCTTGGAAAGCAAGGCAACAAGAGAAAAGCCCTGAATGGACATCAGAAGAACTGGGATTTTCCATAGCCTTAGGGGAAGGGCAGAACATTCGGTGTGTCTCCAGGATTCTACCTGGAGACAAGGAAGCCTCCAGGGAGACTGGGTTAGGGGACGGGCCAGGAAGGAAAAGCCATGGGATGGGAAAAGCAACAGAGTCTGGGGCCCCAAGCCATGCCTGCCTGCCTCCCTCCCTTCCTCCCAGGGTATATCCCTAGTTACCTGGACAAAGACGAGCAGTGTGTCGTGTGTGGGGACAAGGCAACCGGTTATCACTACCGCTGCATCACTTGTGAGGGCTGCAAGGTATGGACCAGCCAGCTCCTGCCCTTCCCCCACCACCAGAGCCCTCATCTCACTCCCTTTAAGGCCCTCAGCACCTGGCAAGACAGACAAGCTCTATAAACACATACCCTCAAGCCCACCTGGTACACCATCATTTCTCTTCTCACATTCATTCATTTGTTCATCCATTCATTCATGATCCCTGCTCTGCCACTCACAGGTATGTGACCACAAGTAAATTGCCTAACCTCTCTGAGCCCCAGTTGCTTCATCTATAAAATGGGGATAGAGTTGTTGTGAGAATTAAATTCGATGATCCACATAAAATGTTTAAAACAATGCCTGGCAGGTAAGAAGCAGTCAATAAATGTCAGCTGTCATTCATCCCTTCAGTGTTTATAGCACTGGGTTAGGTGTGAGGATGCAACATATACCCTGCCCTCAAGATGCTCACAACATACCAGAAGGAGATAGATTTTAAAAAAGCAATGATTTTTTCAAAGTATGATTGAGGGGCCACCTATAGTGCTAGTTAAAATGCAGACTCCCAGGCCCTCCCAACCCTACACAGAACCCTACACAGAACCAGGAACCTGCCTTTTAACAGATTCCCCAGCTGCTTTAGATGGACCTGAAAGGGTGAGAAACACTGCTGGTGGGGACTGGTGAGAGCACAGAGGAAGAGGATAGCAGGTTCTCCTGGACAGAGGGGGCAAGGTCAAAGACTTGGGGAGGCTTAATTAGATTTCACCTCAGTCATTTCAACCTGTGAGGCTTTTCCAGAATTACTACTTCCTGAAAATGTAAGACCTTCCAAGAAACAACATTATTTAAAAATTTGTTAAGGCTTTAAGTTCCCTTCTTTCTTAGTGTCAACTAAACCAAGACGACAGAAATTTAAGAGGCCCATAGCAGTGTTCCTGGAAGCAACACCAGCCTTAGCATAGAGCAAGGGTCCTTGTGCTCAAGGACATCTGAGTCCCCGGGGAGCATCTTGAAGAGGCAGATACCTTGGCTCCACCCCTAGAAAATCTGATTTAGTAGGTCTGCAGAGGGGCCCAGGAATCTGTATTTTTAGTAGGTGCCCTGGGTGATTTTAATGCATTCCAGAATCTGAGAGCTCAGACCCTGGGGTCTCATACCTGAAGCCCAGTTCTGGCTCTGCTACCCATTTACCCATATGACTTTGGGCAAGTAGCTCATTCTCTCCAAGCCTCAGTTTCCTAGTCGATATCATGGGGTCAGTAACAATTCCTATCTCCTAGGATTGTCATGAGAGTTACACAAGATGGTGCCCGAAAGGGCTTACAGTGCCTGGCACATCATAAGCATTCAACAGTTATTAATTCTTTGTACTATTAGTGCCATCTTAATTCTTGAGACTTTTTTCCCCCTTAAAGCCAGGACTAAGCCTAATAAATAGAATTGAAAATTTTCTTTTAAACCTGCTAGAGTTCTTACCCAATATGCCACTTCTTTTCTTTGCTTTTCTTTTCTTTTTTAACTGAAAATGTTTGGGGGTCAGAGTTTTTTTAGAGTTATTTAGCAATATGGAAAATATGGTGTTAACTGGACTTCCAAAGTTCTGTTCCTCAGACCTCAAGGCATCTCACACCATCCCCAGTCCCAAAGTCCTCATTCTTAATTTTGCCACCACCAATTCCCGCCCCAGCAGCCTGGGGGTCCGAGGGCATCTGATTCTAAAGCCATTGGGCCTGGCAAAACCCAGTGATTCTGAGCTTGCTGTGTCAAGGGGATGCCAGGTTCCCTCACTCTTCTCCCTCCATTTCTAGTGAACTGCATGGTCGGTTCAGGAAGGGGGAGGTCATGATCACAGCATGTTCTGTCACCCCCCCCTCCCCGCCTCGCCCCAGGGCTTCTTTCGCCGCACAATCCAGAAGAACCTCCATCCCACCTACTCCTGCAAATATGACAGCTGCTGTGTCATCGACAAGATCACCCGCAATCAGTGCCAGCTGTGCCGCTTCAAGAAGTGCATTGCTGTGGGCATGGCCATGGACCGTAAGGGGCACAGGTGGACGGGTGGGGCTAGGTGGCGGGGATGGGTTCAGAGCTGGCTGCTCCCTCCTGGGGTGCCGCCGGGCAGAGTGACAGTCCAGGCCAGGCTGACCACAAGGTGTCCCAAGTCTTGGTTCCTGCTGCCCTCATCCCTGGGGAAAGCGTGGGCCCTAGTGCGCATCTGCCTTGCACCACTTAGAGGGTCTTAGAGAGGGAGCTGTTGGGTGGAAAGAACTTGGCCCCTCCCCTTCCCCAGCACAGTGTTCTCAGGCTCCCAGGGAGGGCACCGCACCTTTGGGTGGAAGAGGGCACCTCTCATTGGCTAGGGAGAGGGTGGCATAACCCATTCGAGCGTGGCTTGATGTTCAGTGCTTTGCTCCTCTGCATCAGCCCTAATTGGGGTGTGGCCCTGTGATTGATTGGTCGTGGTCCAGGTTGTGCCCTGCAACTGCTTGATGATTTTGGGGGAGTCCCTTCATCTCTCCGGCCTTTGACTTCCCCAGACTGTACACCAGGAAGACTAGTTTCTGAGAGGGTTGTGGAGAAGGGGAACACGTGTCTCCCCATTGACAGTGGTTCTGGATGACTCGAAGCGGGTGGCCAAGCGCAAGCTGATCGAGCAGAACCGGGAGAGGCGGCGGAAGGAAGAGATGATCCGCTCGCTGCAACAGCGACCAGAACCCACCGCCGAGGAGTGGGACCTGATCCACGTCGCAACGGAGGCTCATCGCAGCACCAATGCACAGGGCAGCCACTGGAAGCAGAGGCGGAAATTCCTGGTGAGGAGAGAGGGGCGTGGGAAGAGCGGCCGCCAAGTGGCAGGGAGGGGGTGAGCCTTGGCTCAGTCTTGCCTCCTCCCAAAAGCCTTCGCAGTTAATCCAACCCAAGGCTGGTGTTCCCCATACCTTAGCAGTCTTGCTTGTGCACCTGCGTCCGTCGTGGATGTCGGGGTCCCACCCCTGCTGCCTGACTGGTTGCTCCATGAGAACAGGGCCTTTTCCTCACAGAATTTCCAGCAAGCAGGGGTGGCCTCTCCTCTTTTTCCTGCCCACTAGGATGGGAAGGAGGGGGTGAGGACAGAGTCCTGTCATGGTAATTTTGAGCACCTGCTGGGCACCAGGCATTGTGTTAGGCCCTGGGAAAACTGAGTGCCAAGTGCATGGTCAGCGTGGGAGCAGACAGCTGATATGTACATGGTGGGGGATGGCCGAGAGCTGGTGCCCAGCTCCCGGCGGAGAGTGCCAGAAGGTGGGGGTGTACTGTGAAGACCATGGGTTCTAGTACCAAGCAGATGTGAGGCAGGCGGCCTGGGTCCAAATCCTGGTTCTGTCACTGTCTGGTCATATGACCTTGGACTTATTCCTTAGCTGCGCCATGCCTTAGTTTCCTCATCTGTGAAATGGTGATAATTATAATATCTTCCTTATAGGGTTGTGGTGAGGATTAAATGAGGTAATATATGGAAAATACTTAGCCTAATGCCTGGCCATGTATTAAGTATTAATAAATGTAGCTGCTACTATATTACATTGTAATTATTGCTATGATTATTACCCCTACTACTACTATCGCTACTACTACTACTACTCTCATTGTTGTTATTACCAGACTCGGAATTCTGGTTCTGGCCTGAAGGTGAATGAAAATCCTTAGGGTGGGGACACTGTGTTCCCTGGGTCCGGTACTAGAGCCCCCTATTGCCCATGCTGTCTCAGAGCTCCCCCTGGTGGGCAGGGAAGCTCTGTGAGCAGTTAAAGGGGTCTGCATCCCAGCTGACCCGGTCTCTCCCTCTAGCCGGATGACATTGGCCAGTCACCCATTGTCTCCATGCCGGACGGAGACAAGGTGGACCTAGAGGCCTTCAGCGAGTTTACCAAGATCATCACCCCGGCCATCACCCGCGTGGTGGACTTTGCCAAAAAACTGCCCATGTTCTCCGAGGTGAGTTGCTGGTGGGAGGAGAGACTATTCTGGAAGGAAATCTGGGGCTGCTTCCCAGATCACCCAGGCCCTGCAGATGCTTAGCGGAGCAATTCCTGTAGGTCAGCATGCACACATGCACACATCCAACACGCACTCACTGACCTAGCTGATCCCTACGGAAAAGCCCGGCCCCAAGTGCTCAGCCTCCCCCAGCCCTCCTAGCCCCCGAGCCTCTGTGGCCATCCCAACTCGAGGCAGCCTGAAAACTCTCCTTATTTCCAAGAGCACTGACTTTGGAGACAGGCTTCCCTACTATGACTTGGCCAAGTTACCTCACCCCTGGGCCTCAGTTTCCTCGTCTGTGGATAATAACAGGCTCTAACTCACAGGCATGGGTGTGAGGTATCAATGCAGTAGCACATGTCCAAGGCCCAGTGCAAGGGCTAGGGTTCAGCCCACCTGCCACTGGCTGAGGCCAGTGGGTGCCCTGGCTGGCCTCCCTGCTCCCAGAGGGCGCCCACAGGGCATACTGAGAGGGGTGTGCTGAGGTTCCTGGGCCCTGCCACTCTGCAGCTGCCTTGCGAAGACCAGATCATCCTCCTGAAGGGGTGCTGCATGGAGATCATGTCCCTGCGGGCTGCTGTCCGCTATGACCCCGAGAGCGACACCCTGACCCTGAGCGGGGAGATGGCCGTCAAGCGGGAGCAGCTCAAGAATGGTGGCCTGGGCGTTGTCTCCGATGCCATCTTTGAACTGGGCAAGTCACTCTCTGCCTTTAACCTGGATGACACGGAAGTGGCTCTGCTGCAGGCTGTGCTGCTGATGTCCACAGGTACCTGCTGGTTGCCTGGGAGGGCTCAAAAGCTTCCAGGGGGCCGACAGCTGGGCTCACCCTCGACCTCCCACGCTCCTTCTTTCTTAGCCCGACAGTCTCTCTCTCTGCTCCTCAGCTTCTCTGTCGCCCAAGCCCACCTCTCTGTTTCCAGTGCCACCTCTCTGTCCCCCAGGCCTAACCTCTGTCATCCATTCCCCTCTCTTTTCCAAGCCCATCGCTTGTCTCCCAACCCCTCCTCTCTGTCACATCCTCCTTTGTTCCCCACCCCCCACTTTATCCCCATCCCTGTTGTCCCCACCCCTCCCAGTCTCTCAGTTCCCTCTCTTGTCCCCCAGTCTTCTCTCTGCCCCTCAAGTCTTCTCTACCCCCCCCACACTTCAACCCCACCTCTGCCCCCCAGTCCTCCCCTATCTGCTCTCTCTCTTCCCAGGCCTGCCCTCTGAACGTTTACTCACCCTTCCCACCCACCCAGTACCCTGCCCGCTCCTCTCCCTGTGGTGTTCCTGCACCCATGGCTCAGTCTCCAGCTTCTCTCAGCCTCGGTCTCCCCCTCCCCCCCTCCCAGTCTCTCAGCCACTCACCCACACACCCTTCTGCCCCGCAGACCGCTCGGGCCTGCTGTGCGTGGACAAGATCGAGAAGAGTCAGGAGGCGTACCTGCTGGCGTTCGAGCACTACGTCAACCACCGCAAACACAACATTCCGCACTTCTGGCCCAAGCTGCTGATGAAGGTGACTGACCTCCGCATGATCGGGGCCTGCCACGCCAGCCGCTTCCTCCACATGAAAGTCGAGTGCCCCACCGAACTCTTCCCCCCACTCTTCCTCGAGGTCTTTGAGGATCAGGAAGTCTAAAGCCTCAGGCGGCCAGAGGGTGTGCGGAGCTGGTGGGGAGGAGCCTGGAGAGAAGGGGCAGAGCTGGGGGCTGAGGGAGAACCCCACACCTCTTCTCTCCTTCCTCTCATCCTTGGATAGAGTCTGTTCCCACACACGCCCCAACCCTGTCTGGGTCCCTCCTCAGAACCTCCAGCCCTGGGACAGGGCAAACAAATGAACTTGCTATGAGAAGGACAGAGTGGGAGGCCGGAGGGATGCGTGTCCTGCAGTTCCCAGTATCCCCTCTAATGAGGTAGGGGAAGGGAGGGATTACTAAGAGGGGCAAGCCATCGTGACCGTAGGGGAAGGAGGAATGTGGGATGGGGAAAGATGCCCTCAACTCACCCCTACACACACGAGAGAGAGCACTCCCCCCCAGTTCCTTGGCCAAGGTTCCCCCTCCAGGCTAAGGGCCTCTACTTCCCCAGATGCCTGGGTGCAAAGAAAGGCTTGGCTTGGCTCTTCCCTTGGGGGTTAAAAATTATAGTCACTCTAACTGCACTTTGGAAACCAAGCAAGGGGGAAAGAAAATAAATGAAGAAAAACTAGACAGAGAGAAAAAAGACAAAAAAAGAGAGAGCTAGCGATAGGAGAGAGAGAGATGATATTAAGTTATTAATCGAGGCTGGCCCGAGGGGAGGACCCTCCCCCACAACCCCCATGCACTTTGAGAGCTACCCCTCCTCCCCCTAAATCAGAGAGAAATGCACCCCCCCACACCACCAAATCCCCAAGGGTAGGGCTGCCGGTCAGAGCTGGGAGTTAACACAACAGGGTCCTGGCCACCCTTCCCCCTTGCCTTGTCCCCTCCCTCTGTGCCCCTTTGGCACCCCCTGCCCCCACCCTAGTACTCCCTCTGCTCTCTGCCACTCGTGCCCGCTGAGTTCCATCTACCTCTCATGCTGGATGCCAGCTGGCCCCTCACCAGCCTGCCCTGCTGCCCGCACAGCTCCCCTTCCAAGTGCCCAGCCTCGGGGGCCTCTCCGTAGCCCCCCACCCCTTCCGCACCTTGGCACCCACACAGGAAGGACTGTGGCTGAAGCTCCCCGCCCTCACATCCTGCAGTATTAGCTACAATCCAGATGCTGCTGCACTGGGGGTCTGGGGTAGGGGTGTGAGTGGCTCCCCGGGCCCCCCATCCTTTGGGACCCTGTTTCCCAGCTGTCTTCTGGGCCCTCTCTAACACCTCTGCCCTCCTTCTCTACTCCCACTCAATGCACTAACCCAGACTCTGGGTGGGTGGACGGGCACCGTGATGAGGGTGCTTAGGTAAATGGCACTTAGTTGGGGCCCCAGGGGAAGGGGCAGTTGGTGCTCCTCCTTATTTCTTTGAAGCTCTTTAGGCCAGGCACCCCTCTGCCCCAGGACCCCTTTCCCCTCTTCTTTTCTCTAATTCAGGGACTTTGGCTTGAGGCCCCTCCCATCCTCCCAGTGAGGAGTGCTCCCTTGGTCTGCACTTGAGTGAGCTGCCCCCCTCCTCCTCCCTTTGGCTGTCACCCACTCCTCTGGGTGGTGGGGAGACGAGAGGGGTGAAGGAGCAGAGCAGACCAGAGGGCCCCAGGCTCAGGGCTGCATGTCGGCAGGGATGGATGGGTGGACATAGCTGCCCCCGGAAGCCATGGGGAATGGGGCAGGGTGGGGGGAGGGGTGCCAGGGCTTCCTGCGCTTTGCACTATTGAGGGAAAATGTCTTAAGCAGTGGGGAACCTGCCACCTCACCCTGGCCCTCAGCCTGCCCCAGCCCGCGCCCCCACATGCACACATACACATGCGTGCTCACGCGCGCCAGGAAAGGCAAGGCTGTGCCCTCAGGCCACCCTGCTTCCCTCGCTGTTCAGGGTTCAGGTGTTCCCACCGGGTGGAGGACCTGGAGGAGCATCTGCCCTCACCTGTGCATGTGACTGTCCCACCCCTCTGGGGCCCAAGGGCTGCCCCTGCTGTCTTTGTCTCCACCTTCTCTCTCTCTCCTGGGATACTGATTCTGTATTACTCCAGTCCCATGGGCCAGCCCTCTGATACCTTCCTCCCGCCCCTGGGGGCCCAGTGGAATTCCTGACCTGTCTGCTGTCACCCAGTCCCACCTTTCCCACTCCCATCTCTCCATCCCTCTTCTCAGCCACGAACACGGTGGAGAAAGGGCCTTGAAGAGGCTCATTCTCTTCCGGCATTTTGGGAATCCCCAATCATATGAGCTGTGATCCCCCACTCCGCCCTCCGCCCCCCACTCCCAGTGATATGGGGTGTATGTCTGCGATTCTCTGTGTGAATGTGAGTGAGTGCACGTGGTGGGGGAGGAGCCAGGGAGACTCAGGAGCGCCACGCACCTGCTCTAGAGAGGCAGCTGTCCCAGTCCCTGCTGCAACTGGGGGACAGGGTCCTCTCCTGGGGGCCATTGGTGCTAATGAGGGGGATGGCCTTGACATGGGTGCTTAGCAAGCCTTTCCCAGTATTGGCCCGGGGCACTAGGGCAGGCAGGGTGGGGCAGCAGGTGCAGTATTGGTGGGAAGAGGGGTCACTGAGAATAGGATGAGGGGGCAGGCCAGGACAAGGGGGTGCCAGAGCCATGACCACTACCCCGCCCCCACCACCGCCTCTCCATCTCAGTATTCCCCCCCTCCCATCACTCATAACACACATACCTCATCCAGCCTCCTCCCTGCTCAGTCTTGGGGAGGGTGGGGGAGGAAAAGCCCCCTACCCCTTCCCCTGGTGGCGGGCCTACAGGGCTGGGAGAGGGCAGGGCGTGTGATTGAGACACCGTCCATAAGGGGGACAGGAATTCCTGCCCTGGGAACTCCTGGGTGGGGGGAGGGGGACACTGCCCAGAGGCGCTACTGAATGTATGAGAAGCTGGTGCTGGGGTGGGGGGAGGGGGGTTGTGGCCAGAAACAGGGAAGGAGATAGGTCCCTTCCCCAGGGAGGGGTGGGACTGGTAGGGGTGACTTGGGGGCCTCCTACTCCTGCCCCACGTTGACAATCAGTATGTCTGTCATGTGCGATTTTTCACCCCGTTGTGTTTTGGGTCAGGATTTTAAAGAAAGATATTTTTATGGTAATTGTTGCTCGTCTATTTTACTATATATTTATGTAATAAATATATGATGAAAATAACCCCCTTGGGCAACCTCCCCCCTTAGACTCGTGTGCTGTTTCCCTACACCCTCCCATCTCTGGCAGAGTACCCGCCCCATAAACTGACCAGATGGAGAGGTATCCCCCCAGCCTTGCAGTATTTCCGCCCCACCCCCTGAACAAGCACACACCACAGAAGCCAGCTCAGCTGTGAACTATTGGATTTGAGACAGGAACAGAACAAATCAGGGGACTAGAGAAGAAGGGGAGGGAGGGGGAAAGAGAGCGGTTTAAATAGGGGTGGGTGGGGAAGTTCAGTGATGGGGGAGGGAGGCAGGTATTTACAAGAAGGCTCAGGGGGCCAGAGGCTCATCTTGGAATATTTTATAACAATATAAATAAGATTCTGGTTTGCTTTTCCTTTTCGTCTCGTAAAGGAGAGAGAAGTGCAGAGTTCGATTCTGTACAAGGGGGCAGCGGCAGAAGGCCGGCCGGGCGGGTCACTGGGCGTCCACCCGGAAGGACAGCAGCTTCTCGGAATGCATGTTGTTCAGGGTCCGCAGGTCCGGCAGCTTGAGCAGCAGCTTGGTGAAGCGGGAAGTCTCCGAGGGCCGGTTCTTCAGCACCAGAGCCCGAAGGGCCCGCAGCAGCGTCTCCTGGAGCTGCTCCACTGAAGCGGAATTCTCCATGCCTGAGCGGTCTGTGGGGAAGACGACAGCACTGAGGCAGGCTCCTCGAGCTCCTCTGACGAGGACCTGGGGGTCTCCGAGGACCTGGTGGGCCATGCAGCCTCCCCTGCACGCCCCTCAGAGGGCCCACGGGGAAGGAGGAGGAGAAGCACAAGCCCCTCCCCCAGGCCTCTGCCCTGAGAGCAGGCAGTGCCTGAGAGCTGGGAGCATGGGCTCAACCGGGCTGGTCACCTCCTATCCCACAAGACCACTCTCCTTCCCTGCACAGGCCAAACATGTCCATGCCCCCTTGCTTTTTGCTCTGTAGCTCCCTCTGCCCAGGATGCCCTTATACCCCTTACTTTGCCTGGCAACATTTTACTTGTCCTCTGAGGCCCCACACAAGTGTCACCGCCTTTCTCAGCTCCCTGAGGCAGAAATAGTCGCCTGTGCTTCCAAAGCCCTTGGTTCATGCTTTTACTGTGACACTTATCTCACTGTTTTATAATTAGTCGGGCATGAGTCTGTCTCCCAAGCTAGACTGTGTCTTAATCGTGTCTGTATCCCCTGCCCGGCACAGGGCCTGGCATAGAGTAGGTATTCCATAAAAGGTGTGTTGAATTGAACTGCGTCCGGCTTCTGCCCCGGGTCAGGCGAGAGCTTGGCCTACCTGCAGAGACAAGCACCACCGCGGTGAAGAGGCCCAGCTCCTCCTCGGTAAGCGCCAGGGAGTTGAGCTTCTCGCTGAAGTCGAACATGGCATTGAGCAGGTCTCCCATGCCCATGGCACCGAGCTCCTGCAGGCTGTATGTGGTGCGGCTCAGGAACATCACTGTCTGGTCCTTCACGTTGAACAGCGATGCAAAGCGCACCATCAGCACCTAAAGGGTGGGGACAGTCATCCTGGGTGGGGTGGGAGGAGCACTTGCTAAACCACCCCCAAAGTTGCAGAAGAGTTTAGTCGTGCTGCCTTAGACATCTCAGTAAGAGTGGGGACATTTCTGTATGGGTAATGGTGAGGGCGGGAAGCCAGATGGTTAGGTAACCGGCCTTGGAGTCCAATGAGCCTGGCTCTTGAGTCTCAACTTTGTCAATACTTGTGACCTTGGGCAAGGCACTTGACCAGTGTGAGTTTGTTCATACCTAGAATACGGGTAGCAAAGCACTCTAGGGGGATATTTAGATGTGGCAGGTTGTTATTAGCCTCCAGTTGAGATGATAAAGGTCCTAGCCATCCAGAGGCAGGAGTGGAAGAGATACTGCCCCTCCATCCAAGAGAGATACTGGGGCTCCAAAGCCTTTAGCACCTCTGCGCATCCCAGACATCTAGCCTCTCTGCTGTTTCCTTCCCAAATTCAAGGGCAGGGAGCACAAAGGGTCACTCACCTCAAAGGTGCCAGCCTTAAGCAGGGTGACCTGGTCATGCTGAGAAAGATCACGGAAGCCAGGGATGTGCTTGGCAAACTCTACCACCTCCCGCACAGCAGGTGTGAAACTCATAGAGAAATCCTCCCAGATCTCCTGCACGGTTCTCCCACTGCGTCCATGTGGGTACATGTTCATGGGACATGCCTGGAGGAGAGGGATTTGGGGAGGGTAGTATCAGCCAGGCTGGATCTGATGGACTCGCCACAGGGCTGGGCCCCAGATTCTGCCTGGGCTAGGGGTGGGGACCCTGGAGGATGGGTCTTTCAGGTAAACTCGCAATCAGGTGCCAGGTGGAGACCTGGGATTTCTAGGCAGGGCCCTGACCACAAAGCTGGGCAGGGTATCCTCCTGTGGGAAGAGGATATCCCCACACTTAGCCTCCAGCCAAACCCAACCACCCTAAGCTAAGTCCATTCTTCCAGGCCCCTCACCCGCTCCACCCCCAGCGCCCTCACCAGCAGAACATTCTTGGAGTTGCCCTGCCGCAGGCTGTTGGCAGGTGCCTCGCCCTCCGGGGCCGGGTACACGTGGGTGGGGCACAGACGGTGCCCGTTGCTGTTGGGCTGGTGGCAGCTGTGGTGGGCAGGACCAGGATGCCAGGCAGGAGGGTAAGAGGAGGGGGCCTGGCGGAGCCCATTCAGGGCCTCGTTATGACGCTGGGCAGCCATGGCGTTGTTGTCATTGGGGGCAGGTGGGCAGCCCTGGCTTTCCCAGCGATGTGGGGTGGCGGCCGGAGGACTGCCCGAAGCATGATTGGCATTGTAGTTGCTAGGTGAGGTGCCCAGCTTGTCATGAGCATAGGTGAAGATCTCTCGGTGGGCCCGGGCCACCTGGGATATCACATCCTCCACTGTGGGCTCAGGGCTTGGGGATCGGGGAGGTGTCAGCTGCTGTGGGAACTGGGAGAAGCCCACTAGGGGTGAGGGGGCTGGAGCTGGAGGTGGTGAGGGGCCCGTGAGGCCTGGGGTGGGGTGCTGGGTAGGTGAGGTCTCCAGCAGGCACTGGCTGCTCAACTGGTTGTTGGCCAGGTTCATGGCACTCTGCATCTCAGCAAGCATCCGCTGCTTCTCTCGTTTGGGGATGCGCCCAAAACGCACAGCTGTGGCAGGATGAGAGAGGTGTCAGGAAGTCCCATACATACCCGCAGGCTTCTCTTCCTTCCTTCCTCCTGGAAGGGTAAGACCCTGCAGGCCCAGGGTTCCACAGCAAAACTAAAACCAGCATGGTCATACCCATTGAGGGGGTTTTCCAGGGGGGTGCGGGGGAGGGAGGGACCAATAGGAAAGAAGTGTGTGATTAACCAAGAAGATGAAGTATGGGCAACCCCTATACAAATGAAATTTACAGCATGATGTGTCTCTGTTTGGGACTTTTTTTTTTAGGGAGGAATAAATTTGGAAACTTTGGGGAGAAGGAAGGGGGAGGGTGTGGGGATGCTTGTGGGGCAACACTGCTGCCTCACCATCTCGAGACATGCCCACGGAGAGACACTTCTTGAAGCGACACTGCTGGCAGCGGTTGCGATTGATGCGGACGATGGAGCAGTTCTCATTTTTCAGGCACTTTTTGTACTGAATGTTCTGCTGGATGCTCCGCCGGAAAAACCCCTGGAGGGCAGGGACAGCTGTTGAGCATCTCCACCTGAGCAGCTCCACCTAGGCTGGGCCCGTGTGTCCTGGGGGAGGGGGGGGGTCACCTGCCCCTGCCCTGACCCCTAACCTGCCTCACCTTGCAGCCCTCGCAGGCATGCACACCGTAGTGGAAGCCGGAGGCGACGTCCCCACACACCTTACACAGCAGCACCATACCATTCAGCTCTGTGGAAAGAGGGCAGAGGGTGGGCAGAGGGCTGCCTGAGCCGCCAGCGACGTGGAGGCTTTCTGGGCTGGAGATTCTAAGAGGGAAAAGCTGCGGAGGAGCTCCAGGATCTAGGAGGAACTTGAAAGGCCAAGCTGGGCTAGAGAAGGGCTGGTACAGCGTGAGGAGGAAACCTTTAGGCCATGTGTGAGCTGGAAACAACTGTGTGAAGTGAAAGCCAAATCCCAGTCTAGTCCCAGCCTCTTCCTTCCCCCAAACCAGCTGGACATTTACTTACTGGTGATGTTGCTGGTGCTCTTGCTGGGGGACACTCGGCTGCTGTCCTCCATGGCCACTTGTAGACTCCCTGGTGGGCTCCCATTAAAGAAGGAGGAAGAGGAGGAGGAGGAGGAGGACGATGAGGAAGGAGAAGGGGAGCCATCCTCACTCAGGCTGGGCGGAACACTCCCAAAGGAGCGAGCCGGGTCCTGGGTGAAGGAGCCAGTGGGCGATGGTGGGAAGTAGGTGGGGCAGCCTTGGGTCAGAGACTGGAAGCTGCCATTGGAGCTGTCACTGTAGAGGGACTCCGGGCTAGTGCGGCTTGGGGAGGAGCCACTGGAGCCAATGTAGCTGATGACACCACCTGGCAGGAGAACACAAGGGAAGGGGGTGTCAGCTACCATGCCTTTGGTCCTAGGGCACCACCCTGCTCATCCCCTACCAGCCTCCCCAAAACACTGCTGGGCTCTCAGGAGTTAACCATGGGGGGTACCAAATCTTGGAGTCCCCAGAAGAACTGTAATAAGCAACTCCCAACACATTCTAGACATGGTATGGCCAGCCAACACCCACATCCCTTTGAAAGATACATTCGGCTTCACCTTGGGTGTGGGGCCCCTCCCTAGAGGCATGGCCCCTGTGGACATCTCACACATGTGCCCCTGTGCCCTGGATGCCTTCCTCTGGAATAACAACTGCAGCTAATGACTAGTTCACAGTGCTCAGTCCTAAAAACAAAACAGCTGCCGATTTTCATACCAAGACCAATGCAGAAATGAGACCATGGAGAAGCAGCTAGCCAACAGTGAGGACAGCAGAGATCTTAAGAGGGATGAAAACTAGTCACATTCCTCCCTAACTGGGAGACATATTCTCCAAAGATACTGAAGGGTAAAACCTGCCCAGCCTAGTGCCCCTGGCCTCCAAGAGAGTGGGTCTACCTCTGAGTCCGGAAAGGACTTAGTACAAGTTGCAGCCCAGGGTGCTGGAATTCCCCCTTCCAGATGGCTTGGCCTGGTGACAGTGACCTTGGCTCTCTGACCACTCAGGGACTTTGGCCCTCTGGTTACATTAAGAACCATGTGGCTGTGTTTCTATGGTATTAGCAAGAGAAAAAGGTGATCGGCCTGCCACACCTTTGCCAAGTACCTAGCTGGGCCTGCAATAGGTGGGGTGAGAGAAGGGAGGATCCCAGGACACGTGTGATCTGACACATGCCATGCTACCGTTTCTACAGAGGCACATGTCTTGCTCACCCACTGACACACACTCAGCTGGGCAGGGACAGCCCTAAAATAGCTCAAGGTTGGTCAGGGTGAATCCAGCTCCCTGTAAAACAGTTGCACAACAGTTCAACTCCTACAGTTTCAGGGCTGGGGTGGAGGGATGGGATATTTATTTGGTGGTAAATGAACTTGACCTATTTCTACCCATCCCCCCAAAAGGGGGTGAGACCTTCATCCAAAGACTTTCAACCTGGAAGTGAGGGGCACCCTCAAAAGAGCCTAATTCTAGATCTATTACTAACTTGCTGTATGATCTAGAGAAGGAAAGTCAACTCCATTCTCTGAGTCTTCCTTTCTGTGGGGAAGGGAAAAAAAAAAGTAAGATGAAGGGGCCTTAAAACCCTTTCAGCTATGGCTCTAGGATGTAGTTGCTTTGAGGAGGTCCTTGGGAGGCAAACTGCTGCAAGTTTGGTGGGGGTGGGGAGAAGAGCGTGTTCGCAGGTCTGAGGAAAGCCACGCCAGGGGAACAGGAAAATTTTGTAAAGTGAAGAAGCTGAGTCTACAAGCCGTACAGTGAAGTAAGTGCAAACAGAAGGATAAAGAAAGGAGTGAGGGGAAGGATAGCTAGCTGTGAGGCCCCTATTGGGTGTGTAAACTTGAGGCCACGAGAGGTCAGGAAGGGTTCCATCTTACTGTGTCTCCGTGCTGGGGGGGAAGGGATGGGCAGGCGGACAGGAAAAGGAGGCAGGCGGGGGCGGTGAGTCAGCCCAGCTTCACCCAGATCTCGGCGGGGCGGGGCGGGGCGGGAGCCAGGCCCTCAGCCGGCCTCACGTCCCCACTCCACGTGTGCCTCTCGCACGTGGCTCCCCAACGAGGAACCCCGGAACCCGAGGCTCCGCCCCCTCCGCTCCGGGAGCAGAAGGCCCGCCCCGCCCCGCCCCTCCGCTGCGCCCGGGCGGTGGGCTGGGCCCGGAACGCGAGCTGGGCCGGGACAACCCGCGCAGAGGAGGGAGGGGAACACGCGTTGCCGGGACGACTGGAGGGGCGGAGCTCATTATGTAACCGGGCCGAGAAGCTACCGCCAATGGGGCGGCGGCCACGGCTTCCGCTGAATGAAAACAAACGCAGCACGTGGGCCCGGTTCCGCGGCCATGTGAGCCCCGAGGGCCCCCAGGGCGATGTGGCGCTCTACCCGGAGCCGAGCACCACTCTCCCGGCTCCTCAAGTGCCGCTCCCTACTGGCACAGCGAGATCGGACCCGCTCTCCCCGCCCCTCCTGCCCACTGCCCCGACCGCCCCAACGCTTCTCAGATTCCCACAAGCCTGCGGGAACTAAAAGGGAAAGAGAGGAGGGGTGGGGGTTCTTTTTCTGAGAACGCCGGGCATGCCACAGCTACAGGGGGAGGACAGATGGGGGCGTTACGGGGCACTTCTCCAAAGCTCTCAGTCCCCCTAAACTGTTCCTTTCACAAGTACCCTCTCTCCATTTCCTCCCGCCCGGGTCTTTCAGGTTCAAAGACGCTTTGGGACCCCGAGGCAAGTAGGAGGATCTCGGGGCGCATTCCCAGCCGAAAAACCCGTTCTGGAAATCCCACCCCACGGCGCCTCAGTACACTAGCGAATCCCCGGGCGAGTAAGTCCCCAGGCCCTTACAAAGTTCCTCTTGTTCTAAGGCGTAGATGGAGATGGGGAGACAGTGACAGAGCAAGGATGAGGATAGTAAAGCAATCAAAGTACCTGTGTTGTTGTTGGAATCCAGAGTCGTCATGTCTTCACCGGCTGAGAGCGCTCATTCAAACTGGACCTTGACGCAAACTGGAGGTTGCGATTGCCGCGGTCGCCCCCTGGGCACTGGCTGAGGGCGGGGAGTGGACCCCGCGGCTCACGATCAGGATCCGGGGCACCCTGCAGCAAGGTCTTGGGGTGACCGAACTGCAGCCCTGCAGATGGGGAGGACGCTGAGGCAACGGAGGTCTGCTTTGCATGGGAAGAGCAGAGAGAGAGGGGGTGGGGGGAATCTAGCCAGTAATTCTGGCTAGAAGGTAGCAGGGAAGGTCGGTCTCTGCAGTGCACGAAGAGCCACTGCCTGAAGGCTCCGCAGCGCTGCAGCGTAGCGAATCTGGAGCTCCCGGTGCAAAAGTCTCAGGAGCAGTGAGGCTGCAGCCAGGAAGTAAGTAGGTGATGAGGAAAAAAAGGGCACCCAGGCGCAAAGAGGCGAGACGTGTGCCCTGCTACGTTCCCTCAGCAGCAATATTTCACTCTGCCAATCTCAGCCGCCTTTTGCCCAAGCCGCTTTCCCTGGGACATCGGGCTCTGCGCAGGCGCCAGCAACCCAGGGTTCCCGGGCCGCACGCGGCACTGTAGCAGGTACCATGTGATCCCAGGGAGCGCCTCGTGCCCCAGTGACACACTTTTCCAGCAGCAGGCACGTTGAGCTCCGTGCGCCTGCGCAACTCCGAGCCTGTCGGGATTTGTAGTTCGCTGACGAAGCGGCCGGTCTGCGTAGTATTTCCCCCGTTCTGCTTTGCAAAAGCTCCTTTTGGGACTGGGGAGGTGCCGCGAGTGGGGTGGGGTGTGCCGAAGAGTCAGGCTGGCGTGTTTAGAAAAATTGTGTGGCAGAGGCATGTGAATTCCTGGGGAATGACTGGCAATCTTGGCTGCTCCCCGGGAGATCAAAGCTAGCAGTTCCTTTCTGCAAACCTTGCAAACGTGAGGGCTTCACGTGATTGCAGAACTGACCCTGGCCTGAGGTTACTGTTGACACAGGGAGAGACGACAAGCACGGGAGGGAGATTTCCCCGAAGTCAGAAGCTTAGGCTGCCTTCTGCTCCAGGGCCATGTCCTCAAATCCAGGGGAAATGTGACCCCTTTTCCATTTTATTCCCCTTAGGACGAACATCCCTAGGGAAAGGAGTTGCCACGGGGGTGGGGATGTCCCTAGGGACTCCCTGTTTGCTTGCAGGACGCCACCCCACCCACTCGAGGTGACTTTGGGGTGAGTCATTTCCCTTTGTCTGGGAAATAAAAAGGACAAGGGAGGCCATGGTATGGTGAAAGTGCTTTGAGTTCCTTAAGAAATGGGCAAGACTTGAGGCAGGGACCTAGAGGCAGAGTGACTCCCACACACACTCCCTCCCCAACCCCCAGTGCTTCAGAGTAGCATGTGAATTCCACAGAAGGTCATGACTCAGAGGGTACAGAAGGATCATCATAACCCTTCCTCCCTTTACTGATGAGGAAGAGAAGCTTAGAACAAAGCACTGACCCAAGGTCAGATATCTACTGCTGATTTCATGTGCTTACCCTGAACTTCAGGGAGATGGACAAATGAGCTAGGGAAACACTCAGCAAGGGGTTAGAAATGGCCAGCATCTCCCTTAAGAGCAACAATTGCCCTATTACTAAAAAATTAGTCTCAAGTAGAGGCATATACTGTTAGAGGTCTTGGGGGCAGATGGGAGCCTGCTCTCCAAACAGCCAAGTGAACCTGAGCTACCTGCTCCTTCCGGCTAATTCTTCCTCAGCTCCAGTGCTTCTGGGGAAGGTTTTCTTCACACTGGAGCCCTTCTCCACTTGCTCACAGGCAGTCCCTGGGGAAGGACTGAGGGATGCAGAGAAACATGACAACCACCAAAGAGATGGAGAAAAGGAGGTAGGTGGGTACCAGGGAAGGAGTAAGCTGAGTAGTGGAAGGCACTTCTCAGAGGCAGTGGCTGGACAGCTGGTTTGGCCACTGACCCTCTGAATCCCAGCAGATGACTAGCTCCCTAGAATGGGCTGGGCTTCAGTTTTATTTCCTGCCCCCAAGAAAAGCGGGGGAGAGAAGGCAGTGGGCTCTTCCCTGGCCTGAGCTGGCCTTTTGGCCCAGCGCTGAGAAGCTGCAGCAGAGCATGGGAGGGGCTGGGAGGGGCTAAGACAAACAAGGGAAGAGGCTTTTCAGGAAAACTCAGTTCTGAGCTCAGCTTCCACCCCCTCTCCCTCCTCCTGCCAAGCTCCGGAGGGAAAGCTGGGAGGCGAGTGCCCTGACACTGCCTGCTCCCTGCGCCCTTCCTGACTCTTCCTCAGAGCCAGGGCCTGGGCTCAGCAACAGGGCCCCTGGCATGACCTCAAGTTCCCCACCAGCCCCAGCACCACCACAGGCACCTCCCTTCAGTAGTCCTGGGCCCTCCCCAAGGCCCGTTGCTCTGTCCCAGCTGTGGTGGTCCTGCCCAACCCCTGTTCCATTTGCTTCGTGTTTAATCCTATTGGCACATAGGAAAAGGGCCAGGGATCAAGATTCTCTCCCTGAGTTCTGTAGTCAGTGAGAGGGAGGAGGGAGCAGAAGCGATGAGAGCTGAAATTCAGTCAGCCTCACTCTTGGCAAGAAGCTGGGTTGTTTTGCAGTCTGTGCACAGTGTGAAGGCCGAGGCTGGAAAGGAGGAGGCAAAGAGGGGGGCTGCCTCTGCTCCCTCCTTTCTCTGCATTTCTAATAGGGCCCCTCCTTTTATTCCTCACAGAGAAGTCACTTGGAGTCCTCCTTCCACATTGGGAGAGAGGGGTAGAGAAGAATGAAGAGGTAGGGTTCTCCCTTGGTTCCAGAGGCTTCTGCTCTGTCCACCCTGATCCTCTCCCCTCCAGCAGTTTCTGGGAGAAGGGCAGAGGTTGTGAGACCCAGAGCCACAAATGGAGGGGGGTGGGAAGCTAGGATGTCTGGCTCTGGAATAGAGTCTACCTTTGGCCTCTCTTTGACCTCAAATTTGACCTTAAGGCAACAGGTGCATCACAACATAACCTCCCCCACCAGCTGGACATCCCAATTCACTTTATTCACATACACACACACACATACACACACCATTCCTCCCATAGCCATACTCAACCCAAGAAGGGACTGGACCTTGAATAAACAATGCTCAGATTGCATCAGTATGGAGTGGGTACAAGGCACAGCCCTGGCTCCATATTGCAGCCACTTCCACTCACATTCCTCAGAGTCTGGGATTCTAGGGACTGATTTTACCACCTAGGGGCAGGATTGGATTCTTTGCGTGTATGCAGTTTATTTCTTTTTTCTTTCAAATATGTCTTTAATTCCTTTGGATTTCTTTGGGACCTGGGGGGACAACAGAAATAGAGGACGAAATGGGATTGAGAGCTTTGAGCTCCAGTCAGAGAGTTTGTGCAACTGTATGCATGTGAGTGTGTGAGACTGCATGTGTGAGTATGTAAGTATGAATGGCATGAGTGTGTGTGTGTGTTTGATACAAATCTATTCTTCTTGCCAGCAGATTGTTCTGGGTAGCAGGGCAACACCCTGTGCAAATCCTGGGTGGCCTAAATCTTGGGCAGACTGCTTGACTGACTGACTGACTGACTGAGGGTGGGTCCTTGCCGAAAACCAGGTCAGGCTTCAGTAGGTGCCTTCCCACCCCGCTCCTTTCTCACCGAGTGAACCACAGCTCAGGGTGAAAACCTGCCCGCCTAGGTGATGCAAACCTGGACAGAAACCCTGGGCATGTCCCAGAACAAGGGAACCAGCCATGTGCCCTCCTTGATCCTTTTCCTGTTTTCTAAAAGACCAGCTAGCTTTTCCCTACCCTCCTGAAGCCTTGATGTCCTGGGGAGAATTTCAAGAACATGCCCCGTGGGAGGGATAAAGTCTGAGCTAACTTGTTATTTGGGAGACACGGAGAACGAACATGTGAGGCTTGACCCAGGACTGGGTCCCACAGATGTGCTTTGCCTCAGACTCTACCTTTACCTCACTACTCCTTTTTCCAAGAAAAGGAAATAATAAATACTGTATGTATGAAGTACCAGTTGTATGCCAGGCACTGTGCTAAGTGCTTTACACATTATCTCATTTAATATCTGCAACAACCTATGCCATAGGTCTCATTTTACAGACAGAGAGTCTAAGACTTAGAGATGTCTATTAGCTTGCCTAGGATGCCACAGAGACTAGATGATTTGTCTTTTTTTTTTTTTAAGATTTATTTTATCTATTTCTTTCTCCCTATACCCTCCCCCCTCCATTGTTTGCACTCACTATCTGCTCTCTGTGTCTGTTTGTTGTGTGCTTGTCTTCTTTTCAGGAGGCACTGAGAACCAAACCCAGGAACTCCCATATGGGAGGGAGGTGCCTAATGGCTTAAGCCACCTAGGTGATTTGTCTCGAAGCTGTATTTGCTTAAGATGGAGAAGTTGGGAAGTGGATTTGGCTCAATGGATAGAGTGTCCACCTACCACATGGAAGGTCCAGGGTTCAAACCCAGGGCCTCCTGACCTGTGTGGTGAGCTGGCCCACGCGCAGTGCTGATGTGCACAAGGAGTGCCCTGCCAGGCAGGGGTGTCCCCTGTGTAGGGGAGCCCCACGAACAAGGAGTGTGCCCCATAAGGAGAGCTACCTAGCACAAAAAAAGTGCAGCCTGTCCAGGAGTGGTGCCGCACACATGGAGAGCTGACACAGCAAGATGACTCAACATAAAGAGACACAGATTCCCGTGCCGCTGACAAGATTATAAGCAGACACAGAAGAACACACAATGAACAGACACAGAGAACAAACAGCTGGGGGGGGGGGGCGGGTGGAGGGTGGGGAAGGCTAAAGAAAAAAAAAAGATGGAGAAGTTGTCACATTGAAGATTATTGATGGGGCCAGAGCACCACCCCACCCCCACCCCCAGCTGTCCTTTGGAACTACCAATACTAATGTCACAGTAAAAATAACAGTGCTGGGGATTCAACCTCAGGCCTGAGGATGAAACTGCACTAGTAGCATTGCAGTTCCCAGAGAGAATTATTCTGTGGGATACCTGAACAGCAAGCTCAGTCTGGGTTTTCCCAAGCAATGATGGTGCTTGGAAGCAAGGAACAAAAGCCTGAAGCACCCCTTACTTCTGCTCCACAAGTACCTCAGCTTCCCAGAACCTCTCTTGTCAGTCGAATCACATTTCCTCATTCCCTCTTCCCTCTCTCCCTACTTTATTCTCTTCTAGGTGTAATGGTAGAAGGGGACAAAAAAGGGTGAAAGAAACAAACAAACAAACTTCTGCCTAGACCACTGTAGAGATGAGTAACTGAAATAAGCATCTGAACTCTCTTCTCTGCCCAACCCCCTGACTTTGGTGTCTGCAGCTGGTAATGAGGGGGAAAGAGACTGGTCAGGGCCCTTTAGAGACTTTAGAGACTCTCTACCTCCTGCCTTGTCAGGCATCATGGTGCTTCTTTTCAGGATATGTATTAAGAATGGATTAGTTCTAAAAAAAAAAAGGCAAGCTGGAGGGGATGTAGCTCAGTGGTTAAGTATCTACTTCAATATATGAGGTCCCTGAGTTCAATCCCCAGTACTTCCTTAAAGAAAAAAAAGGATTAGTTGACAGTGTGAAAGGTCGCAAGGACAAACATAAGTTGTGTAAAAGCCCTACGGAAACAACATCCTGCTTCCCAATTTAACTGCTTCAGCAACGTGCACCTTTATAACCAGCCCTTCCTAAAGCCACTGTCCTAGACCAATGCTTCTTCAGAGCGCAGGACTCCACTCACATCACAGGATCCTGGAGGTGCCATGGACTGTCCTTGGCAGTGGAAGGCTAAGTCCCAGAGTGCTGGCTTTCTGGCATGGGATCCCTTCTCTTGGGCTGGAGGAGGCAGCCATGGCAGCCAGGACATGCTACAAAGCAGAGACCATCCTGTCCGACCTTGCCGGGCTGCGACTGGAGCCCCCTGGGACTGTCATCTTCCGGGCCCTTGCACCTGCCCATTGGCTATGCCTGAGCCCCTGTGGGACTGAGATGCAGGGGAATGTGTGTGTGGGGGTGGGGATGGGGAGGTGCCTGTGTACCTGTCTCTGTCTCCACCCTTTACCCCAACCTCTAACTCAATCCCTCTCTGTATCTAGGGTTTCCTTGGCTTCTGCATTCCTTGGGCTTCTGCAGATATCCAGGAAGCTGCCTGGAGAGGTCAGAGGTTCATGACAGCCCTCGTGAGCAGGATGGATCTCAGAGGAGCCACAGCCTGGGCAGGCATTAGGGGCCGTGTGTAGGTTCCGGGAGGCTTACATAAACAGTAACTGGGATGGGAAGGAACGAGGGGTGCTGCGCAGAATAAAAGCAACCCCTACCCTGCCAGCCCAGTCTGCTTGGGAAGAAGGAAAAGGCTCATTTCCCCCTCCTCCCATCCCTCTCCCTGGTCTGCAGCTGTTAGTTGGCCTGGGAAGACTGCAGTATCTTGGGGGAGGGGTGCAGGGAAATAGAGGATGCGACTTCACAAATTAGGGATCCCTCCCCTTCTTCTAAATTGGGGAAGGGGGAGAGCAATTTACCAAAGAGATTTTCAATGCCGCTTGAAGGAGCTTTGGCTCATTAGAATGCGCAGTTTGCACCCTGGGAAAAAAAAAAAATTTGTGCTGGTTGCAAAAATGCAGACATGTGTAGGGACCCAGAGGAGATTTAAAAAAAAAAAAAAAAGCGCTAGCTCTGCAATGCAGGATCTGCGAAGTTTTGGTGCGATGAGGAAATGTGGGTCGTGCTCATTTCGTTTGCTTGTTCCTGCTAACCTACTGTCCGCCTGACTCCAGCACAGTCACATCCCAGCAAGAGGCACTGCTGCTCAGAAATGGGGTCATGGGTGGGGGCTGGAGCAGAAGGCTGAAAGTGGGGGTCTGGGGACAGAGTATTGAAAGAAGGACCTACAGGACTGGGAGGGCAAGGCGGGCGGGAGGGAATGCTTCAATAGAGATGGAGGCTGCACTTGTCTTTCATGCCCATGTTTGCTCGTCAGCTGGACGGGGGTTAGTGTGCAGATCAACCTTAGCCCAAAAGACACCAATTCATCAGCTCCTTCCTAGCCCCAACTGGCAGAGGAACTCTCCTCTTCCTGTCCACTAACCCCACAGACCACTCCTGCAGGGAGAACCCTTGCTCCATGTCCCCAACCCTGCAAATTCCTGAACTCTCCTGTTCTAATCCTGGAATGGACACTTGCTGCATCTGTGTGGCATCCTCCTTCCTCGAAAGAGGGAAGCTGGCAGTCTGATTTGGGGACCCCAGGCAGCAAAGAAACCAAGTCTTGGTTCTGGTCTGACATCAGCACATCAACAGGAGGGCTGCTGCCATTCTGGGCTCATAGCTTGGGGAGGCCCTTTGCTCATTTGGTGATTAGGGCTCTGGGTTGTGTAAATGCCAAGGGGCTGCCTAGAAGGAGAATATGCCCTTGGGAAACCATGTTTCCTTCCTGGGTGTTTGCCCCCCTGGTGGCTCAGGAGAGACAAAGGGAGGCAGGAACAGGATAAAGAGGCGAGCCTCAAGGAGAGCCAGCCGAGTGCCCTTTCATTCCTTTCCTGTATTTCCTCCTGTTTTCCCGGCCAGTGGAGGACTGACCGAGTGTTTGCACCGGCTCTCAGCTCACGCGGGCTGCTGGGGTCACATGGCCTGGGCATGTGCAGCCTGCTCCATTTCTACCACAACAACTCGCTCATAAACAGCCGGGCTGCTGCGGCGGTGGCGGCGGAGACATGTGCAAGTGAGGGGGTGGGGCACGTGGCCCTGCCCGAGCCAAGGGAAGGCGCTAGCTCAGCACTGCCTCTTCCCCTCCCAACACTGGTGCTGCCTCCCCACAGGAAATTCCTAGTGCTCTGATGCTGCTGCAAAACATGTTTTTGGGAAGTGACTTTCAATAAGGATGGAGTCAATGAACTATTTAAAAGAAGGTAGAATGGACAATCAGTCCGAGACCAACTTATGTTTGCCTTTGCCCTCCCTTTCTTTCATCTTCCCACCCTGCTTAGAAGCCCCCCCCCCAACATGGGGGGAGGGGGGAGGCCACGCAGGAGTCATACCTTCACAATTCTTAACTGTTTCTTCCTCCTAAACTCTGTAAAGTTGGAACCAACCAGGTCCCCGTGGTGAACTGGGGTGAGGGAGTGCAGGGCTCTAAGACAGTGGTTTTCAATATATGTTCCCAGGATCAGCAGCATCACTGTCACCTGGGAGCCTATTAGAAAAGCATATTTTCAGGCCCTAACTCAAAGGGATTCCATCAGAAATTCTGGGGGTAGAGCCCTGTAATCTGTGTTTTAACAAGCCTTCCCGGTGATTCTGGGGCACCCCGAAATCTGAGAACTACTCTTTTAGGTCTTTGTTGCTTAGCAAATCAGTCCTATAGGAAAATCTAGCCCAGGATCTGGGGCAGTGTCCACCTTCCCCCTCTGTGTTTCTTCATCTCAAAGTTTAGCCAGAGAGCATTACCAGGTTCAGTTCAACTCAGCATAAAAAGCATTTATTGAGTGCAATTGTGTGACAGGATTCTGGAAATGAGTGCAAATGACACAGCATTATTAGGAGGGTGAGTAGCTGAGATTTGAAAGGGCGGGGGGGGGGGGGTGGGTGGGTGGGTTGGGCGTGGAATGAGGAGAGAAGGCTAGGATTGTCATTATTTATCCTTCCTCCAGCTTACCTATTTTTCTTCTTGTCCTGAAGCTCCCATTAGAACGCTTGTTTGTGGTTTAAATTGTTTTGAGGTTGGAGGTAGAAACTGGTCCCTTGACTACTCTTGCTGGCCATGGGGACTCCCCATGTGAAACTAAAGGAATATGAGCACCACCTACATGCACAAACACCCACTCCTTCGTGTCTCAGAGAAAGGGGTAGGGAGAGCCAAGGAAAGGAATAAGATTCCAGTAGGGTTGGAAGTACCCAGGCCAAAATGAGTTTCACAGATAACAAGCAGGAAAAGTCTTTCAATGGGGGAGGGTGGGACAACCCATGACCTATTCCAGCTTCCTGAGACCCAGAAACTGTGGCCAGAGGAAGCAGAGGGTCTCTAAAGCAAATCACAAAGACTCCTGAGAGTGAAACCTGAGCCTGGAAGACGACTGGATGATGAGGGATGGACACCAGACCCAAGGGTTCCCTGACCCGGGCAAAGAAAACAAGGGCGGGACACAGAGCAAGGAGGAATAGGCACAGGAACAGGGACAGATCCATGCCCCAGCCCCTCTCCTCTGGCCTTCCCTCTCTCCTCTATCTCTACGCCTGAGAGAGCAGCCTTTCTGGAGGTTGTCCTTCACAATCTTGTCTGACCAGTTGATTCCTGGCCTTTCTTTGATTCATTTTTTTGAGGAATATGTTCTCTTCTGATTCTATACAGTCCTTTCTTTTGCTTCTCTGCAAGGCTTCCTTGCACTGGGCTCAAGGAGCAGACAGCCCTGCGGGCTCAGCTGCAGTGACCTACATGGGCTCTCCCCACCCCAAGCTCTGGGTGTGGGGGGTGAGGTTTCAAGATAGAAACCTGGAGGAAGCAGATGTGGCTCAAGCAGTTGGGCACCTGCCTATGACATGGGAGGTCCCAGGTTCAGTTCCCAATGCCTCCTAAAGAAGACAAGCAAGACAGCGAGCTAATGTGATGGAGCTGGCGCAGCAACATGATGCAATAAGATGATGCCACGAGGAGATACAATGAGGAAACACAATGAGAGACACAATAAGCAGGGAGCAGAAGGGGCTCAAGCAATTGGGTGCCTACCTCCCACATGGGAGGTCCCGGGTTTGGTTCCTGGTTCCTCCTAAAAAGAAGATGAATAGACACAAAGAGCACACAACGAGCAGACACAGAGAGCAAACAGCAAGTGCAAACAATGGGGGGAAATAAATAAATAAAATTAATCTTTAAAAAAATAGATAGGAACTTGGGAATCTGGCACAGGCCTGCAAATGATGATGTCAGACAGACAAGCTGCAAAAGTGGCACTGAGGGACTGAGAGGTATGAGGCTCCACAGGATTGAGCTCTTACTTTGTCATTTGAGGGCCTTTTGTGGACAATATCAGAAGACTTTCCTCTCCCAAATGCAAAAACATTTCTGAGCAGTGACCTTTTGGAGAGGAGCCAGACGTCCCCTGCAGGTCTGGCCTCTATTTATTAGATTTGGGCCTGGTTACTGCCTGCTCCCTGTTCTTGTGGAACTCATCACAGTCTGCTGCAACTGACTAAAAAGGTTTCATTGGCCTTGATGTGGTCCAGAGAGTTCAAATTTCAGCTTATTTATTTCAGGGAAGTGGAGGCTGAGTAGAGGTCAGATATGCAGAAATCCAATGCAGGCTTTACTCTAAGAGGCCTATGCACTTCCTTAGGTGGAAGCTTATCGGTTCAGAAGAAGTAAATCTTGGGGGACCCAGAGCTGAATTACTATTTACGAACCCCTTTCCTTGGGACCCTGGCAGGTGAACTACTCCTTCCAGCTATGGGCCTTTTGGAACAAGGAAGGCAAGTTCTGAAGTAGGTGTTTTTTCCCTCTCCCCCACTGTAAACTACAATGTTTTAGGATGCCCACCACCACCGGACAGTGGATGTTTTATTCTGGCAAGGAAATCCTACTGTGGGGTGCGGGGTGTTAAGGGCTGGTGACAAAGTGATAGATGAGGCTTTTGCTTAACAAAGAGGGAGAACGGGCAGGCCTTATGGGTCTGGGTGGCTCTCCTGTCCAAAGGGCTTCCCTTGGCCAAGTCCCACCCCAAAGCCCATGGAGTCCAAAGCTTGGTGCTGGGCCAGGGTGACAGCATTCCTTAGGCCTCTGACAGGCTGGGGGATGGTGATGGTGTGCTCACCATAGAGATGGGGGAGGGAAAGAAATGACCATGGAGAAGGGGGTGAGGATTAGAGGTGGGAAGCTAGTTCCCATGGCCATAAGACACTTTCAGAGAGAAGGACTGAGGCTGGATGCCTTCCTTACAGCCATGTGAAGGGTCTGCAGCCTCACAGCAGATGACCCCTGGGTCAACCTTTCTGTTCAGATGTCCCAAATTGTCCTCCTCTAGAGGCAGCCCCTCTTTCTCCCTCCCTCCCTCCGTCCCTCTCTCGGCCTTTCTCCCTCTCCTTCGCACCACCCCCCCAACCCTTTCTCTGGCGCTGTGGTTGAGCTTGGGAGCCGCTGCGCGGTTAAAAACTGGAACTGCAGCTGGGCTGGGGGAGGAGCCCAAGCGCGCGGGCTCCCTCTGGCGCGTCCACCTCTGCCCCTCCCTTTTCCTCCCCCTGGGCCCAGTACTCTGGAAATAGCACCTGGTAATGGGAGCGCTGACAGATGCTGAGTTATAGGAGAACAAGTGTCCCAGCCAGAGTCCTCACCATTCTAGTATGATCATTTTGGGGCTGTTTCCTTTGAAAGTAGGTGCCCCAAGATTCTTTTCATCCTCTCCCACACATTACTCTTGGACGTCCCCAAGTAGCATGCTTCTTGGCTACATTGAGATCCTCCCTCCTTGGGTCCAAGGCTTCTAGACCTTGGGCCATTGAATACTCATGACCCCTACGACCTTGGAGAGACAAATGGCCCTGTGTTAATTCTACATGGCTCCTGATTTTAAATTTACTCTTCCCAGCCCACACCACATAAACCTACCCCTCATTTTCTGAGCATTGCACGATGTATAACTATTTCCCCATCAGCTTCCAACCTCATACCTTCCATCACCCCAAATCCCCACCCAACCTCTCAGTCCCACTTCTCATGTAAAGGAAAGGGTAAGAAAAAAATTGGACAAAGCCTAGGTCAAAATTTTTCCCAAGGAAACAGTGCCCTCTGGCTTCACTTTACCTATTTTCTAGCTTTCTCCAGTTAATCCTTGTTCTGCACACCAAGTCTTTCCACTGGACCAATTCTTGCTGTCCTGCTCACTTCCCCTTCTCCCCAACATTATCTCCTGGGGTACTTCCCATCCAGGGCAAATGTTCCCTATGCTGGGAGAAGGGTAGACACCGTTTTTAGAGACAAGTTATGTCAGCTTGAGGAATCTGAGCCCATAGAGAGAGAAGGCTTCCAGAGTTGTTGGGGTAGGGGAGCCAAGGGTAGCAGGCAAGAAGCAAAACACCCATCACAGATGAGAGGCCCTGTTCCTGCCATCCAGGAAGACTTCATAATTAAGGAACCCTTGGCTCTTGCCTGGTATTAGAAGATTTCGTAGAGCTCTGCCAACATCATGAGTACTCTGGGGAAATGGAATTGAAGTTGGTAACCCACTTTGCAGCTAGCAATGCCACCTCAAAGTAGTTTCCTTTGATGAAATCCCTTCTCTTGAATTTGAATTTATGTGATCCTTAAAGTTACTTAGCAGGAGGGTGAGTGTAGTTCAGTGGTTGAATGTCTGCTTCCCATATACGAGGTCCTGGGTTTAATACCCAGTACCTCCTAAAAATAAATAAATAAAAGTTAATAAGCAAGGGGCTACAAGGATCTGAAATCATTTTAAAAACAGAGGTAGCCACATTGCCCTTTTAAGCTCAGGCCTTGATCAACTTTCCTCCCCTCCCAGGGCTGCTGCCCCACATTCACCCTGAAGGGGGCACTTTTGTTCAGTCCTTAGTTAGTGCCTGCCAAAAGGGGGCCCCCAGGAAGGAAACTAAACAATTGGTCACGTGTTGGGGGGGGGGTTGGAGGCTCTCGCAGGGCTTGCTGGGATAGGGAAGGGAGGTCCACGTGGAGTGGGCGGGGTGCGCTGAAAGTTTTGGCGCGGCAGGCAGAAAAATATCCAAATTTGAGTTGTGATTTAATTTAAATAAATAAATAAAAGGCAGCTGGGAGGGTGTGTCCTGTCCTCGGAGAGGCCCTGCAGAGGGGAGAAGGGGAGCGGCACACGAGCACACTGCTCGCGGAAGGCTGGAACACTAGACAGGGTTTCTGCCAGAAAGAGCTCTGAACCCCCGCCGGGCTTCGGAGCCGGACGTCTCGGTGGCTCTGCGCTGGCTTCCCATCCCCCATCCTCCCCGAGTAGGGAAAGGTGGCCCCTCTATCCGTGGTCTCATTTTGGTGCCGTGTGGGGCTGGGCTAATGCCAGCCACCCAACCCCAGTCTTTATTTACCTTTCCAAGAACCTCAGGAAGCAGCTCAGATGAAGCCTCCCTCCCTGGAAAGAAGCCAAAACAAGCCTCTTCTTTTTACTACCTAGTTCGGCCCTACTGTTAGCAGGAAAACAGCTTCATACAATCTTAAAGCTGGAAGTGTCCTTAAAGATGATCTATTTCAACTTTCTTTTTTCTGGGGAAACCAAGATCCAGGCAGGTAAAAGGGCGTGCTACATTCTCTCCCCATCACACCACCGGCATTCCCTTCAAAGAAAGTAGGTCACAGAAATGGAATTCCGCCATTCCGTAATTCTTAGCTAGCAGAAGGGGGCATGTGTTAGCTTTAACTCAATTCAAACCCTTAACCAGAGGACAAAAGAAATTGTTTTTATTCCATTAGGGATGAAATGAAGACTAGTTCAGGGATTTAATTTATGCATCCTAAACAAAGTTTTCTAGGTTCCCTCCCAGCTAGCAGCTCCACCTTCTCCTTCTTTAAAATTCTTTGAGATCTCACTTCCTTATATGTCCAGGGATCACCACAGTTTAAAACTAAAGGATTTGGAAGCAAGAATACACTTCCTTTCTTAGAGGTGCTTCTTTCCCCAGGTTTCAGCTATCTGATGGCTTATCCAGCTCATCCTACGACTTGAGGTCTAGAAAATTAGACCTCCAAGTTAAAAAGTCCAGCCTTGGCTTTGGGGAAGAAAAGCATGTTTACTTAGCCTGGAGCAGTGAATCCTAGACTATGGGGTTCGGAGCTGTAAAGTTTCCAGGGGAAAAAAAATGTGGGGGACAGATATAGGATTATCAGCTTTTAAATTTACTGAGTAAAGGCACTGAAAAACCATCAACATCGCTATTTACTATCTCCATCATTTCACAAAAGAAAGGACATTTTAACACATGCACAAAATAGGAAGCATATAATCTCAGAATAATAGTTTTCTGCACATTGACTTACATTTCTTTTTTTCCCGTTTCATCATGGACTGCTTCCAATTTGGACTATTAGTCTATATACCAGGGGTTGGGAAACTACAGTCAAAGAATCAAATTCAGCCCAAAGCTTGTTTTATATGTCTTGCAAACAGAGAATGATTTTTACATTTTTAGATAGTTGAAAAAATTAAATAATACCATTTCAAGACACATGAAAGTTATGTGAAATTCAATCTTCAGTGTCTATAAATACAGTTTTATTGGAATACAGTCATTCATTTATTCACTTTTTGTCTGTGGATGCTTTTTGCACTGCAACAGCAGAGTTGATAATGCATCAGAGAATGAACGTATGTCCTGCAAAGCCTAAAATATTTACTATCTGACCCTTTAAAAATAGGTCTGCCAACCCCTGTTCTAGACTTCAGAGCAGAGGTTCTCAAACTTGAGGTGCATCAGGTTCACCTAGAGACCTTGTAAATACACAGACTCCCTCTACCCCCAACCCTGAATTTTAGATTCTATAGGTCCAGGGTGGGGCCTGAGAATTTGCATTTCTAAGGAGTTCCCAGGTGATGCTGCTGATGCTGGTCCAGATCACACTTGGTCTAGAAAGGAAGAAAATATATGTGATTTGCTCATGGAATTGCCATCTGTCCAGCTTTAGAAACCTTGACCATAAACTCCTCCTTTCTCACCACTCACCACTTTTTATTGATCAACAAATCCTGCCAATTAATAATAATGTTATAACTACATTATCAAGCATTATCAGGTGCCACATGCCAGTATAAACACTTTACATGGATTATGTAATTCAGTCCTCACAATAATCCTGAGGTACGATAATGTAACAGTTATTTCACAGAGGAGGAAACCAAGGTTGTAAGGTTAAGTAGCACACAACCAGCAAGTGATGGAACTGTCACACACCACAACCTCTGTTCTTTTTTTTTTTAAGGTTTATTTTTTGTTTATTTCTCTCCCCTTCTCTCCCCCCCCCCCCCATTGTCTGCTCTTTGCGTCCATTCGCTGTATGTTCTTCTGTGTCCACTTGGATTCTTGTCAGTGGCCACGGGGGGGGGGGTGGCGGAAACCTGTGTCTCTTTTTGTTGCATCATCTTGCTGTGTCAGCTCTCTGTGTGTGCAGCACCACTCCTGGGCAGGCTGCGCTTTTTTTGCACAGGCCGGCTCTCCTTACAGGGCACGCTCCTTGCATGTGGGGCTCCCTTATGTGGGGGACACCCCTGCGTGGCATGGCACTCCTTGCACACATCAGCAATGTGCCTGGGCCAGCTCACCACACAGGTCAGGAGGCCCTAGGTTTGAACCCTGGACCTCCCATATGGTAGGCAGATGCTCTATCAGTTGAGCCAAATCTGCTTCCCAAGAGCCTCTATTCTTAGCCATTGAGTCTCCTACCTGTCAGTCATTCCTACTATATCTCCATATCACTTATACCTTAGATTAACACTCATCATCTCACACCTGTACTGACAGCCCTTAAGTTAGCCTTCTTCCTTGGGTGCAGAGATAGTGATATTGAAATTAGTCTTCAAAAATATGGGAAGTCGGGAAACGGACTTTGGCCCAGTGGTTAGGGCGTCCGTCTACCATATGGGAGGTCCGCGGTTCAAACCCCGGGCCTCCTTGACCCGTGTGGAGCTGGCCATGCGCAGTGCTGACGTGCGCAAGGAGTGCCGTGCCACGCAAGGGTGTCCCCCACGTGGGGGAGCCCCACGCGCAAGGAGTGCGCCCGTGAGGAAAGCCGCCCAGCGTGAAAAGAAAGAGCAGCCTGCCCAGGAATGGCACCACCCACACTTCCCGTGCCGCTGACGACAACAGAAGCGGACAAAGAAACAAGACACAGCAAATAGACACCGAGAACAGACAACCAGGGGAGGGGGGGAAATTAAATAAATAAATAAATCTTTAAAAAAATATATATATATGGGAAGTGGATGTGGCTCAAGCAATTGCGTTCCCCGTCTACTACATGGGAGGACCTGCATTCAGTTCTCCGTGCCTCCTGAGAAGATGAGCTGGTGCAAAGGGCAAGCATGGGTAGCTGCCATAAGGAAACAAAAGAGGAAATACAATGAGAGACACAACAAAGCAGGGAGTTGAGGTAGCTCAAGTGATTGGGAGCCTCTCTCCCACATGGGAGGTCCCAGATTTGGTTCCCAGGGCCTCCTAAAGATAAGACAAGCGGACACAGAGCACACAGCAAAAGGACACAGAGAGCAGACAGCAAGCGCAAATAATGAGGTGGGGGGATAAATAAATAAATATTTTAAAACAAAACAACAGATCATTCTGGTCTTTGCTGGAAATCCTTCTATGGTTCATGATGGCTTATATGTTGTTATATAGTCCTTAACTGGGCCTTCAAAGACCTTCATTATCTGGCCCTAAACCAGTGTCTCTACCTTTTCCCTTACATTCCCCACTATCTATCCTATCTTTAGCGAGCTTCTCCCACCCCCCCCCCCAATACATTATTTTATCCTATGCCTTTGCAATGTTCTTAACTCTACCTGAAATATCTTCCCATGAGCTATATCTTCAAGACCTACCTCTGTTGTCTGCCCTAGATAGTATGTTCTATCTTCTCTGTGCTTCTAGGCAACTTTATTCTTTCCTAGGTTTCATATTTTTTTATAGTATATTAATATTATATGACTGCCACCCTCACCAAGCTAAAGGTTATGGACAGATGCCTTCTGTTAATATATTTAAGCAGCTCATTTACTCATTCAAAAAATATTTATCGGGAAGTGGCTGTGGTTCAATCAATTGGGCTCCCATCTACCATATGGGAGGCCCTGGGTTTTCGTCCTGGGACCTCCTTGTGAAGGCAGGCTCACCCGCACAGCACAGAGAGCTGCTGGTCCACAAGCACCGTAGAGTGCCACCCAGCCCTCAAGTGCTGCAGAGAACCAACTCAGCAAGGATGCAACAAAAAGGGAGACAAGCAAAAACACAGAAGAGTGCTCAGCGAACTGACACAGAGAGTAGACAACAAGCAAGCCACAAGGCGGGTGGGGGAATAAAAAATAAAATACAGACACAGAAGAATGCACAGCGAATGGACATGGAAAGCAGACAGCAAGCAAGCTGCAAGGGAGGAGGGGAATAAAAAACATATATATATATATATTTATCAAGTGCCTACTTTGTGCCAGATACAGTTCTAGATGTTTAGGATACAACAATGAACAAAACAGAAAAAAACCCTTGCTCCCATGAACTTTATATTCCAGTGGGGTGGGGGTAGATAATGAACACAGTAAATTACATTTAGATGGTAATAGTACTATGGAAAAATGAAAGCAGGAAGGGGGGAGAAGGAGTTTAGAGGGATATGAGTTTATATAGGATGGCCAGAGAATGTCTCATGGAGAATGTGACTATGAAGAGTTGAAGGAAGTGAGGGAGGAAACCAAGTGGATATCTGAAGGGAGTGACACAGGTGGTGGGAACAGCAAGTGAAAAGACTCTAGTAGACAAGTGCTAGGTGTGTTTGAGGAGCAGCAGGGAGCCCAGTACGGCAGGAGAGAGGTGAATGAGGAAGAAGGCAGTAGGAGCTGAAGCCAGAGAGCAGTACCAGGAGGGCAGATCCTATAAGGCATGAGGATGACTTTGCTTTTATTTCAAGTGAGATGGGAAAGTCATGGGAAGGTTTTAAGGAGAAAGAACATGATCTCACTTATCAGGATCACCATGGCTGCTGTGTTGAGAACAGATTTAAGAGGGGGAAGCAAAAGTTGAAACTGAGAGACCAGTTACAAGGTTATTGCAATAAACAGTGAGATATGATGGTGGCTTAGACAAAGGTGGAAGCCGTGGAGGTGCTGAGAAGGTGTAGGATTCTGAATGTTTTTTTTTTTAAAGATTTTTATTTATTTCTCTCCCCTTCCCCCCAGTTGTCTGCTCTGTGTCCATTTGCTGTGTGTTGCTTGGCGTCCACTTGCATTCTTGTCAGCGGCACCAGGAAACTGCATCTTTTTTTGTTGCATCATCTTGCTGCGTCACCTCTGTGCGTGCGGTGCCACTCCGGGGTGGGCTGTTTTTTTTTTTCATGTGTGGGGCGGCTCTCCCTGTGGGGCGCATCCCCTGCACATGGGGCACCCCTACATGGGGACATCCTTGCATGTCATGGCACTCCCTGCATACATCAGCACCGCACATGGGTTAGCCCACCACATGGGCCAGGAGGCCCTGGGTTTGAACCCTGGAACCTCCACATGGTAGGTGGACGCTCCATCAGTTGAGCCACGTCCACTTTCCTCTGAATATGTATTTTTAAGGGCAATAGAGTTAGCTGACTGATAGGATATGGGGTGAGAGAGAGAGAATGGCTGTCAGAGAAGCAGGATTAAGGTGGGGGGAATTCTGAAACTTGCTTTTGGATGTCTTGAAATGCTTATCTGACATCCAAATTGATCTACTAGGCAGTTAGATATACAATTTTAGAATTAGGGGAATGAGTCCAGTTAGAAGATATAAATATGGAAGTTGCCAGTACAGAGATGATATTCAAAGTCATGACACTGGAGGAGATCACCATATTCTTCTATGTGCCACCCTTCCCTCCCCCAGTTCCTTGGTATCCCTAAGCCCTATACTTCCCTTGCACATCTCAGGCCATACACTCTGATGGAAGAGGGCTGGGGCTTTCTTGGTTCAATACATTCACACTCATTTGCTTAACATTTCTAGACCTTCGTGGTTTAGGCCCAAAATGCAGAAACACAGTTTTTAAAAATATATATTTTAAATTTATTTTTAAACGATACAGAGATCACAAAAATGTTACATTATGAGACCCAGTTTTAATTAGAGGTTTTCACATTAGGCCAAAGAATGTTAGGCTTCTCCATCTCCATATAGATAAAAATATACACCTCAGGCAAAAAGAAAAATGATCAAATAAAACTATTGAAAAGTTTTTCCACAAAGAATTCCGCGAGCAAGATGACTTGCTTTGGAAATTAAAACACACACACACATAAATGAACATGAAGGAACAGGAAGAAGTCTCAACGGAATACCCTAAAGCATTCCTACACCCGGTTAAAGTATAAATCCCTTCAGAGATCTCCTTTGCCTCAACCCTTTCTGAGCTTCCAGAAGAAGCTAGGAGTGGCTTAAGAAGGCTGCGGAGGTGGCCGTTGGGAAAGAACTGTTGGTAGTTGGCAATACTTCATCCCAGGGAGATTGTGGCAACAACTCCCCAGGCAGCAGACATCATGGATTTTCCTCCCTCTGGGAACCAGAGGTCCCTCGTTTCTGGTCTGAACTCCCTTAGAGACAAAGGACTTCATTCTCTCTCATACCAGTTCGGGATTGCAGGGGACAGGAGAGGGTGGAGGGATAAGAATTCTACACCCAAGAAACACCCACAGGCTCAAACAGGAGCCAGAATCCTGACTCTGGTCCAGGAGGCGTGCTGGGCTGCAGCGCCCCTCCCGCGTGGGTCCGGCCGGTTGCCAAGGTGCCGGGGGAAGGGGCCACCCCGCGTAGGTCGCGTACGTAGAGGGCTCAGTACACTTCCACGAAGGGAGTATCTGCCTCCTGAAGTCCCTTTCTTCCCTCACTTGCTCCCTCTTAACTGCTTCTCCCTCGCTTCTTTTTCCCGGGGAGCCTCCGCATCCCCCATCTCCCCATCGCTGCACTAGCCCTTTTCCCCCTCCTCTGACCCTCCCTCGGCAGCCCACCTTCGTCCCGCTCCTCCGCCAGCTCCTCGGTCCTCGCCCCCTCTCCCCGGCCTCCACTCGCCGGCCCCCGCGCCCGGGGCCCCCTCGGCCCCCTCCCCGCCCCGCTCCAGGCGGCGGCGGCCCCTTTCACAATAGCACCGCCCGTCTCCCTCCCCTCCGCTCGGGGTTCGCTCCCGCCCGCTTCTCTCCCGGCGCATGCGCCTTCCGGTCGGCGGCGGCTGCGGCGGTGGCGGATACGAGCGGCTCCGTTTTTTTAAAGGGAAACGCTGAGGCGCCGGGGGTGACTGTGGGGGAGGGGGACCCCGAGCTGCGGAGACCCCCGGGGGAGGCGGCAGATTCCCCCCTCTCGGAGTAGGAGGGCTTAGGGCGGACTCTTCCCTCCCACACCCTCCTGAGGAGGAGGGGGGAGAAAATGGAGGCTCGGGGCGGCTGAGGCGAGCTCCGGGGCGGGGGGCCGGGGCGGGGAAGGGGGGGTGCGGGGTGGGGAGACGAGGCGGGCCCGGCCGGGCCAGGGGGGGCCGAAGCGAGCTCCGGGGATGAGCTCGGGGGCGGCTGGGTGCGAGCTCCTGCCTCTGAGGCGAAGGCGGCGGCGGCGGCAGCAGCGGCGGCGGCGGCGGCGAGGCCCCCATGGGCCGGCGGCGGGCCTCAGCCGCGGCCTCCACTTCTCCGTACGCCGGCGGGATGGCGCCGGGTCCCCGGAGGAGTCGCACTAGCCGAGGCCTGTTGCCGCGCTGCTGAGGCGAGCCCGCCAAACTCCCCTCCCCCTCCTCAGTCCTCGACCCCCCGCACCTCGCCCCTTCCCCACCCCCTCCTCCGTCTCCGTCCCCGCCGCTGCTCCGGACCACTATGACCATGAGATCCGCAGTGTTCAAGGCGGCCGCAGCCCCTGCCGGCGGCAACCCTGAGCAGCGACTGGACTACGAGCGGGCCGAGCGGGCTGCGGCGCTGGGCGGGCCCGAAGACGAGCCCGGGGCGGTCGAAGCCCACTTCCTCCCCCGGCACCGTAAGCACAAGGAGCCGGGGCCCCCGCTGGTCTCCCAGGGCGGGAGCCCCGCGCCCTCCCCGGCCGGCTGTGGCGGCGGCGGCAAGGGCCGGAGCTTGTTACTCCCGGCCGGAGCGGCTCCCGGGCAGCCGGAAGAGAGCTGGGGCGGCTCGGTGCCCTTGCCCTGCCCGCCCCCGGCCACCAAGCAAGCCGGCATTGGGGGGGAGCCAGCAGCAGCCGGAGCCGGCTGCAGCCCCCGGCCCAAGTATCAGGCGGTGCTGCCCATTCAGACGGGCTCTCTCGTGGCGGCGGCCAAAGAGCCTACGCCCTGGGCTGGGGACAAGGGTGGGGCGGCTCCCCCAGCTGCCACCGCCTCGGACCCGGCGGGACCCCCACCACTACCTCTGCCCGGGCCGCCACCCCTCGCGCCCACCGCCACTGCCGGGACCCTGGCGGCCAGCGAGGGCAGATGGAAGAGTATGAGGAAGAGCCCTCTCGGGGGTGGCGGCGGCTCGGGAGCCTCCAGTCAGGCCGCCTGCCTCAAACAGATCCTTCTGCTGCAATTGGACCTCATCGAGCAGCAGCAGCAACAGCTGCAGGCCAAGGAAAAGGAAATCGAGGAGCTGAAGTCAGAGAGAGATACGGTACGGGAGGGGTTAATCGGCGTTTGGGTAGAGGTGCGAATTGTGCGCATGCTCGGGGGAAGGGGGCCTGTAGGAGATTAAGGTACCCCTTAGTTAGGGGTAAAGGAGGTTGACCGCCTGCAAAGGACTGTCTTAGGTGCTGGGCCCTTGCTCCTTGGGAACCAAGCTCTCAGACAGGCTAGGTTGGAGGGAAGGGTTAAAGGGCAACCTCTGTATGGGGAGTGGGGGAGGGGAGGTTTCAGGTGCCAAAGGGTTAATTTAAGCTGACAGCCCCGGACTTGTGGGAAAGACGTTTAGAGTGGGGGAAAGCCTGATTTGAAAAGGGTTAAAAATTAAAGGGTGGGTGTATATGTGGTGACTTTATGGAAGGAGTTAAATTAAAGAGGTATTGCATTAAAAACCCATTGTAGGGGAGAAAGACAGCAGCTGTTGCTCCAACCACTGCTGCAGTTTTCTTTAGATGGAAGGGTAGTAGGCTTTTTTAGTGGGTAGAGGGGTAGAGTTGATTTAATAGGTGGAATCCTGTTTTAGTCTTCTTAAATTATGTGAAGAGAACCACTGCCTTTGCTTTCAAACAGTTTGTAATAGGAATCTGAGTTACAAAAACATGACCACGCTGACCAGGTCCCTTGGATGAGCATGACTGGTGTTTGAAGCCGGAAGATTCTAAGGAATCAGGGGAAAGTAACCTTATTAAATGTATTGAATAAGCCCCAGATATCCCTATTTTAGAGTCTTAAAATAGTAGGGAAGTCATTTATTTCTTCGTACCACTGTATATAGGCTTGTTTTTACTGCAACAGTGGTTAAGGGTACCTCTGAGTTAAAACATATTCCTTTAGATATCAGGAAAGCTGGGGTGGTCTGGTATTACTGTCTAGCTTGGTAACACCCTGCATACCTTATAGCTGCCTAAAAATAAACATGGTTTCCACAATTGTTTTGTTCAGGCTGCAACAGTCAGTCTCAGTGTCTTCTCTCTCCCTCTCGTTCTCTGGCGTCTTGTGCGCCAAGGACTGAGCAAAGGAGCAGAGGGCTCATTTTGTTTGCTTTCCAAATGAACTGCATTGGGCAGGGTCTGTTTTATTGGAGAATGCAGTCTGCAAGGTGGAATGGGAGCTGAGGCAGGTCTCATTAAAATATCTCATAGTGTTGATTTGTGGAAGTTACTCAATATGGAGGTGGCACTGCTTAGCTACTGTACTGCTGCAGTCTAGGGTGTGATGGTACTGTAATTCTAGCACATCATATCCTTGCCTTGGGGGTGGGGGACTAGAAGAGGACTGGTGAAGGAGAAGAGATCAAGGGCATTCCACCCACAAACCGTGATTAAGTAATGTTAAGGCTGTGAATCAAAGCAGATATAAGGAGAGGAAATGAGAGTTATGGCTGACAGGGGGGGGGGCTCTCTGCTGATTGTGGACCTTGCTGCTCAGATCTTGAGGTAATGCCCCTTTTGTAGGCTTTCCTAGGCAGGAGAAGTGGGGTGAATTAAGGATAGAGTATCAATCTTGAACTTGGCATTCCCTGTTTCTGTTGTATATTGCAGTCTTAGTGTTGCTTAAGCTTGTTTCTCTTATTCCATTTGTTATTTGGCCTGGACTGAAATCTCTGCAGCCCAATGGATGTAATGAAGGCAGCTTTAATATTACTGTCTAACCCAGATACAATTCTTGCCATAGGGTATATAAGTAGCGTAGTCGGCACCTCTTCTCAAAACATTTTAACATGAAGTTTTCATTGATAATAGGCCTCCATTTTCTGTTTGATTATCTAGTCCTCCCTTTAATTAGAATTAAAGGAATTTGATTTTAGTCAACATTTGGATAAATAGGTATAATACTTCTGTTATCTCAACTGCAAAGCAGTATACATGTTTCATGATGGTTGGGATTTGTGGGTACTGGTTTCTATTCTAATTCTTCCAAATGGAGCATTCATTGTTTTAGGAGTGTTCCCCCACCCCCACATCCCTTACAAATAGCACTGCAATCCCTAATGGCACTGTGTGAGCTTTTAATTTCCTTCTCAATGTACTGTTTGGACTTTGCACTTGTGTATAGAGTTTTGGAGTGGAAGTGGAGAAGTTAGAATATGGAGAAACTTATGGCCTCGTAAAAGGATATAAGGTTAATTCTGAAAACTCTCAAACTAGACTTGGAGCCACATGGTTAACAGTAGCAGAGACCATACCATTACAAGGCACACTGTGGCCCCTCCAGGTAGAGTGGATCTTCTTTCAGATAAACAAACTACAGATTTGCCCGTGCTCCTTCCCATCAGTTTAACCCCTAACATTAAGCAGGGTGCTTTATTGTGCTTAAGGAAAACTATTCATAGTGGTGTTTGCTTATTAAAAATAAGATTAATTGATAGGTTCCATGGAAAGAGGCAGAAGACTATACTGATTTCCTAAAAGGGGCTAAGTACCTGTATTTACTTTTTTTTCATATTAAGCCTGCATTTTGCCATTCTCTTCCAGCTCCTTGCTCGGATTGAACGTATGGAAAGGCGAATGCAGCTGGTAAAGAAGGATAACGAGAAAGAAAGGCACAAGCTGTTTCAGGGCTATGAAACTGAAGAGAGAGAGGAAACGGAGCTATCTGAGAAAATTAAACTGGAATGCCAGCCAGAGCTTTCTGAGACATCCCAGACTTTGCCTCCCAAACCCTTCTTGTGTGGGCGGAGTGGAAAGGGACACAAAAGGTGTGCTGATAACTTCATTACACTGGACAGGATGAGGACAGTTGTTACCAGTGACTGAGAATAGGGGATTGGGACTTATGAATTATGAATTAGTTTTATAGCACTGTATCCTGACTTATGAGGGGTCTTCCATGTGAGAAACTATCTTGAAACATTTTTGCTCAGGCTATAAAAGTCTGTTAGGAACATTTTGGTCACAGTAGTAATTACAGAACTCAGAGTACATCATAAAGAGAATGGGCAACAAATGTGACAGTTGAGTTTCTTAAAGAAAGCTATAGCTGTTCACTTCCAAGTTAGGAAATGTTATATTCCTTCATTGTGTTAGGCACTGGTAGATATAAAAAAGTAAAAGGTAAATAAATGGCCTTGGACTCAAGGAAATTAGTCTAGCTATAAGGGTGGGCATAAATTTTGAAAACTCAGAACTCAAATGCAATCAAATATACAGGCATATACAGCACTGATACAAATTAAGTTTCGTAGGAGTCAGGGATATTAAAGGTTATATGTTAGAATGGTAAGAGGAAGCTTTACTGAGGTGATGGTTCTTCAAAAAGAAGTACAGAGTTTAGGTTGGTAAGGAGGAAAGGAGATAGCATTCTGGGGTGAGGGTAATTTAGAAGTGAGAAAGAAGAGCTAGCAAACAGCAAGAAAAAAATAGAGATTGTAATTAGCATGATATGGGGGAGGGGGGAATAGAGACTGGTCTCTGATAAGTAGGAATGAAGGAAATAGGTCACAGAGTAGTAACACCTAATGTTAGCTAAAGGACCTAGAATAAAATAAGAACCTCTTTAGATCTAATAGAGAATAAGGACACTATTAGAGGTTCTTAAGCACAAAAACTCTTTTGTTCAACAAGTATTTACTGAGGGCCTGTTATATATACTGTTAAACATGGGGCAGTTCCTGCTTATGACCACCATTGAGTACCAGATATTTAGGTACCTGAGTACTGGTCATTTTGGAGCAAGAGAATTAAGCTAGTTCTCTTGCTCCAAAATGTAATCAAATCAACTTTTATTCAAGAAACAATGAATTTTAAAACTTTTTTCCCTATCCAATAGGAAATCCCCATTTGGAAGTACAGAAAGAAAGACTCCTGTTAAAAAGCTGGCTCCTGAATTTTCGAAAGTCAAAACAAAAACTCCTAAGCACTCTCCCATTAAAGAGGAGCCCTGTGGTTCCTTATCTGAAACTGTTTGTAAACGTGAATTGAGGAGCCAAGAAACTCCAGAAAAGGCCCGGTCTTCAGTGGATACCCCTCCAAGACTCTCTACACCCCAGAAGGGACCCAGCGCCCATCCCAAGGAGAAAACCTTCTCAAGTGAGATAGAAGATTTGCCGTACCTTTCCACCACAGAAATGTATTTGTGTCGTTGGCACCAGCCTCCCCCATCACCGTTACCATTACGAGAATCCTCTCCAAAGAAGGAGGAGACTGTAGCAAGTAAGGCATAGAGAACACTTGCTCTTATACCCTAGTGGTGGCGGTCAAGCTAACAAGTGTGAAAATGCCTTTGGCATTTTTTAAAAAGTGCAATCAATAAAGCAGAGTTCTGTCAAGATTGAGTAAGTTAACAGCCAGAGACAGACACTGTGCAGGCATTGCAAATAGATGGAATTACATCAAAATGTGCTCAATGTATTTGCCTGCTTACAACACTGGGAGATGTGTTTGCCAGTAAGTTGCTCATCACAAGAGCACCAGACTTGGGGTGTAATCTCCGGCAACTTGCATGCCCTCTGAAAGAAGGGTTTTCTGTGCTGTGAAATGCATAGAACTTATACTTTGCCATGCACGACTGTTCCTGCAATTGATATTGTGTGAAACCTGGGAGGGGTGGTCTTTGGGTGTTCTCAGGGGCCAATGGTAATTTTTGGGTTGGGGAGCCAGCTTGGGGTGGGGAGTTTCACCTGGGCCTCCGCTCTTTAACTATATAAACATTTATCTGTATCTCTATGTCCCGGTCTGGGGGGCAGGAGGAATCTGCCAAAGACCAACAGTCTTATTTTATCTTACTATATATACTTCACAAAGGTTCTAAAATGTGAAGAGTTTGGATTGCAGTAGCCCATTGGTTGTTCATATATTTAAATAAAATGGTCTACAAACTATTTTTCAAACAATAAGGACTATCTTGGGATATCTGAGCTGCTTGGGGAGGGTGTGGGGTATGGGACCTTGATCTTCATTCCCTTTTTTTCTTTATGGCTTCCACACAGAGGTGTTCCCCTATCTCCTACATCAACCAGTAACTGGAATATGCCTTCGATCATGTAACGTTAGTCTAACAGTCACTGTGGGTGTTCCTGGGTGATGGTGGGGGAAGCCAAACCTTTTTGGAAAGAGCTGCAGCCCTGGGTTTTTACCACTGTATCTTACCCTAGCTGGGATGGGGATGGGAATTCATCCTAATGAGATATGAGTGTTCTTCAGGCTTTGTTTGGCTGTTCTGGTGAGAAAATTAAGTGGGAGGCTAGATGATTATTCTTCTTAATTATCTAAAATTTACTAGGCCTCACATTTGAGTACATGAGATAGACCAGGATCCTGATGTAGGTTCAGATTTTTTTGTTGGTTCAGTCAGTTGAACAGGGTTCATCCTTAATGGTTAATCTTCTTACTGCCATGGCAATGCTATGTAACAACTTAAGAGAAACTGTGAAGCAACTTCCCATCCCGGATTGGGAAATGCCTTGTCCGGAGCTGTTCTGTGTGACTGGCTGTTTTTGAAAATCATACCTGTCCTAGTGCAGAAAATTTGAAACACTTCTGAGATTGTGGGTAAGGCAGTACAGATGGAGACTGACTGGGGGGAATACCAGCCCTTCGAGGAGCCTGAGTTGTGAATAAATGTGTAAATCTTTATTCTTGATAGCCCTATCTCAAGAGAAAGTCTCAATGGCTTGTTCTAAGGGAGCCAAAGTCTTTGTGCATGTTGTTCAGGTTGGACAAGCAAGGTAGTTTGTTTGGAGGGAGGAGGGAGCTGTTTAAGAAGACTACATATGTAAGTTTTAAGAACACTGATCTTTTATTTGAAAAATAGGGTCAACTTTTACTCACCTGCCATGTTCTGAGTTTAAGGTTTGATATCCTTGGCCATCAACTGTTGCAGGGAAACCACCCTAAATAATGAAGAAAAGAAGTCGTCTCAGTGTAAAAAAAAAAGTGGTGGGCTTATTTTCTTTTCTTTTGTCTGTTGTTCCCTTTTCCCCTCCCCCAGAGAGAAATTCTCAAAAGAACAACTCAAAAAACAAAATGGCTTCCTAGTGAAAACTTCAGTGATGATCCTTTCCTCCATTTTGGGTGTGGGCTTTTTTTCTTTTTACACTGAGATGATTCTTCTTTCCTGCATTATTTAGGGTGTCTGATGCCATCAAGTGTTGCAGGAGAAACTTCAGTCTTGGCTGGTGAGTAGAATAGGAATTGTGCTGACTGGGTCTGGGGTGGGGGTTGGTGGGATGGTGGATGGTTGGGAGCTGCATTCTCCATCAGTTGGATGTGGGAGAATAAGGTTCCATGGTGTATGATTATACTACTATAGACTTCAAAATGACAATAAATTTCAGTTGTTTTTCAGGAACTGCAAATAGCATCCATTATATGAATTGTCAGGTATTGGCTTAGGGATTTTTATGATCCTGAGTTTGGCAAACTGCAATGGCATTTTAGGTTCTTTAATGCAATAGTGAGGACACTGAATATGGCTTCAGGTGAGGCCATAGAATGGATTCCTACAACTTGGTAACTTTGTCTTATCTTACTGAATAGTAGGAGGGTTTTGTGACCTTGGATTTAAGAGTGGTTCCACCCCTCCTCCCTTTCTTTTTTTTTTTTTTTTTTCTCCAGTTCCTTCTTGGAGGGACCACTCAGTAGAGCCTCTAAGGGACCCAAATCCTTCAGACCTTTTGGAGGTAGGTATCAATTTAAGAGACTGAATAGAACATGGGGGTATAATATGAATATGTCATAGTAAGTATATGCCAGGGTTAAATAGAATTTTAAGGCCAAGAGGGGATCTTGAGAGATTTTCTAACTCAGTTCATTTTATAGATGAAAACACTGAGATTCAAAGTGGAGAAGTTACTTATTCAAAAATATATAGCTAGATAGTATTCAAAACAGGTAGATTTCAGGCTAAATAGAAAAGTTAGCATGTTCCACTCAGCAATAAAACTTTACATTCCAAGGTGGTTTGCCTCTTAAAAGTTTGATGTTTAGCTTAAACTCACAGTCTTACAGAGTATTGAGGTGGGGAGGATTCATGGCAGTCTCAAAGATTGTTTCGGTTTGACGTGACTTACCTTGGAAAGCAATGGAAATAGTTTTAAAATGTGGAGATTCTAAAAGGGTGGGAGGAGGAAGGAAGTATGTGTTTTGTTGATTCTGTCACCAAGAAGTTCACACGAGGTCCATAGAATTCACAGGAAGTGGATGGTCAAGTTATGGCTTTAAATGCAGGTGGGACTTTAAGGTGAAAGATTTTACATTCCTGGAAGCTGGAAATGAATTAGTAGATACACGTAACATGGTGATAAAGTAGCTTATCTGCTGCTTTTCTTTACACAGAACCTGGATGACAGTGTGTTTTCGAAGCGGCATGCAAAACTGGAGCTGGATGAGAAGAGAAGGAAAAGGTGAGACCAGGGATGTCCACTATAGGAACAACTGAGCTCTAGCACCTAACCTCTTCCACACTGTGAATAGTCCTTGAGCTCTTAACACTCAGATTACTGGCTTTCTAATTGGTTGCGTATCTTAATTTGAAGTGGTAGTTTTTGTAGGTAAAAGTGTTTGTCCTCTTTTGTTTTCATGTATGCCCTTCCTCATTTCTACTCTCCATGGAACGCCAATATATGATCTGAACTGCTAGACCTAAGCAGCTTTTCCCTAACCTAGCAGTCCGTTCACTTTACCCCATCTAGAGGTATCAGTAAGGATCTTCCTAGCATCTGGACTGTGCAAGTTGCTTGTATAGAGCAAGTTTTCAGTAATGTTGGCTTTGTTTGTTTTGTTTGTCTGGTTTATTTTTCCCAGATGGGATATTCAGAGGATCAGGGAACAAAGAATTTTACAGCGACTGCAGCTCAGAATGTATAAAAAGAAAGGAATTCAGGAATCTGAGCCTGAGGTTACCTCATTTTTCCCTGAGCCAGATGATGGTGAGTTCTGTCTTATCTAAAAGAGTGGGTTTTCAAAGTAGAAAAAAGGTGCAAGGCTCCAAGGTAAAACTTGCTCTGAATGAATCGGTTGTGTTTTGGAGCAGGTATAGTTGGTAGAAATTTCCCCATGCATGGCACTAACGAAGTCCCATTTGACTTTCTTCCATAGTTGAAAGTTTGATGATTACCCCCTTCTTGCCTGTTGTAGCATTTGGACGACCATTACCAAAATTAACTCCACAGTAAGTATAAAGTCCCTCTCTTATCTCAGGTAGCCTACATCTCCCTTTAAGATTTCATGAAAGCAAAAAAAAAAAAAACTTCATGAAAGCTTAGATATAAGTTGGAACAGTTGGAAGTGTTTTAGGGATCTCTTTAGTAGCAGCTGTGGTTCTTTGCCAGAAGTGAGGCAATCCTGGGAAGCTTTTGCGGTGATAAGATCCCTAAGCCAGGAATTAGGAGTATTGCTTTTTGAGTTAGAAATAGATTATTCAATCACTTTAATGGTAGATTGTTGCTCTGGCTTTGAGGCAGGAAAGTTGCTCCAAATTTGGGACTCAAGTATCAAGACTAGGAGTAGAGACAGGCAGAATGATTTTTTCGGAGTTACTACAGTTACTCTCATGTCCACATTGAATCCCTTCTAGTCTTGCAAGTTGATTTCCTCATCCTTTTTTGCCAGAAATTTTGAGCTGCCCTGGCTGGATGAGCGTAGCCGATGCAGGTTGGAGATCCAGAAGAAGCAAACACCTCACCGGACGTGTAGGAAATAGCTCTGCTGGCAAGAACCCTGTCTTCAGATAGTTGTAGCATGCCATTCCCAGAGAGTGGCAGAGACCTGTATATGTGACCTGTGTCCTCATGTATGTTTTCATTCACTGATAATGCCCTTCCATACTCCCTCGATTTTAGTTTTATTTTCATCACTCTGATTTCACAAAAACTCTTTCATTGGGCTAATTGTGAATTATGGAGGGTGATTGCAGTTTTTTTTCTCTTTTTGAAAAATGAGTTCTAAAGCTCAATAGGATGTCAAATTTGGAAGCTTCAGGGGTCTGCTGCTACAATATTTGCCTATGTTAAAGGGCTCTCTTCATTAGAGTTGTGAAAGATGAAGCCTTTAAAACCCTGCCTTTTAGAACTGTGCCTGCAAGCACTCTTCTCACCCTGGTATACCCGTCCTTATAGTTTGGGTATAATGGTTTTTACCGTAAAACAAAACACCTCACCATATCTTAAAGACCAGATGAGGAATATCAAGTGAAGTGATGAAGGAAGTCATCCTCAGAGAATAGAAAAGATACTAGGGAATTGGTAGATAAATATCTAAAAAGATAGTTCTCTTCAAACTATTCTGTGTTATAGCCATGTGGGAAGGAATGTTTGGCTGTGATTTTTTCTTAGTTAATGGGGCAACTGAATATCTCCCCCTCTCCCTCAAAATAAGACCTTTGGAAAAGAGGATGTGGATTGTCAAATTATGGCTTTAAACAAAAGCAGTTGGCATTTGGAGATGATATACCAGAACCTATATAGATGTCCTTGTATCACATCACTTCTCAAGTATTCCTTAGTTCAGCTTTATTCTTTTAGCTGAGCTGTTAGTGGGAGGGTAGAGATTTAGGAAGGGTGAGGGGTGTGGAAATAAGTGCTTTATATGGATGGCAAATGTCTACATCTTGAAACAAACATCTACCTAATGAGCTTCTCCATTCACTTTGTTGTAAAAGTAGAATTGTACTTGTACCATCTTGGTTCTCTTTTTTTTTTTTCCTCCCCATTTTGTTAAAAAAATTTCAGGACAGCACTCCCAGGCCACTTTGGTCTCATTTTAAGATCCTCGTAACTATCTGGAAGGAAAATAGAGCCAAGACCTCTGGTCTTAAATATATAGGAATTGCCTTTCTTTAGTCTTCAGGACTATTGCGTGAAAACAAGTAGGGGTCTAATCTCCTAGAAGGTAGGGGCTTTTATTCTTGAAGAGACTATGTCCCCAAATCATTAGCACTTTTAGAGGAGAAGCCAAGGTATGTAGGGTGTGTGGCCGGCCCATCAGTGGAGCTTGAGAGAGAATGGGATACCATTGTGGGAAGAGAAGAAAAGTTCCTCAGGGGCCTTCCACTGTTAAAACTTTTTGTGAGATGTTGATCTGTGCTCCCTGGGCTTGACTTTCAAAGGAATTATTCCGGCAGCACATGTAGTATTCTTGGATGATCTTGCTGCTCTTATTTCTCTTGTGTGTGTGCGTGCGTGCGTGTGTGTGTGTGTGTGTGTGGCTATGGGTTTTCATTTGTAACTCCATCTGCTTAGGAGAGTGGGCTCTCCACAAGGGAACCTGCTGTGAACTTCATTGGAGCAAGAACTTAGAGAGAAATAGGACTTATTCCACTAGGGGCTCTCATCTCATACCTTAAGGAGAGGAAGGAGATTTCTAGAAAAGCTGGGCCAGATTTCCCTTGTTCTCTATCATTTTTATGACAAGTTGTTTAGCTTTCCTGCTCTTAACCTATGTTATGTTCGTTCATAATGCCCAAAAAGAAACAAGACTTATCAGGGTCTTTTTACTTTGTTCCTTGATCCTCTCAGTTTCTTGATTTTTTTGTTGTATTCCTAATTTTGGATATGGGTTAGCAGATTTAACCTTTGTTTGTGCCCAACCCAGGTGACTCTCCAGATTCTGAATTTAAGCTAGACTGAAAAGAATTCATGCGGTGCTATTTGGCCAGACTTAGTGATTTCTATTTCTTTAATTTTCCATCTCCTCTTATTTTATTGTCCACTCTTCTAGATCAGTTCTCCTTTGATTTGGATATATGATGGGGTTTGTTGAAAAGAAGGTTGGAGAATAAATTGGCAACGTTGCAAGAGTGAAATTACAGTGTGTTAGAATATGGGGGGAAAATTAGTCTTATTTTTCCCTACATGGGATACAACACTGTGAAATTCGATCTTCAGCTGAAGGCCCTGCAATTCTCCTACAACATAGTTCTTTATTTTTCTTTAACAAGTTTAAGCTAGTGTTAATAAATTAAAGAGAAATTACTTGTCTGTCCACTCAGCTTTGTTTTATGCCCATTTCATATTGTTGTCTGTGTTGTAATTCATACTTTTGATACCATTTCTGATGTGTAAAATTGGTTGTCTTGTAAATATCTTATAAAGAGTTCAATTGTAAATAAACTATTGTGGCTGTTAAGTTTTTGTACTTCTGCTTCAATTTATTAGATTTGTCAGGAAGCATTAAACAGATCTGCTTGTGTATTTAAAAAGATTGGAAAAAGAAATCCATTTTTCATAATAAAATAGAAAAACACATGATTTTCCCTTTCATATAAGGTTCTCCCATTTGTGTATGAACACGATGTATATTTTACCCTTCTTTGTCCTGTGTTCCTCCTTTCATATAATTGGCAACTTAAAAGCAAGAGATTGTAGGATACTTGATCCCTAAGTTAATATCTAACTTAACTTGTAACTAAGTTAATAGAATTTCATAGTTGGAAATACCTTAGAGGTCATCTACTCTGACCCCTGATACATGATTTCCACTTGACAACATTTCTAGACAAATGAAGTCTAGCTTCTGCTTCAGCATCTCGTTTCTTCTTATGCCTTTATTTCTAAATGTTTAGAAAATTCTTCCTCAATAGACTAACTTCTTGTAATTCGAACCCATTTGCTCTTGCTTTGCTTTCCAGGGTGATGAAAAAAAGATAAATCCCTCCTTTTCCTCATTGTCCCTCTAGTAAAGATTGCTGTGGCTATCCTAAATTCTCTCTTCATGCTAAACATTCAGAGATCTTACCATTGTTCAAGAATAGAAAGAATTTTGAATTTTTCAGTTCCCTCTGGATGAGTATAAACAATTTGCCCATGTCCATTTAAAAATTGGACCCAGGGGAGCGGACGTAGCTCAGTGTATGAGCCCCTGCTTCCCATCCTATGGTATGAGGTCCTGGGTTCAATTCCTAGTTATCTTCTGAAAAAAAAAAAAAAAATTGGACCCAGACCAACTCAAGGGCAAAGTGGCAGACTATCACTGTCCTTATTTAGTCACTAAACTTGGCAGCTTCATTTACAAAAATTTAGCTTTTGGTCAATAAGATCCTGCAATAAGGTCTTTTACCCCTCTTTTTAACAGTTAATAAGTCATACGTCCTCCATTTTGAACTCAAGCACTTGGTATTTGGAGCTGGATTTACATTATAAGTTGTCACATTTGGCTACGTGTCGAGCCAGTTGAGATATTTGGATATTGGTTCTCTTTCCGGAGGCATTCATAATGTCTCCCAGTTTTAGATTGTGTGTACATTTGATGAGCATCAGGATCTTCAACTCTATATGTAAACATATTAGGACAGAAACGTGTGTTAAGACAGAGGAATCTTTCTCTGATATATTTTATTAATATACACTCCTGTAGGACCCGTTCATCCTTCCTTTTGAATCAGTTCTAGAATCTTGCCTCTAAGACTAGCATCATACCAGCCTACATCTTGGGAGTGGTGATGGCTCGAGTGGGAAAACACAGGAAGGGGCAATGAGAACATAGGGAAAGCGCTGCAGCACTATGTCCTCCTGCAGACAAATGGTTTCCCTCTGAGCCCTTTGGTTTAAAATAGTATGGCAAATCTGACGCAGCAATAACGGCTTTCGGTTTACCTTGTTTATGATTTTACCCAGCAAACGAATGCAGTAAATGTGCTTCAAAGGTAGAAACGAGTAATGGAAACAGAAAACCCCAATACTGAAGTGAAGCTATGACAGGTAGACGCCTTCCGCTCGGAAAGCCCAAGATGGCCGGAAGGTAAACCCAGTGAGGAAGCCCGAGTCCAGTTCCCCTCGCCGGGTGCCTGCCCAGGGCAGTAGGGAGCCGCATCAGCCCCTGGATGTCACTGACAAACGTAATGCCGCTCGCCGGCGAACGTGCCGCAGGACGCCGGTACCGCCCCCAGCGGCGGCCCTCCCCAACAAGCAGGGCGACTAGCGCCGCAAGTGAAGCATGCTGGGACTGCTCTCATGCCTCCCAGCGGCCCCTGCGACGGGCGCGATATGTAAGAGCTGGCCGGCGGCGGCCGTTCTCCGTAAGATGGCGGACCGGCGGCGGCAGCGCGCTTCGCAGGACACGGAGGACGAGGAGTCAGGCGCTTCGGGCTCAGACAGCGGCGGCTCCCCGGCGCGGGGCGGCGGGAGCTGCAGCGGTAGTGCTGGAGGCGGTGGCAGTGGTTCTCTGCCTTCCCAGCGCGGAGGCCGAGCCGGGGCCCTCCATTTGCGACGGGTGGAGAGCGGGGGTGCCAAGAGCGCTGAGGAGTCGGAGTGTGTGAGTGCGAGCGGGCGCGGCGGGCAGAAGGCCCAGGGGCCTGGCGTGGGGGCGGGCGGGGCGACGGGCGGGGCGGAGTGGAGGTGATGGGAAATTGGGAGTCGATGGCAGATAGTGGGGTATGGTGCGTTCAAGAGAGTTACCCCACTGCGGGTTTGCATCCAAGCTCCAAAGGAACAGGAGTAGTTGGGGTTTCTGGGAGAAGGGCAGAGCCACTGCAGATGAAAAGCGGATGTTGATTCACAAAGTGGGGCTGGAAGCAAAGAGAACGAACCTCTTTTGGATGCTACTTGTTAAAGATAGCACCTTTCCCCGTTTCTCTTTTCAACCATTTTGTTTTGAGTTTCAGCACTCCACCCACATTTCTTAATTGAGCTCCCCGCCCTCTGGAAATCACGGACTAATCCGTGTCTTTTTTTTTTTTTCCTTCAGGAGAGTGAAGATGGCATCGAGGGGGATGGTGAGTATCATCTTTTACCCCATGACAAGAGTTTTTTGCACATAAACTCAGGTCACTTATTTCCAACCATTAATATTCTCTCAGACAATTATGGGTTTGGGGAAGGGCACAACAAGTGGCTCTTTTGTAGCATGGTGGTTAACGAGCATAAGTTTTAGCAGTCTGATCTTGGATAGGTCACGTCTCTGAGACGGTTTCCCCATCTGTAAAATGGAGACTATAATTTTATCCATCTCATAGGTTTATCTCAGAATTAAATGAAGATCTTATCCTGACATACAATAAGCAGTCAAGAAATGTAATTATAATGATTTCTGTTGCATTTTCTTCACACTTTTCTCTTTTCTTTCAGCTGTTCTCTCAGATTATGAAAGTGCAGAAGACTCAGAAGTGAGTGTAATAGATTTTTTTTCTTAGGGTATAGATTGGAAGATGTATTTTAAACACATGTATACACTAGACTGCAGAAGTACCATGACCTACTTGTTATTACTTTCTTCTTTGTTCATTTGTGCATCTGAAAAACTGTAACAAAAGTTAATAGAGTAAGGGAAGCTTGAGGCAGGCCTTTTCAAGCCACATTGTTACACGTCATTAGTAGTTGGCTTCTCTCCCTGTATGAAGAAAAGACGGTCCTAAAGAAGACAATGAGAATATCCTGAAGACCTCCACAAGAAGTTTGACAGTTCACTTCATGCTGCTACCTAGGTAGAAAAGCCAGCTGGAAGTTTTTTCCAGCTGAAAAAACTGAAGACTCAAAAGGGCAAGATTGCTGAGTGGTTGTGCCAAAAGCATCCCTCAGTTTATAGATGGGATTTTCTCCATCAATCTTTAGGAAAAAAGTCAGTTTCCCTAAAGCAGGCTTTTGTGAGCTTACCTTTTTAAAATTGGGTAAATGGGGAGCGGATGTAGCTCAGTGGTTGAGTGCCTACTTCTCATGTACTGGGTCCTGGGTTCAATACCTGGTTCCTCTTTAAAAAATATTGGGTACACTCCTTGAAATGTTATTTGAATGGCTGTTTGTTTCCTGGGGTTCTTGAGTAGGGTCTTCAGGGTCATATTTTGGTGGTAAGGTTATATACAGGGGGCATTTGGATCATGGATCAAAGATAAATTCAGTAAGTTTTATAGAACTGTTACTACAACTTAGTAGATTTTCTGTTAAACCTTGGAGATAACACCATAACAGTTCCTATCTTTAGGGAGCTTACTGTTTAGTAAGGAAGTCCAACAAATATTCAGGCAATCTTAGGACTTGGTGACAGGATTAAGTAGAGTGTTATGGCTGGGGACTGAATTCATATTAGGCAGTCAGGAAAGATTTAAGACCTGCAAGATCGTTTGGAGTTAGTTAGACAAAATGTGTTCTAGGCAGAGAGAACAACAGGTAAGAAAGCCCAAAGTCAGGAGAGAAGAGTAGTGTGGTGTAGTTAGGACAGGTGGGTGGCAGAAATAAAGGCGAATTGGTGACCAGGGGCCAGATCACCAAGGTTCTTACTTATTCCTTCTCTTTTATTAAGTAATCTCCTGTGAACTGTACTAGGCTCTGGGATAAAAAGCCAGACATAGTTCTCCTGGAGTTTACATTCTGGGTCAGAGGTAGAAAACAGTTAAGCAAGTAATTATAATGTTTCATAAGTGCCATGACATGGAAAAGTTCAGGTGCTTTGGGAGCACATAGCAGGAGCAGCTCACTCAGTTTAGGGTGTTTGGAAGCACTCCTAAGGTGGGATGTTTAAACCGAGACTTGAAGAATGAGTAGGAGTTAGCCAGACAGTTTTCTAAGATGAGGGAATACTGTGAGAAGAAAATCTAGAAGAGATGGCCTGCATGGCGAGTTAAGGGAAATGAAGTTTAGTATGACTGGATTGTAAGCGGGTATGAGAGGGGTCGGGGTCGTAAGATATGAGTGAGACCAAATTTTAAGGTACCTTGTAAGCCAGATCAAAAAATATTTGGATTTTATTTTAAGGAGGTAGAAAACTATAAAAGGGTTGTTGTTGTTGTTGTTTTTAAGATTTATTTATTTATTTTTATTTATTTAATTCCCCTCCCCTCCCCCAGTTGTCTGTTTTCTGTGTCTTTTTGCTGCGTCTTGTTTCTTTGTCCGCTTCTGTTGTCGTCAGCGGCACGGGAAGTGGGGGCGGCGCCATTCCTCAGCAGGCTGCTCCCTCCTTCGCGCTGGGCGGCTCTCCTTATGGGTGCACTCCTTGCGCGTGGGGCTCCCCTACGCGGGGGACACCCCTGTGTGGCACAACACTCCTTGCGCGCATCAGCACTGTGCCTGGGCCAGCTCCACACGGAGACCCGGGGCTTGAACCGCGGGCCTCCCATGTGGTAGACGGACGCCCTAACCACTGGGCCAAAGTCCGTTTCCCTATAAAAGGGTTTTGTTTTGTTTTTAACGAATATAGGATGTGATTAGACTTAAATTTTAGAGCAATGTTTACTGGATCTAGGGATCATCTGTATCAGAAATCTGGTTGGCCAAACCCCACTGAAACAATCTCTGGGGATGGGGAGTGAGACTCAGACATTTATATTTTAAAAGACCCCAGGTTGATGTTTTATGCACAGTAAAATTATTTATAATATTTTGCAATGAGGAGAATTGATCTGAAGGGGCCAAGATTAGAGACAGAGAAGCTAGTTTAAAAAGCTGTTGCTTGAGATAAGCAGAGAAAATGGAAGTAGAATTGAAAGTTATTTATGCATAAATAGCCAAAAGTAGCAGCTATGTACAACAGGGAAACCATAGAGAGATTGAGAGGTGAAGAATTTTCTTTTTTGTTTGTTTTTATTGTTATTATAATAATGATTGAAGTGATGAATGCACAATTAGGTGATTATACCAAACACCACTGATTGTGAACTTTGAATGAACTATATGCTTTATTAAAACATATCAGTAAAATTGATTTGTTTAAAAAATAAATTTAAAAAAATTTTTTTAAAGTTACTTAGGCTATGGAATTGATAGGATGTATGTGATTGACAAGATGGCTTTTATTTTCTCTGACGTGACGTAGTTGGTGAAATGTGCAAAGAGTAAAAGAGATAAGGGATTTGGAGGTGGAGAATGTTTGTATTAGTCACCCAAGAATGGGAACATTGGAAAGACTGTCAGGTAATATGGAATATTAGTGAGGTTTGGTTATTGTGAATTTATAGTGGCTCACCATTCTGTATGTAAAGGAGTTCGAATGTTATCCTAATGGCAAGCAAAGAAAGGACACTGAATGTTTAAGTGTGGGGAATGAATTATGGAGAGAGGCAAGACTTGGAGGCAAGGAGAGCTGTTAAGTTGTTAGAATTGATTGGACATGATGCTGGTGCCTAAAGGAAGAAGGGACATGGCACTGGGACTGGCAAGACATGGCCACATTTAAGAGATATTAGTATTTAGGTGGTACTAGCGACCTCTTGGTTGATTTAATGTGGTGTCTGAATTAAGGAGTCAAAGGGACGTATAGGTTGAAGAATGGTGTTATTCACCAAGACTGGGACCATAGGAGATTATCGGAAGGTTATGTTTTGGATGTTTTGAGATCAAGGAACCTGGGATTTTCAAGTGAAAATGTCTAGTATGTATCTTTTGAAATTAAGGAGAGAGGACTAAATTTGCCCTGTCCAGTAGAGTAGCCACCAGCCACATATGGCTATTTAATTTTTTTTTTAATTTATTTTTTCTTCTTTATTTTCTTTTAAATGTTAACATTCTAAAAATATAAGGTCCCAGTATACCCCCCACCACCTTCACCCCACTCCTCCCACATCAACAACCTCTTCCATCATCGTGGCACATTCACTGCACCTGGTGAATACATTTTGGAGCACTGCTGCACCATATGAACAGTGGTCTACATTGTAGTCTATACTATCCCCCAGTCCACCCAGTGAGCCATGGCAGGACACACAGTGTCCAGCATCTGTCCCTGCAGCACCACCCAGGACAACTCCAAATCCTGAAAATGCCCCCACATCATATCTCTTCTTCCCTCTCCCTACCATCAGCAGCTACCGTGGCCATTTTCTCCACATCAGTGCTACAATTTCTTCCATTACTAATCACAGTAATTCGACTGGCTGTTTAACTTTAAATTAAGCTTAAATTAAAATGTCAGTTCCCTAGTTGCACCATCCACATGTCAAGTGATAGCCATGTATGTCTAGTGGCTACAGTACTGGACAGCACAGATAACATTTCCATCATCCAGAAAGTTCTACTGGAAAGCGCTGGTCTAAATTAGAGAGAAGGATTTGATATCCTGACTTATCATAATCCTTTTCTTGCATTTCTTATTAGTTACCAACTGTGTATACCTAGACAATACAGTTTAGTTTCATCCATTTCTTAAAATTTGATCCATCTTTTAAGTCTCTTAGTCTACATCTTCATCTTCTATCCCTTTCTTTTCCTTATAGTTTATGCATTGATGAGATTTTATGTCGACATACTCATGGTACAGTTCAATGTATTACTCAGTCCTTTGTATTTCCTACAAATTGGTATTTCCAGGTTGAGGGAAAGACAATGTGAACCAAATATTTTTTATTGAACAAAACTGAATGATGAAAAAAATTTAAAAATTCTAAAAAAAATATAACTGAATGATGATCGTCTAATATTTTTTTCCCCTAAAAGCCACTTGCTATTTTTGTCTAGATGGCTAAAGGATTTTTTTCTCTAAAGCCCAGAAATTTTATTAGGATTTTATTAGAGTTTGTTCCCACATCTGTGGTATGCCCTCCAGGATGTTATGGAACTTCTGTTATCCAGATCTTATTTGCTTGGCTTTCATATTTGACCCTTTCTTTCTAATCCTTTGATTATTTCTTTCTTCATTTCTTTCTGATTTTTAATTAGTTTCCTCCTTTTCACTTTTTATTCTCTTAAGGCATTATTTGTTGTGTTTATATACTCTTGCATTTCTTCTAGTTAGACTTCATATCTGATTTTTTTTTTTTGAGGTACTGGAAACTCATATGTGGGAAGCTGGCACTGAGCCACATCAGCTCTTGACTTTTAAAACTCTGATTGATATTCTTTCATGCCTCATGTAATTTTCTTAGGGGAATGCATATGGCTCTAGCAATTAAGTGCCTGCTTCCCACATGGGGCGTCCTGGGTTCGGGCCTGGTGCCTCCTAGAAATAAGAACAAAACAACAAGCAAAATAAAGAAAGAAACCAACTCAGGGGAGCCAGTGTGGCTCAGTGTTGAGCACTGGCTTCCCACGTGTGAGGTCCTGGGTTCAATCCCTAGTCCCAGTACCTCAAAAAAAAAAATTTTTTTTTCTTCTTTCAGCACATTTTAAAACTAAAGTTACAATTTTTGAAATGACATGCTTGTTTTCCTGGCATACTTTCATTGTCTGTAGGACTGCTATTCTACTTTTTTTTTTCCTTATACGTTTATATGGGATTTGACCTCTATACTTTTCTGTTGTTCATTTTCATGTACAATTAGTTTTCCTGAACTTTTAGCAGGGATCGTGGTTCAGAGTAGCTTTTTCTAACTTCATAGAGCCTCCCTCTTTTGTTTTCCTGCAGTGTTCAAAATAAGGTGGTTTGCTGTATTAGTTAGCCAAGGGGGTTCTGATGCAAAGTATCAGAAATCTTTGTCTTTTATAAGGAGTATTTATTTGGGGGTAAAAGCTTACAGTTTCAAGACCCTAAAGAGTCCAACTCAAGTACCGTAAGAGGTACTTTTCTTTCTCACCCAAAGTCTGTTGTCACTTGTGAAAGCAAGATGGTTTGCCAATCTCTGAGAAGACTCGGCCTTCCTCTTCCTCTTAAGGTTCTGTGGGTCCATCTGGACTGGAGGTCTTGTTTCTTTCTGGTCCTTCTCAGTTGCTCAGGACTCTTGTCTCTTCAACTGGAAACTATCAGGCAAATGGCTCACCTCTCCCAGAGGGTTTGGTTGTTTGAGCCTTCTTTCTGTCACATGGCAGGACTGAAATGACCAAGTTCTCTCCTCCTCCATATCTATGGAGCTCCCTTTCTCTGTGTATCTTCTGTGTGTGTCCATTTACATAGGCCACAGGGACTCAACCCTGAGTTATACCATACTGACATGGTTGAATCAAAGCCCTAATCTTGATTTTTAAAAATTTATTTATTTCCCCCCCTTCTCCTCCTCCCGCCCTGCTGTTTTGGCTGTCCGTGTGGTCTTCTCTTCTCATTTTCTCTCCTCTAGGATTCCCCAGGACTCGATCCTGGAGACCTATGATGGGGAGAGAGGTTCCCTGGCAATTGTGCCACCTCAGTTCCTGGTTTCTGCTATGTTTCACCTTGACCCTCCCCTTGTCTCTCTTTTGATGCGTCATTATCTTCCTTTGTGACTCGCATGGGGCCCTAGCTCACCATGCAGGCACTCAGGCGGGCACTGGCTTGCCACGTGGGCATACTTTCTCTCCTTTTTCACCAGGAGGCCCCAGGGATTGAACCCAGGTCCTTCCACCTGGTAGGCAGAAGTTCTATCAGTTAAGCCACATCCGCTTCCCCTAATCTTGATTTAATCAAGTAAATGTAAAACTTTGGATTTAATACAATCAAAAGGTATCATATCCAAGGAATTGACTAGTTTATAAACATAATCCTTTTTGGAATTCATAAATAATACCAAACTGCTATGCTTGCTTTCTAGGGTTTCCTGCATTTGTTCCTCTCCCCTTTTTCTGGACCTTCTCTTTCCTTCATTCCTGTTGTCTCTTCCTGGTCAATTTGATTATTCTTTCAGCAGTTTCTTTTCAGTATGGGACCCTGCCCTAGAAGGGAAGCTTGGTGCCAGATCAGTTTCAAGAGATCAGAGGGGTTAGACTGTTCTAGCTCATTCATATCTTCTTACCACAGGCACCTTAACATTCACGTACTACTGGAGATGACAAAACCCCTCCTAATTTGAGCTGCTGCTTTCAGTTTTCCCCGCTGGGATTTCCAGTGAATACCTTTTTATCATTTTTGGTTTCTCTTGTTCTCGATCCATTTGTTTCTCTCTGATTTCTCCCACTCTGATACCAATATGAGTCTTGTGGCTGGTGGTTTGTGCTTTGTTCTTACCTGCTTCTATTTTGGAGCTTAGGGGATTACCTTGTAACCTAGTTTTGTTATAAATGTTGCCCAGAGGCTTCTGGTTTTGCTCTCTAGAAGCTCTTTTCTTTTCATCTGGGGATTTGAAAAGATTTCAGAAACTGCTGCTGCTATTTCCCCAGAATCCTCCAAGACAACTTTTTTTTTTTTTTTTTTAAGAGAAACTTGGGGGAAGTGGATTTGGCCCAATGAATAGGGCATCCACCTACCACATGAGAGGTCCAAGGTTCAAACCCAGGGCCTCCTGACCCGTGTGGTGAGTTGGCCCACGCACAGTGTTGATGCGTGCAAGGAGCGCCATGCCACGCAGGGATCTCCCCTGCGTAGGGGAGCCCCATGCGCAAGGAGTGCGCCCCTTAAGGAGAGCCACCCAGCGCAAAAAACGCGCAGCCTGCCCAGAAGTGGCGCCGCACACACGGAGAGCTGACGCAGCAAGATGATGCAACGAAACGGTCACCAATCCTGGTGCCACTGACAAGAATACAAGCGGACACAGAACACACAGTGAATGAACACAGAGAGCAGACAACTGGTGGGGGGCGGTTGAAGGGGAGAGAAATAAATTTTAAAAATTAAAAAAAAAAAGAGAGAAACTTGGCTATGAAGGGGAGGCTAGAGAGACAGTAGCTGGAGAGAAGTCTATGGGGTCAAGAGACAGTTTAGTTATTGTTTTTTTAAAATTGGGAGAGTCCTGAGTATGCTTAAAGATATAGATAATAAGTAGACTGACATTCTTCACTAAGTACATGAGGAAAAATAGGAACCAGACAAGGTGAAGGGAAACATCTTCCACGGTAATTATAAAGAGGAAGAAAGGATGGGTGGTAAGGCAAAGTATGTTAGGAGGAAGTTGGTAGTTCCTTCTTTGTTTTGTTTTCTTTGTGAAATAGAAGGAAAAACATCTTCAAAAAGGGGCATTGGTGGAGGGACAGGGTAGCAATTGTGAGAGAGGATGTTTGAGTAGTTAATTGTTAGGGTAAATGGGACAGGAACTAAGTAGGGAAATTTTTAAAGGATTGCCAGACTGTTAAAATTGGAGGTGGCACTGATCTGTCAAGTTGTATGATTTTTTTTTTTTTAAACTCCTTTATCAGTGGTTAGTAACCTGGTTATAGACCTAGAGAAAGGAGACATTGGAGATGATTCAGACCTGGGCACATGGGAGTGACAGTAGAATTGAGGGTGCTATCATTAGTGATTGAAATGAATGAGCTGTGGAGTCTACACTAGAGAGAAAGGAAAGTAAAGGGGGGAAAGCGCTGATTGATAGAAGGTAGCAGGGTTAAGGGAGTGAATGTCTTAAAGGTGAAAGGATAAGGAGAGTAACTGAGTGAGTACAGGAATGATAGGCAGTTTTGTTTTTTTTCTTTGATAGGCAGTTTTGATCAAGGACTATGGTGTTTAAGGTTCTGAAAATGGAGCAGGTTTATTTTAAATATATATATACACATATCCAACATTTCTAGGTAAGACTGTGGTCTGGAGTGTGGCCATGGAAATAGTTGGATTAAAAATTTTAGTTTTACCATGACTGAACTGTGAGTTCAATGCTAAAGTCTTAAGTCAATGACAGCTGAGCCCAGGCCGAGTCATAGAAGTATAGCCAGGTGATAATGAACCTCAGAGGAGCAGGGGTTTAAGGAGGCTGGAAGAATTAGATCTCGAGGACACAATGAAAATGAGCAAGACGCTAAGCCTACTTACTCTAAAATATGTGGAGAGTGGAAGAATAGGCTAAAATTTCCATGTAAGAATTTTGCAAGAGAAGTACTTTCTTCAGTGGAGAGCTAGGCTTCAGAGCTAGGAAGAGTTCATTGAAGTGATGGATAAGGTAGGGGAGTTTATCTACTGTGGAAAAGGATTTCGATTACAGCCTTGAGCCATAGCAGTGTGACCTAGGGCAGCACCTTGAATTCAGTTAAACTAGGCTTTCACTCTGATTTGGAGTCTCCTCAGCGCTGTGCTGTTTGTATCTTTCTGTCCTGCCTTACAAACAAAATTAGTTTCTCATTTGGAATAAAAGAGTTGCCTCATTTGACAATTCCACCACACACTAGAGGACAGAGAGCATAAAACAAAGTTCCCTCGTTAATCATGCTGATACTATTTTAAGATGTTTAGATTCAGTTAGTGTGGGGTGGGTAGTGAATCAAGGTCACATCACACACACATCGAGATTCTTGTAATATCTCTGCTTTGAAACCTGCAGGCAGCACAGGATCGAGGAAAGAACTGAATGATTACCCGCCCACCCATCCCCATCTCAGAAGGAGGGAAAACTTCATTTAATTGAGGGGAATAGGAAGAATCAAAGTTGTTTGGTTATTAAAAAGCTGTAGGTTGCAGAACTCTGTGATGAAAGTGAGAGCCACTGAGTGTGCACTTTGGATAGAATGTACAAGGCACAGAATTGTACAACAGAACCATGTGGTGGAAGATGAACTGTGGTTAACAGTAGTATAAATATGAGAAGGTTCTCTCGTGAACTATAACAAATGTACAGTACTAATACATAGTGTTAATAAAAGGAAGTGTATGGAAAAAATATACCAAGTGTATGCTATGGACCATAGTTAGTGGTAATAGTCTGATTATGTTCTATTGTAATCTATAACATGTTTCACAACAATGTAAAGTTTTGGTGGAGGAGTGATGTACAGGAATTCTGCACACTTTGCATGATTGTTTTGTAAGCTCACAACTTCTCTAATTAAAAAAAAAAAGTTGTAGGTAAAGGCTTGAATCTCATAGTAAGGGTGTGTTGTCAAGCATTCTCCTTCAATTCTCTGGGTTTCATACAAGTGTCACCTTTCTGGGAATCTTAACCCAAAATATCCACATGCTAAGCAGAAAAGAATAGTGAGAAAGAATAAATTGGATTGTTTGGGCCAAATAGGCACAACTCCACTTGAAGAACACTGGAAAGTACAAAAACTTAGAGTTCAAGAGCCTCTCATTTAATCAGGAATCTCGCATTAAATGTCTGACCATAAATTCTTGGGACCAGCCCAAATCTGGAGATCTAAGATGGCAGTCTAGTTTAGGTCAGCTGTCAGACCCAATAGAAGAGTAAGAGAGTAGTGTACACTTGACATGTTAACCCAGCAATGGGGACTAGACCACCTTTCCTTGAACCAATTTCTTTGTGTCTTCACAGATTTCTAAATCCCCTCTGTAGCCCTCCCTCTTTAGTTCCAGTACCTGGGAGGACAAGGAGATGAACATAACCCTATCCTAAAGCCAGTCCCCTTATAAGCCTTAGTTATTCCTTTTCCTCACTTAGAATTAGCTACACTGGAAACACTCTTTCCAGTGGCTTCTATTTAGAGGATGACCTAATGACCCTCTTCTGTATAGATAGGCCCAGCACTTTTCTGTCTGAGCCTTATTATTCAAATTTGATGTGGCTAAAGGGGGAAGAAGATGGTGTAGAGGAGAGAGCATTTGGGCTTTAAATTTTTTTTCATTTGTAAGATGCATGTTTGTACAAGTTCTCCAAGGTTTTCCAGATCTAAAATGAGGGGGTCCTCATGCTGCAGGAAATGCAGAAATCTTATCAAAGACATTTTAGTATTCATGTCATAGAAATCAAAAGTATAAGCCAGTATATCCCAAGTTGAAGGCTTGCTAAATCATGGAGTTATTTCAAGGAGTTTGCAAATCCACTAGCTCACCTCTCATTGTCTATAGATAGAATTAATGTCTCCCACCTATATGTACTGCTATTTTTGAATACATGTAAATAAGTAAAATTTGTTTTAAGGTGTTAGTGAATGTAAAATAGTTTGTCATTATGTTTTCTCAGTGGATACAGTACTGGACTACTATGAGGATCATAAAAGTATTAAATCCTAAAAAGGGATACACATAATCTGTAAAGGCTGTGAATCCTTCCTCTAGAGCCAGTTTGATAATTCCCAACATAGATCTGAGTGTAGGTCTTAGGTACTGTATGTTTAAGAGATCACTCATCGACAGGGAGAAAAATTATCAACAAAGATTAAACTCTCTGTGCCAGGCACTGTAAAGTCTCCCTTCCACCCATACCTCCAGGACCCCTTGCCCAGAAGTTGCTGTTAACAGTTCTTGAATATTTTCCTAAAAAAGCTATATGGAGGGAAACGGACTTTGGCCCAAGTGTTAGGGCGTCCGTCTACCATATGGGAGGTCCGCGGTTCAAACCCCGGGCCTCCTTGACCTGTGTGGAGCTGGCCCATGCGCAGTGCTGATGCGCGCAAGGAGTGCCGTGCCACGCAAGGGTGTCCCCCGCGTGGGGAAGCCCCACGCGCAAGGAGTGCGCCTGTGAGGAAAGCCGCCCAGCGTGAAAAGAAAGAGCAGCCTGCCCAGGAATGGCGCTGCCCACACTTCCCGTGCCGCTGACGACAACAGAAGCGGACAACAGAAGCCGACAAAGAAACAAGACGCAGCAAATCGACACCAAGAACAGACAACCGGGGGAGGGGGGGAGATTAAATAAAATAAATAAATCTTAAAAAAAAAAAGAAAGAAAAGCTATATGGAGATATATATGCCTATGTATGTATATAAGTATATAAATATATGTATACTCTAATGTGTCATTTTCAGTAGTAGCCCTAGCTCCTAGAAATTTGAGTAAGAATATTGATATGTATGTTTTTAATTCTTAAGTTTTAGTAAAAATTTGTCAGAAAATGTTTCCTTGGGTAATGAAATATAAAAATGCACCATTCAGGTCTTACCTCCACAGTTGACCCAGAAACTTATTTTTAGGGTGAAGAAGGGGAATACAGTGAAGAGGAAAACTCCAAAGTGGAGCTGAAATCAGAAGCCAATGATGCTGTTAATTCTTCAACAAAAGAAGAGAAGGGAGAAGAAAAGCCTGACACAAAAGGCACTGTGACTGGAGAGAGACAGAGTGGGGATGGGCAGGTCAGTAGCCACCAAAAGCTTCCATTTGGGGCTAGTATACGGACTCTCAATTTTGTAGGGAGTAAGGAGTCCTTTATCTTTCCTCCAGGAGAGTACAGAGCCTGTGGAGAACAAAGTGGGTAAAAAAGGCCCTAAACATTTGGATGATGATGAAGATCGGAAGAATCCAGCATATATACCCCGAAAGGGGCTCTTCTTTGAGCATGATCTTCGAGGGCAAACTCAGGAGGAGGAAGTCAGGTAATAGCCACTTGTTGCTGCTGCTGTTATCTAGCACGCATTTAGTGCTTCCTATATGCTAGGCACCATACTGAATCCTTTACCCGTTTTATCTTATTTACTACTCACAGTAACATTTTGAGATAGTATTATGATTATCTATTTGGTACAAATGAAGAAAATGAGGCTTAGAATATTTGTAGCTCTTGATGGAGATGTTGGGATCCAGCCCCAGCAGTCTGTCTCCAGAACTCCTGCTTTCTTAATCGTCACACTTCCCATTGCCTTTCTTAATCTGAGGCTCAAGCCTCTGAAACAGGAATTATTTGCATAGGCTGCCTTACAGGAAAGAGGACATATTTCAGAGGTATCCAGTGGTTTGAAGTGATGTCTTTCCTAATTTCTATTCTTGTTCCATTTGAGCCTAGCAGGCCCTGAGGTGCTGTGATTCACTCTTGCTTTTGGTTTGCCTATTTTTAATAATCTGGGAAGATGGAGATTACATAGGGTTCCTGCTGTCTCCCTCCCCAGCCCTGTTTGTTTCATGAACATCTCTACTTGTCAGATTGTCCCAACCTAAAATAGTTTTTCTTGGTTTTGTCCAGACCCAAGGGACGTCAGCGAAAACTGTGGAAGGATGAGGGTCGCTGGGAACATGACAAGTTTCGAGAGGATGAACAGGCCCCAAAGTCCCGACAGGAGCTCATTGCTCTTTATGGCTATGACATTCGCTCAGCTCACAATCCTGACGACATCAAACCCCGAAGAATCCGGAAACCCAGGTGAGGAAATTTTGGAGCCTAGACCATTGATATTTTTTAGAAAGAACTCCCCTGCTTTTTTAAATTTATTTATTTATTTATTTTTAAAATTTTTTTATTTCTCTCCCCCCTTCCCCGCCCCCCCCCCCAGTTGTCTGCTCTCTGTGTCCATTCACTGTGTGTTCTTCTGTGCCCACTTGTATTCTTGTCAGGGGCACCTGGAATCTGTGTCTCGTTTCGTTGCATCATCTTGCTGCGTCAGCTCTCTCTGTGTGTGTGGCGCCATTCCTGAGCAGGCTGCACTTTTTTTGGGCTGGGCGGCTTTCCTTACAGGGCATGCTCCTTGCACTTGGGGCTCCCTTACATGGGGGACACCCCTGCGTGGCACAGTACTCCTTGCGCACATCAGCACTGTGCGTGGGCCAGCTCATCACATGGGTCAGGAGGCCCTGGGTTTGAACCTTGGACCTCCCATGTGGTAGGCGGACGCCCTATCCATTGGGCCAAATCCTCTTCCCATCCCCTGCTTTTTAAAATGTCATTCCAGCCAGTAATTAAATGGATGAGAGATAGGGGAAGTCTCCCTAACCCACAGTTTATATCTCTAGTGGTCCCTTTTGTTATTTTATCCTTAACACTTTCTCCACTCATTTCTTTTAGGTTTGGGAGTCCCACACAAAGAGATCCAAACTGGATTGGTGAACGACCAAACAGATCCCATCGCCACCAGGGTCCTGGGGGCACCCTACCACCGAGGACATTTATTAACAGGAATGCTGCGGGAACTGGCCGCATGTCTGCACCCAGGAATTACTCTCGATCTGGGGGTTTCAAGGAAGGTCGTGCTGGTTTTAGGTCTGTGGAGACTGGTGGGCAGCATGGTGGCCGATCTGGTGAGACTGTTAAGCATGAGACAAGTTATCGGTCACGGCGCCTGGAACAGACTCCTTTGAGGGATCCATCTCCAGAAGCAGATGTTCAAGTACTTGGCAGTCCTGAGAAGCAAGAGGCAGTCTCTGAGACACCAGCTCCTGCTCCTGATATTGTACCACCAGCCCCTGACAGGCCCATTGAAAAGAAATCATATTCCCGGGCAAGAAGAACCAGAACTAAAGCTGGAGATGCAGTCAAGGTTGCAGAGGAGATGCCCCCTCTGCCTGAGGGACTGACCCCAACACCAGCTCTCCCAGAAACCACCCCTCCTCCACCTGCTAAGACTGGGAACTGGGAGGCTCCAGTGGATTCTGCTACAGGTGGACTTGAGCAAGACGTGGCACAATTAAGTATAACAGAACAGAATTGGAGTCCAGGGCAGCCTTCATTTCTACAACCACGAGAACTTCGGGGTAAGTACCCTACCTGCCATTTTCCCCTTTGCCTCTTCAGGTTTAAGGCATGGGGCTTTGGTCTCTCAAGGTTGGCGTATCTGATAAATATCTACCTTTTCGTTAACTGGGAGAAAAATATAGGTAAATTCATGCTAAGTCCCCAGAGCTGTTTTATCTGTTACCCAAGACTGTTCCCTCTTTGCCTACTATTAACTGATCAGTCAACCATATGAGCTCCAGAGTACAGTATCCTTTACCACTCTCTGTAGAAAAGCTGGAAGAAGAAGGCATTGTTTTAATTAGTTGATCTAATGGTTAAATTCTTGAAGGCAGAAACTTATTTGAATCTGAATTAGGGTCTTCTCTAATTTCTTTGAGAGGAAGGCCTCTCTAAATTCCTTAGTCTTCCAGAGTATGTCTGCCCAGTAGAACTTTCTGCAATGATGGAAATAGTCAGTGGCTTTTGAACACTTGAAATATGGCTAGAGTGACAGAGGAACTGAACTTTTAATCTTTTGACTAATTAAAATTTAAGTAACCAGAGGCTGTTACAAGTAGGCAGTATAGTTCTTAGGATCTACCTACCACCCCTTTTGCCCATTCTGTTTTGTCTTCCTCCAACCAGATAGATTAAAGGATCTTTTCCTTAGTTTCTGAAATCTAACTCGAATTTAAAAGATTGGACATCCTCATTTGGACTGGGAATTTCAGCATCCTTCTCTGGTGTGGGTGATTTTTGAACACCAAAACCACTGTAGTCAAAACTTGACCTGGAGTTGATCTCTGGCTATCTTATTCCTCATTACCCATAGGAAGATAATCTCTAGAACAGGGGTTCTTAACCTTTTTTGTTCATAGATCCCTTTGCCAGTGAAAACCACAAACCCCTTACTAAGTCCACGCTATGCTTATTAAATATACCAACACATGCCCATAAGAATAAAGGTTTTTTTAATTTCAATTCAAGCTCACGGACCCCTTGTTTGGAGCCCCTGCTCTAGAACATTCCTTGTTCTGAGTCATTTTCAGCCAGAAAAGACTCTTCCCAAACTTCCAGCCCAGACCTCTGTGACCAGAATGTATAATCAAGTAGATTTATAAAATAAAAACATCCCTCTCCTGTTTAGAAACTTTTGGGCTTAGATTTTGCAGTGTGTTTGATGCTGTAATGTGCTCATTATAGCTTCCCAGGAATTCTGTACAGAGAAGTATTTGATGGAAGAAATCTGAACTTGGGTTTCCTTGCTGAAGTCATTTTGTGTTTCATGTGACTATTCGGGGGTTTTATTGTTTTAAGGTGGCAGGCAGTGGAGAACAATTTCCAAATGCTGATATTGACAGGAAGCATATAGTTTAAAAGGAATTTTGATAGTTTAAAAGGAGAAAGTTATTCCCCTTGTTGGTTTCCTCAACATGTTTTCTTGATGGCATCTTTGAGTCCCACTTGTGTCCCTCTCCTCTGCAACAGTGACCTTTTTTTTTTTTTTCCCTTTTTTTTTCTTGGTGTATCACAGGTATGCCCAACCACATACACATGGGAGCAGGACCTCCACCTCAGTTTAACCGGATGGAAGAAATGGTACAGAAGGGGAAAAGGGATGGACTAGGGGAAGGAACTGTATGTTACAGCTTATTTACTTTTAGGAAAGTTAAGATCTTTTTTTTTTTTAAGGTCAGTAAAAAGAATTTACTGGAAGATAGGGGGAAAGAACAGAGCTTGCTAAGAAATGGGAGAGAAGGACAGAAATACAGAGATTTAGTGTAGGCTCCTCTAGGCAGAGAGAGCCAGAAAGTTAAAATCTTGAAGTCAGTTTTCTCGTTGATTACCACATTTCTTTTATTTTGAATCTTGGGAATGTAGGGAAGAAGGTTTATGTTAAAGTAACAAACATCAATGGTTTTTGTTCATTTTTCATTTTTCAATCATTTTGAAAATACTTATTAAACACCTCCCATTTACCAGCTGTTTTGAAGTACCTGAAGAAGGGTAGGATTTAACTTAATGTGAGCATTACCCCTCTGGAAGTCTTGTTGCTCAGGTGTTTTTCTTTATCTCAGGGCGTCCAGGGTGGTCGAGCCAAACGCTACTCATCACAGAGACAAAGACCTGTGCCAGAGCCCCCCACCCCTCCTGTACATATCAGTATCATGGAGGGGCATTACTATGACCCACGTGAGTTTTTTCTTTTTACCTTTGGGGTACCTTTCTTGGCAGGGTGAAGTGAACTAAAAGCCTCCAGCCTCCTGTGTTTCCCTTCTGACCACTCATGGTGGTTATCAAACATTATCTGGTTGCTGTTTTCTTCACTTGGAAAATTGAGAACATCTTTTAAAGGGCTTGGGGCCAAGGAGATTTGTCCATGTTCTATGAAGAATGAGGCTGAGAGTCCCAATGTGATATCTTACAGTGCAGTTCCAGGGACCAATCTATACCCATGGCGACAGCCCTGCCCCACTGCCTCCTCAGGGCATGATTGTGCAGCCAGAAATGCACCTTTCCCACCCAGGTAAGCTTTGTGTCTCTGCTTGTATGCATCTAGTACATGAGGATGTGGGCCTCATAAACCCCATCCTCCTGAGCTTTGTGCTGCTTGCATGTGAGGCTGGCCACCCTAGCTTCTTGGGCAACAGAAACTCCTCTTGGGTCTATCCTGAGCCTATTTGTGCTCAGCAGTCCAGCCAGGCCATCCTATAGAAAAGGTGCTAGCGTCTTTCAATTTTTCTTATCTTCCTCTTGTCCAGGTTTACATCCCCACCAGACACCAGCGCCTCTGCCTAATCCAGGCCTTTATCCCCCACCAGTGTCCATGTCTCCTGGACAGCCACCACCTCAGCAGTTGCTTGCTCCTACTTACTTTTCTGCTCCGGGCGTCATGAACTTTGGTAATCCCAGTTACCCTTATGCACCAGGGGCACTGCCTCCCCCACCACCTCCTCATCTATATCCTAATACGCAGGTGAGATGGCTAATTGGACAGAAATGTGGGGTACAGGGAGAACGCTAAAGGAATTTGAGAGAACATCTTAATGCTGCTGATTTGCATGTGGCACCAGGACGCCTTTTGGTGGTCCAGAACTGGAAATGCAGCTTGTCATTCTCTTGAGTTTCTTTAATGGGGTATCATTCAAGTGTTTTGGTGCATAATAGGCAGACAATTCTGCTGTTTATTCAGTTGCTTAAAGAAGTTTGTATTGTACTTCAGCCCTATACCCCTGGCCTGCTTAACTCCCAATGTGTTGATACCATCTGGTATCTGGAGTGTCACCATTTAGCTTAGCCTCCCCCATTTGTCAGCTGATAATAGAAATTAGAGAAAGCTGGTCAGTACTTTGAATAAGTAGGAACCAGACATAATAGTGATACATTAAGGCAGAAATGACTAGTCACTTTTATTTTAAAAGGGGCCAGCTTAGAGATTTAAAAATACATGTATATATATATATATGCATACAAAATTACAGAAAATAAAACAATGCTGAATTATAGAATATCATCTTAAGACATTTTAGGAGCAGAGGGTTTTATTGTTGCAGTTTGAAGAATAAAATTTATATATGTGAAAGCCAAGATATATTTTAAGTGGCAGCCTTGTTAAACAGTTTTTGTCCTGTTACTGCATTTTCAGCTTTATGTTAAATCAAATTTAAAAGATTGTTTATGAAATAATTTAAGCCTTTTCAAAATCTTCTCATAAACAGGTAAAAAGTCACCTCCAGTACTTTAAAATATTTACAGCAATCCCAATAGTTTAATTTAAAAAAAAATTTTTTTTATTTGCCTTTTTAAAAAAAAATACATAGATCACAAAAAAATTACATTAAAAAAAAAAAGTTCCCATATACCCCACACCCCACCCCACCCCTCCCACATCAACAACGTTTTTCATCATTGTGGTACATTCAGTGCATTTGGTGAATACATTTTGGAGCACTGCTGTACCTCTTGGATTATAGTTTACATTGTAGTTTACACTCTTTCCCAGTATACGTTCAGTGGATTATGGCAGGATATATAATGTCCAGTAGTTTAATTTTAAGGACTCTAATAGTACGAGTGGCTGTTACACATACACAGTATGTCATTAATGCTCTCTAGTCTAAACACCTGAGAATTGTAGACTCTAGTTTGTGGCACCACTCCTGTGTTATCCTTGTGATGGAATAGGATGCTCAGTTATACCTGTGCAGTACTAGGGTAACAGCATGTCTACCACAGTATAAAATCCAGTTATCTAAAACAATGTAACTATCAAATTCCCAGACAATACATAATTTATAACTGAATTTGTATATTCAGAAACGTTTGGAATGTTGAGATTTTTTAAATTATAAATTCCTCAGTGTTCTCTCTCATAGTTTGAATGAATTAGTTCCTTTTTTTCTTCTCCTGGTTTATGGGGTCCCAGGCCCCATCACAGGTTTATGGAGGAGTGACCTACTATAACCCAGCCCAGCAGCAGGTGCAGCCAAAGCCCTCCCCACCTCGGAGGACTCCCCAACCAGTCACCATCAAGCCCCCACCGCCTGAGGTATGAGACCCCCTTTCCATTGGTAGGGCACATCTTACATTGGTGGGCTTTCCTTTTCCTAGAGAATTTCTTTCTTCTCTTGGGTGTGTTTCTGTAGAAAACAGTCTTTTGTATGACCTAATAAAACAGATTCCAACTTTATTTTTTCAGGTTGTAAGCAGGGGCTCCAGTTAATTTGAGTTTCTGAATATTTTAAATCTAACATCATATAAAAGTAAGTATATAACTTACTGTGACTCTTAATCTTAAAACTAATGCTTTTGCTTACTTAACAAATAAAGTTGCCTAATTAATGCTTTAAGATATAATCATGAGATATCGTGGGCAGGCTTAAAGAGTTATGAAATTTGCCAGTTCTTTGTTTTGCATATACACTGGGCAGGGTTGAAGTAGGAACCATTGTTAACTTGCCAGAATTTCATTTGGGAAGGACAAAATATAGGGGGCAGTCCAACTTGATCAAGGAGAGGGGGAATCTAAATTTGAGGTGTTAACAGCAGAGCCAGTTCTGAAGAACAGAGGAAAAAGATCATTTGGGTTTTTGTTGTTGTTACTATTGTTTTTGTTTTTTAGGCACATGAAAACACATTCTTTAGAAATCTCTAAATTTCTAAAAACAGCTGTAAATGTCCAAAAAGTACACTAACACTTTGGTGATTCTTTTCCCCATCCCTGTCAGAACAACATAGGTAAGAACTCAGGAGAGAAGAGATATACAACTGGCTATCTACTACCATGGGAGCCTGGAAGATAAAGGGTGGTTTCCACCAGCAGGCAGCTGAAGGAGGAGGACCCCCACCTTCCTTTGCAGACAGGCTGTGTTGAAGAAAGGGAGAAAAAAGAGGACTCCCTCCCACCTCCACTCTTGACTTGGGTTGGCTGTGCTCAGCTCAGGGAAGGAGAGGTCCAGGCAGCTCAAGCTCTGAGTCTATATTTAGAAGCTCATGTCTTTTGCTCTTCTTCCTCTTCTCCGAGGAAGTTCGAGTGTCTTCTGCTCCCAGGGAAGCTCCTTTCTGTTTTGTTTTCTGAGATACTAATTTCTAAAACCTGACTTGGTTTTCTTAAATTAATACTCTTTCAGTCTTTTCGTTTTCTCTGTTTCTTGCCCTTTCTCTCTCTGTCTCTGTCTCTACATGAAACAAGCTCATTCTGCTGGTTTTCTGGCTCCTCTGGGTTTCCTTTTGGCTCTCTTTGCATCTCAGATAATTGAGAATGTACTGGTCAACCTTATCCTACCACATCAACAAAGAGCTGGCCTTTCACTGTTGATTGGCCTTTGTTATTCTTGAGTATATTATACTCTCAACTCCTCTAATCCTGTGGAAGCATAGCTGTCTGCACAGTGTCACACTGTAGAGAAAAACTCAAAGTGGGTGGGTAGGAGCTCTCCTTTACAACACAATCTTTTAGCAATCTGAGTCTCCATCAGTCCCTGTATTTTGATGAGCTAACGTCCTCTACGGAGGGCAAATTCTCTACTGTGGAAAGAGATGGCAAGCCTGGTGCTTTTGTGAGAAAGGGAGGGTAGAGTGAGAGCCCTTCACGATTAGGGGTTTGTATTCACACAGTCCTCAGGGCTGTCTTTGAGGTAAGTGGAATTAGACGGCCTTGCTTCTCTTCTTTCCATCCCTCCTACCTTTTCAGTTGCTGTGGACCAGTGCATCTCTCTAGAGGCAAGTATTACCAGCAAGCAATCTACCCTTCCTTTGCAATTGCTCTTCTCCATATCTTCCCTACTACATGTGTTATAGATGTTGCTACCTTAATTTGCTCCTGTCCTTGTAAGCAGAAAGTAGATACCAGACCTGGGCTGAAGGCCTGTGGAAACCAGTCATCATCTGGGTAAGGGCTCTTCCCCTCTTTCCTTCCTACCCATGGCACTAAACTACTTCCCTTGCTGCCTCTGTGGAAGAGATTCCCATTACTGCAGCACTTGTGTCTGCCAAGGGTAATTTAGCTGCTGTCCTTGCCCTGCTACAGAACCTGAAGGTAGCTGTGTCAGTAATGTCACTGTCTGTTTCTATTCCTTTTAGGCAGCTGGCCTAACCACTCTGTCACAGGGGTGGGATGGGGTAGAGGGGGAGAGGCGCTCAAGTTGTAACCCCCAAGGAGGAAATAAGAGATTCTTTTAGGGTTAACTGGTGGTCGTGCCTTTGTAGGCTGTTCCCTTTGCCTTAAACCTAAAGTTGTCTCCTTAAGCTTGTGGGCAGCATGCCCAGATTCCCAGACCTTAAGACACTGTGACAGTTGTCTCTGTTGGCCCCTGTGTTTAGTTGCAAGGATTTCTCCATGTGTTCGTTGGGGTTTTTTTGGTTACTGTTTTAAAAGGTGCATATTTGTGATCAGCATTGTGACTTGGAGATAATAAAATTTAGACTACACTTGGCTCTCTTGCCAGTGTTTTGCATGGGTCTTTATTTGGGAGGGAGGGAAAGCAACTCTCTCATTCCCCACACAGTCACAGTTTGAGCCAGCTCTGACTTATACAGTGGGAGCCCAGAGAGGTGAGACACTCCTCTGAGGCCATAAGTATGTCTGCACTCCCCACCAGTTCTCTTTCCCAACCGTATTACCACATAAACACCAGGATATCATGGAGTCCCTTAGATGTAAGTGTCAGGGACAGAAAAAACTGAGATGAGAAGCTGGTAGTTCACACACATGAACTTCTAGTTTTCCCCATGCCTGCCTTTGTGTTTGGCAAATAAGTTTCCTGGGGTCATCTGCCGCCAAATGGCAATACAACTGTACCAGATCATGGGCAAGGGAGAGGAATAGGTAGCTTTGCCGCTCCCGTGGAGCATCTCGAAAAGTAAATACATTTGGCACCAAGTACCAAAGACAATCTCTCCTAAGATCTAAAGGAGAGGCTCCTATCTATCTTAGTATAAGTAAAGGGGAGGGAGCACTGGAAGACCCATCAGCTGTGGCTTGTGCTGTTCACTTTGACCCTGATGCACACAAGACAAGTCCCACTTTTGAATTGACTGATCCAGGCCCTAGGTGTGATGAAAGATTTACTCCAGAGGGTCCCCAATATGGGAGAGTAATAGAATTTTAATGTGGCACTGGCAGCACCTGATTTTGGGTCCCACAAATCTGAAGGCATGAGCATTGTGGTGCATCTTGAAATGACAGGTTAGACTCCTGTATACCTTTGGTGCTACCAGTACAGTTGAAGGATCCTAACTCTCTCGACCCATCCCTAATTCCTCTTTAAATCAAATCAGTTTGCTCCTCATGTCCCCCCACAGGGTGATGGGTAATGACCTGGCCTCCTGGGTCATGCAAAGAATGCCAGCCAGCCTTGGGGGTGGGTTACTGGCAGGAGGAAAGAAAGTAAGAGATGACTGCCCCTCACCCCTGCCTCTTGCTTCCCTAGTCCTGTGGTTAGATCCCATTGCTCTCTCTGTTGCCCTGGTAACCAGCTCAGCAAGAAGAAACTCAACCTCAGCAAAGCCCCCAGGTTCTCTGCCCTCCCAGCCTGCCTCTCAGGCAGAAAGAAAGGGAATGTAAGGGGTAGACAGATCCTTGGGTAGTCCCTTTCTAGAAGCCCATGGATTGGGCTTTGAGTTAAAGCTTTTACCCCCATTTCCTCACAGTTTTTATTCACACCACCACTCTTTCCTTTATTTCTTCCATGATGGAATGAGGATTCTCTGCCAATCGACCCTCCTCCCCATCAAGGTCAGTACCCAGGCCTGCTGCCTTGTGGGAGACTGAGAAAAGCAGGGACTTAAAATCCTAGTCATCTCCCAGCATCTGCAGCCCACTTGGTTTGGGCTGTCCTTCTATGGCAGTGATTCTCAGCCCTGGCTATGGAAATCACCTGGGGCGTGGGGTGGGCCTTATAAAAAAAATACCATATGCCTTGGCCCAGCCTCAGGCCTGATTTGATTGATCTGGGGTGTGACTGGGGCATCAGTTTGGGGGGTTTTATTTTGTTTTGTTTTTAACTCCCCTTGTGAATTCCAGTGCGTAGTCAGATTGAGAAGTACTGCTCCAGGAGGACCATGGCTTGATGCCGGCTTTCCTCCCTGACTCAAGGTCTTGAACTTAGTCTTTGATATCCTTGAGAATTGGAGGGATGCCGGGGTCCTCTTCCCCCAAGCTTTCAGTCTTTCAGTTTCCAGAAAAATCTCTGCTCATTTTATTTCCACCCCCCTACACCCTTCACATTCCCCCCCCCCCCAATTTTTCCCCCCTAACCGACAATCCCAAATCCTGCCCAGAGAGGAGGTTACCAAGGCAACCGGCTTAATCTGGTAACTGTGGCATGTGCTGGAAGGGGAGCCCTCCCCTCTCCCAATTGGTTCATAAAATGCTGTCTGAGGAGCTCCAAACCACTCCAGCCAGTTTTCTCTTTCGACCATGGCTATATCAGGGGATCCAACAAAGGGAGCCTAGGAAGTCTAATTGATACTCATACTTCTAGTCCAGCTTCTTAGCCAAAATTATGCTCTCTTCTTTATACTGTTCCCTCTCTAAATCCATAAACAGATGGGTGTGCAAAGCTCTATTTCTGTGAACACATGCGCTAGCACACATGGGACCAGATATGCACACACAATGACATGTGTAGTACACACCCTGTTCAGTTCTACCACCACTCCCAGCCTTTAGAATTCCTGCTCCCGCCTGGCCAGTGGCACAGTAAACAGGGTGTTGGGGCATTGTCCAAGGAACCTCAACCCATCAGGAACCTGGTGCCACTCCACCTTGTAATCATAACCTGGGTGTGCTCACACTGAGCATGCTTCTGTACAGCCCTAAGGCAACGTGCCCTGGGGGATGGAATGCTGGTGCAGGCATCCGGAATAAGGATTATTTGAAGGACAAATTTGGTACCTCACTGACTACATCATGCCATGCCATGCCATGCAAGCTATGGGCTCTCTGGTGCTATGTCTGATGATGTTGATTGGTTTTGTCACCCATCACCTAGCCCTAGTTCTTTCTTCCAGTGGGTGCAGAGGTGCCCTTGTGTTCCTGATCTCTCCACCTCTTACTATCTCCTCACTCCCGCTAGACCTGCCACAACCTGCTGCTCCTTGCCTGGCTTCTTCCTGCCTGCCAGTACCTGCCTCTCACAGGCCAGGCCCACACCACCTATGGTGCCCTACCAGAGAAAGCAGCTGGGCACCTCCCCCATTGCCAGTGCCAATCTACCCAAAGGGCCTTTCCCAGCCTTCACAGAAGAAAGATGACCACATATTCCTGGGAATATGGCTGTGGCGCATACTATCCGGGCTGGAAGTGATGGGCACCCAATCAGCAACTGTAACAGGTCCTACCTGGGTATAGGTAGGTGCAGCAAGGCGTTCAGACCACAGACCACCCATGGCTCTTTGAGATGATGTTAGAGTCCCAGTAAGCCTCTGAGACAGGAATCCCCCTCTGTTGGCAGATCATTTCCTCACTTTTGCCCTTAATTTCTGCGCTGGCTCAGAATCCAATCCCATTCAATCCCTTACCGTCTCCCTCACGGTCAGCCCCAGCACCCATGGCCAAACCACCCGCGGCCCAGGGGGCGGGCCCAGGGAGGGCAGGGGCGGGCCCGGGGCGGGGCCTGGAGGAGGGGGCGCTGTCTCAGTTCTGCCACCTCTCTCCCCGCCAGGAGCGCAGCCGCCGCCGCCGCCGCCGCGTCCTGGCAGCCCTGCGCTCTGCCGCTGCCTCTGTCGCCGCAGCCCGGCCCAGGAGCGCAGAGCCGGGGGCACTGGCCCCGCAGCCTGCCTACTCTTCGGGCTGCGTGCCAGCTGCAGCCGGGATGGGGGACTGCTGAGAGCCAGCGCTTCTTCCCTCTGGCACCTTCCCCGGCCACTGGCCACTGGACTCCGGCCAGCGAGTCTCGGGTACCACTGGCCCCCAGTCCGGCGCCTGGCACGGCCCTCGGCTCTGCCCCTCCGGCTCTGAGCATCGTGTCCCCGCCCCCCCCCCCCCCCCCGCCCGCGCCTGGGACACCTGGGTCCCCGAGCTAGCCCCAGGAGAGGGGCGGGGGGGGGGGGCATGAAGCCGCTCGAGAAATTTTTGAAGAAGCAGACGTCGCAGCTGGCGGGGCGAACGGTGGCGGGAGGTCCCGGTGGGGGTCCGGGATGCTGCGGCGGGCCTGGAGGGGGTGGGGGACCTGGCGGGGGCGGCTGTCCAGCCGGGGGACCGCGGCCGCTGCAGCGGCGTCAGAGCGTGTCTCGCCTGCTGCTCCCAGCTTTCCTCCGAGAGCCCCCTGCCGAGCCGGGGCTGGAGCCGCCCGCTGAGGAGGAAGGGGGAGAGCCCGCGGGGGTCGCGGAGGAGCTGGGCAGCGGGGGGCCCTGTTGGCTGCAGCTGGAGGAGGTGCCGGGACCCGGGCCGCTCGGGGGAGGGGGGCCCCTGCGCTCCCCTTCCTCATACTCCTCAGACGAGCTGTCACCGGGCGAGCCCCTGACTTCGCCGCCCTGGGCCCCCCTGGGCGCCCCCGAGCGGCCGGAGCATCTTCTGAACCGGGTTCTGGAGCGGCTGGCGGGAGGGGCCACCAGGGACAGCGCTGCCTCAGGTAAGGACTCAGCCGGCTCACCCTTCCCAGAGAAGGGGATTGCAACCCTGTCCTCTTCCCTGCCCTTGAGGAATGGGGGTGGTGCTATGCTGGAGCCTCCTGAGGGGTTCAGTGCTCAGTTGAAATGGAGATAGGGGTTTATCTGGGGCACAGAGCTTCCTTTGGAAGAGAAGTGGCAGGCCCACCTTCCTCCCTGTTGTAGCCTCACCCTTGGCTAGAGAAGCTGAACCTCTCTCCTAAGCCATCCCTCCTTTCTACTGGACATTACAGCCACAGACTCCCAGGGGTGCTCGATGTACCTCCTCGCAGGGTCCCAAATTAGGGCCTGACACACTAAGATGGAAGCTGCCCAGAACAGCCCATGACACCCTCTAGGGGTGCCCGAAGCCCTGAAAGACATTGCAGGGGTCCCTGACTCTGCTTAGAAGCCCCAGAGCACAGGGCTGGCACACTCTGTGGGGCAGAGCCAGACAAGCACCGGGTCCAAGCTGCCTTTTCGCCCCGGATGAGAGGTTGCATTGTCCTTAATTGCTCAGGGAGGTAAAGGGTAGGGGGTCCTGCCTGTGGGTGGATGAGAAGGTGTTTGTGATGGGAGAGATGGTCAGGCATCAGGATCCTAGGGGGTTATCTGGGGGGGTCTGAGCCTCTCCAACTCCCACCCTTTGGGTGCCAGGTCTCAGCACACGGCCTCTTTAAAAAATAGTAACCACACCCTGCAAAGCTTATGCCCTAATGGTGATGCTATTTCACCACTCCCCACCAGCACCCCTACTAAGTTGCCTTTGAGGAAACTGAGGCTCCAAATTGCTGGTTGGTGGCTGAGGTAGAGGACCTAGGGGTCTTTAGCTCTAGCTCCAGGTATTTCACTAATCCCAGGAGGGTCTAAGGGTTGGGAACACCTCGCTGGGGGCCTATAGGTGTGAGGAGGGGGGGCTTACACTTTGCTCTCAGCCCTCTTCAGGGAGCTCTAACCTGTGTATGTGTGTGTGTGTATGTGTGTGTGTGTGTGTCTGTAGTGGGGCTCCATTCTAGATTTTTCTCAAAACCTGGGTCCTCTCCTTTGGCTCAGGCTGCAGTTGCCCTGGGGAGCTGACACCTTTTGGATTTAATTAGAAAAATATCAGACACACACACAGCTCTCCTAACCATAACTTCCCGCCTACACCACACACCCTGTGTCTCTATGACACATTCTCCGGGGAGGCTGTGCATTGGACTGGAGCCTGCCTTGGAAGGACAGATACCAAACTGGAACCCCGGTATCAGCCTCTCCCCACTCAGCCCCATGTTCTTCCTTTGCTCTGGCCTAGCTCTCCTGTGAGATAGAGTCTAGGAGGGATATCTGGCATCCCTATTCTTAGTCCCCATCCCACTCAGGGCTGGGGACTCTGTGACTTATGTTAAGAGCACAGCAGGGTAGCTAGGCACAGAGGAAAACGGAGAGGTGATCTCCCCACTTCCATATGAGCCTGGTGCCACAGGCTCTGTCCAGTCTCCCCTGGGGTAAGACTGCTGAATTGATCATTACCCATATTATCTGGCCTGGCAGGTTGGATCTCCAGAGTAAATGTGGGGGATCCCAAACCAGTTCCAGAGTGATCCAAAATCAGTTCTGATATTCCCCCATATGCCCAATCTTCTCAGAGTTTGTGGGGAGAAGGAATTTAAAGAAGGTACTCCACACTAGCCGAAGCCTCTCACCCTTCTAAGCAGCTGGGTCTGACCATGAGGCCCTACCCTGACACTCTGCTTATCTCAGGCACATTGAGCAAAGGACAAAGACCCATGAGCCTGGGTCTAGGCAAGTCCCTCCCAGCTTTGGGCCTCAGTTTTTCATTTGTAAAATGAACCGGTGGCAGTAGATGATTTTGTGTCGGTTCTTCTGTTCTACCCATCATGGCTAGAATTGGAGGCTGAGAATGGTGATCTAAGGGCCGTCAGAGGCCTTAGTTTTTGTCCTGGGGCTGTGCCTGGGGACCTGGTCCTAACCTGTCCCAGTAAGGACACCTGGCTCCCTCCCTGTGCCCAGCCTGTCTGTGTGTGCCAGGCAGCCCTGCCCCACCCCAGGGCTGGCTGCAAGTCAGGGCGACCTCGTACCTGGCTGACTGGCTGAGCCAGGCCCAGAGGACTAGGGTGTGGAGGGGAAAGGGTGATGAGAGGAGCCACACCCCTCCACCCTTCCATCATTAACCCTTCCATCTCTGGGCACCCAGAGGACACAGAAAGGGATGGCCGTTGCTCCCTCTCCCCTTTAATAGGGCTGGTTTCCACTTGCCTAGCTGGAACTCAAGGCTGTTAGGTTGAGAGTGGGAGGGTAGGAGGTGTCCTGACATATACCGCTGACCTTGACATCTGTACCTCTGAAAGTTCTCTTCTGTAAGGGTCTTATTTGGACATATCTCAAGCTTGGTGTAGTATCTGACTAGCTACCCACATACACACTGAAGAGAAGTGGGCCTGGCCTTCAAAGGGCACCCCTCCTTCCCTCCAGCTGCCTTGACAGCTGCCAACCCCACCCACACAGCGGCTTGTATGTGTGTGTGTACGTGCGTGTGCAGAGCATGGCTGGCTAGGTGGTGGGAGCTCCAGCCTGGCTAAGGAAAATTCACCCTGGGAGGCAAAACCTTGGTGGGTTTCCAGTCTGGTTCTGGACATGCCTTCCTGACACCAGTGGCACCAATCAATCTCCACAGATGTCCTGCTGGATGACATCGTCCTCACCCATTCTCTCTTCCTCCCCACGGAGAAATTTCTGCAGGAGTTGCACCAGTAATATCCTTTTATGGAACTTGCAAAAGGGGAGGTCCAGAGGGTGCCTCCTCCCCTAGGTGATATCAGGGCCTAAACCCTCCCCTAGAAAACACAACTGGGTTTCAATCCCAGTTGATCTCACCAGCTGTGAGATCTTGGGCAGCTCACTTAACCCCCTGGGACCTCAGTTTCCTCTTTTGTAAAATGGGGATAAATAGTCCCTGCCCTGCCTACCTATGGTGCTGCTGTGGTATCAATATGATAGCGGATGTGGGAGTGGCTTTGGAGACTGCAGTCCTGTACAAGGTAAGGTGTTATTATTCTATTAAGAGTGCTTCCCTCCCCACTGAATTATTGCTGTGAACATCTGGTTACCCAGTGAGTTATTACAGGGTCTGGTGTAAACATCAGGTCTTGGCTATACTTTAGAAGGGTCTGCTAGAAACAAGCCACTGGCTGGGCTATTCAAGGGGTCTCCCAAAGCACAGGCCTCTCACCAAGTTATTTTAGGACCTAATTGTAAACATCAGGCCACTCTTTGTAATATCAAGCCTTACACTGAAGAATGGTCAGGTTTGTGGTAGGTACCAGTGGCCTTTCCCAGCTCACAGTGAGCTCCAGGCCCCAGGCTGGCTGGAGGGTTGGTGGGTCAGGGCAGGATATCCCCAACTGAAGTTCTAACAAGTGAAAGCTGGAGGCAGTTAAGGGGGGTGCCCTCCCCACCTACCCTGAGCAAAATCTTGGACTGGGGCACAAAGGGGTCTTGGCTCCTGGGACCCTGGTTCTCCTTTCTTCCTGGCCCTAAACCTAGAGAGTATTTGGGAATAGTTTAACCTGGCATAGTATGTTCTCCTAATTCCCTTCCCAATTTCCCCAGATCTACCTGCCTAGGATGTTTCCTTAATTTTTGGGTCAGCTTTGTTCAGGCAGGGGGCCTGGAGGGTCCTGAGGGGATGGGCCAGAAACAGGCCTGTCTAGCGATGCTCCTCCATTTCTTGGATACCTATCAGGGGCTGCTGCAGGAGGAAGAGGGGGCTGGCCGCATCATCAAGGTGGGCCTGGGAAAAGGGAAGGTGGGCGAGTAGGCCAGTGGCTCTGAAAGGGGCTGTTTTGAGGGAGCCAGACTCCTCAGGCTGGGGACCTGGAAGGAAAAGATGCGAATGGGCTCTAGCTTATGGTGGTTCTGTGCTCACAGGCATGGAGACTTGCCCCAGCCCTTGCAGAAAGTTGTCCTTGGGATGAGTCCCTGGCCTTCACCTCTTTCCTCCCCTCCCCAGGATCTGTACCTGCTGATTATGAAGGATGAGTCCCTTTACCAGGACCTCCGAGAGGAAACACTGCGACTGCACCAGCTTGTGGAAACAGTGGAGCTAAAGTGAGGGGGAGTGGGTTGGGGGAGGGGAAAAGAAAGGGGGTCACCCGAGTTTCTCTTTCACAGGCCTGCCCCTGGCCTTTTAGCCCGAATATGGTTTTATTTCATCCCCTTTCACTTGCAGAGGGTAAGCCTTTCACACAGGCTCTGTCTCCAGTCATTCTTTTACCCATCTGCCCATCCATTTGGCTATCAATCCAATGGAGTACTAGTAAATATTTAACAACTGACATTTCAGGTGAATGAGCCCTGATTTGTAGCTTTTGCCAATTTCCATGGTGTAAACTCTCTTACCATGGCTGATTTCAAGCTACCAACATGACATCACTAAATGTGGACTTGGGAAGAGATGTATGGTAATAGGACACTATATATATTTCCACCATTTAGATATGTAAATCCAATAAACATAAGTAACCTCAGGAGCATAAATAATAGTAAAATGTAGTAAAATAATTAGGAGACTAATTACTTTCATAATAATTTTTAGACTATAAGGTTTACTATATATACATATATGTATACATACACATATGTATTATGTATGTATAAAATTACTATGTTTAACAACAAGTTGGCAAAATTTCCCAAAATTTAATAGTCAGCTCTTGAGAACCAATATGAACTGGCTCCAGTATACCACTACATCCATCCTTTCATCCATCTATCCACCCTTTCTTCCATCCATCTCTCCAGCCCTTTCAGTTTCTCCATCCCCATGCCCACAACCTTCCTTTAGGCTCATTATCTCTCATCTGGAGTCTTGCTTCAGCTTGTGATCTTGCATCTTCCTCTCCCTTCTCTATGCTGACACCAGAGAGATCTTTCTAACTTATATAAATGACTACATCATGCTCCTTTTCCAAAAACATCCATGGCTTCCCAATGCCTATAAGACAAAGTGGCAATATCCTATTGCAGCATTTAATGCCCTTCCCTTTGTGCCTTCTGCTAATCCTTCCTGCCTCATCTACTATATCCCCCCTCTACCCATGCCATTCCCTCCACATCCCACTATTTTCCCAATTCCTGTGTTTTCCCATCTTCCTGCTGTTGTTTATATTGTCTACTCTGCTCCCTTCTTTTCCTGTTGTCCTTTAAGGCTCTGGTCAAATGCCATCTTCTCAAGTGAAAGCTTCTCAGATCCTTCTTTTAAGAATAGCTTTCTCCCTCCTGATACTGACATAGCTCTTCTTGTACTTTTGTTTTATTACCTAACACATCTTGCCTTGTGTTAGGAGTAGCTATGTGCATGTCTGTCTCCTACCCAGACTGTGAAGTCCTTGTCAGCAAGATTCAGCAAACATCTAATGACCTACTACCATGGGCTAAGTGGTGTGCGAGGCCCTGGGGGATTAAAAAAACTTGGTCAGAACCAATCCCAGTCCTCAAAAACTCTCACTCTTGTAGAAAAAAGAAGACATGAACATAAACATTATCCCAATGTTTGACAGGAGTTTTAGCAAGAAAGAGACTTTCCTTACTGGGAAGGATGGGGTAGATCAGAGAATTCATGGAAGAGGTGGCATTTGATTTGGGTCACTTGGGCTGTTGTCTCATGCTGGTCATTGTCTTTTCTTCTGACCCCTTTATGCACCTTTTGAACCTGGTATGAGGGCATCCCTGACACTGTGGTCAAATCCCTGCTGGATGCTGCCTGCCTGGCATTCCACATGCCTGACAGGGCTTGTTGCTGTTTGGCTGTACCCATGCCAGGATTCCAGAGGAGAGCCAGCCACCCAGCAAGCAGGTGAAGCCACTCTTTCGTCATTTCCGCCGGATAGACTCCTGTCTGCAGACGCGAGTGGCCTTCCGGGGCTCTGATGAGAGTGAGTGTGGGCATTAGGAGGGGCAATGCTTCCTGAGTGGCTCAGGGGAGGGGGGCAGGCTGTGGATCTCTGGGTCTGGGGCACCCTTAGCAGAGTTTCCTTGTGTGGTAGAATCAGCCCCTTTCCCAGCACCTTCTTTATGGGCCAACCAATTTAGGGGTGGGATGGGGAACAGAGGTGCCCTGGAGGCCTCTCTGCCTTCGATGAATGAACAGTCACCTTCCTGTCTCTGTCTAGTTTTCTGCCGGGTCTACATGCCTGACCACTCTTACGTGACCATACGCAGCCGCCTTTCAGCATCTGTGCAGGACATCCTGGGCTCTGTGACAGAGAAGCTGCAGTACTCAGAGGAGCCTGCAGGACGTGAGGATTCCCTTATCCTGGTAGCTGTGGCATCCTCGGGAGGTGAGGGTCAGGAGGAGCTGGGCTGGAAGGCCAGGAGAGAAGACACTCAAGCCCCATGCTCTGGGCAGGGCTAAAGACTGAATTCTAGGCCCTGGTACTCAGAGTGTGGTTCTAGGACTGGCAGTACGAGTACCACCTGGGAGCTCTTTAAAAATGCAGTATGGGGGGTATATGAGAACATTGTTTTTATATGACTTTTCTGTACATCTACAACTTCTCTAATTGAAAAAAAAAATTACAATAAAAATGCAGTATGTCAGACCCTTCCCCAGACCTGCTGGATCAGAAGCTGCATTTTCACAAGGTGCCCAGGTAATTCCCGTGCACATTAAAGTTTGAGAAGCACTGGTCTGGGACACCTGGGCTCTGATCTGGGTCCTGCTTCTTAACTCACCTTGGGGTAGTGTTCTGGTCTTTTAACATCCCTGAGCATCTAAGGTTGCTGCATCTTTCAGGGGAAAGCCATGGGATACCCCTCCATTCTCTAAGGTGCCAGCTGTGGAAGGCAGAAAGCCTGCAGTGTATTTTCCTGTCTCTAAGATGGGAGAAAAATTTTTGCCTTCCAGTGTCACAGAGATGATAGAATGAAAGAAGAACTGTGAAAGAATTTGGGGGATAAAAAAGGAGGATATATAAGCAAAAGAAATCATTACTTGAAAATTTTCAGATAAATTGGTGATAACATGAGTCTGATCAGCCTAGAACGAGTTGGTGTGGGGACAGGAATTTCTGGATAGGATGGCACTAGTGGCTGGGGGGTGTGCAGGGGAACCGTGCAGGTGGCTGGGGCTGAGGCTAAGTTCATCCTGCAGAGAAGGTTCTTCTCCAGCCCACCGAGGACTGTGTCTTCACCACCCTGGGCATCAACAGCCACCTGTTTGCCTGCACCCGGGATAGCTATGAGGCCCTGGTAAGAACTCCTTCATGAGGACTGACAGAGCAAGGGCTGCAGGGGGCTGTGGCAGTCCCTCACCCTGCCACCTGGAGCCCAGCCCCTGTGACCCTGCCTGCTGCCAGGTGCCCCTCCCTGAGGAGATCCAGGTCTCCCCTGGAGACACAGAGATCCACCGAGTGGAGCCCGAGGATGTCGCTAACCACCTCACTGCTTTCCACTGGGAGCTGTTCCGCTGTGTGCACGAGGTGGGAGCTGGGAGCTGAGGCTGGAACAGAGGTGGGGAGGCGAGGCCCGCGGGAGAACAGGGTCAGTGGCAGGCAGTGTTTACAGCAGAACATCCGGTTTAGAATGCTCATTTGCGGCCCCTCGCAGCATGCCCTTGGGTAATGTCAGAGACCCCATAGCAGAGTGGTCCAGGGCCCAAGCGCTGCTTAACCCAGACCCAATGGTTAGTATTGAATAGTCACTATTAAAGAAATAAAATAAAGCAGCCATCATAATGCCTACCAGATGGTTGTCTTGAGCTTTTAGCAAAGTGCCTGGCGCCTAGAAGTGCGCGATAGATGGTGGAATAATATCATTGTTTTGTGTTTTCCCCCATCTCGGTTGCATCCTGTCCTGTCCCTGATTTTCTATTTTCCACCCTTTCCGCCCCCACCCTCCTGCCTTTCCCTCTTCACCGCCTCGCGATCCCATCTTGCCATCCACATCCTCGACGCCCTGGCGGCCCCTCCGCCACCGTGGGTGCAGCTGGAGTTCGTGGACTACGTGTTCCACGGGGAACGTGGCCGCAGGGAGACCGCCAACCTAGAGCTGCTGCTGCAGCGCTGCAGCGAGGTCACGCACTGGGTGGCCACCGAGGTGCTGCTCTGCGAGGCCCCGGGCAAGCGCGCGCAGCTGCTCAAGAAGTTCATCAAGATCGCCGCCCTGTGAGTGCGGCTGGCGACAGGAGGGCGGCGCGGAGGCGGGGCGGCTCGTGGCTCCGCCCCCTGGCCGCCCACTGACCCCGCCCCCCGCCCCCCGCCCCTGCTCCCGCAGCTGCAAGCAGAACCAGGACCTGCTGTCCTTCTACGCCGTGGTCATGGGGCTGGATAATGCCGCAGTCAGCCGTTTGCGGCTCACCTGGGAGGTGACGAGAACCCCTTGCACCCTTCTCCTTTCGCTTGCGCTGGCCCACCTCGGGGTTCGGGAGTTTTTGTGCCACTTGGAAAGAAGCGCCCTCTTCTGGCAGATACAGCCCCAGGGCACACAGCTTGGCTCGAGGACCTTGTCTGTGAAGTAAAAAGCCGGAATGGGGGCAGGCGGCCTGTGGCCAGGTGGCAGGCTTGGCTATCGGAGTTCAGCTGGATTTCAGCCAGCCCTCGACTGGAATCCTTGATCATGGCACAGGCGTAGAGGCCTCGCTTTCCCCAGAACCATGCATTCCTTTGGGCTGTTTCGAGGTCCCCAGACGTAGCCAAGGGCTGACTCTGCTAAGCCACCCATCAGCTTCCCAGTCCCCTGCCAGACACTTAGGCCCTTTCCCTCTCCAGCACCGGGGAATTAGTGAGAGGCCTCCATGAAACCTAAGAAGCTCCTTTCTGACAATCCTTCTCCTTTCAAATTCTCTGTAGAAGCTGCCAGGGAAATTCAAGAACTTGTTCCGCAAATTTGAGAACCTGACAGTGAGTGGGTTTGGCTCTTCTATCTGCCCCTGGACTTTTACCCTAGAGACCCCTGTTCCTGTAAACTCCCTGCCTTGAGCTTCCCTTTCAGGGCTTGTAGTACCTGGGACACCTCCACCCACCCCATCCTAGGAGAGGTAGGGTAGAAGGAATCTTATCCTGTTTTCCCTGGAGAAGAGGGGCGACAAGTCAAACCCTCTCTCCTCCCCCAGCTAGGCACCCATACATGCCCCTATTTGATGGGTGGGTTTCTAGAGCACAGGGATGAGGGAGGGAGTGGAGGACATCTTTCCGTTTCCTGGGTCTTTCCATCTCTTTATCATATTTCTGTGGACTGCTAGGACCCCTGCAGGAACCACAAAAGCTACCGAGAAGTGATTTCCAAAATGAAACCCCCTGTGATTCCCTTCGTGCCTCTGATCCTCAAAGGTGAGGAACCCTCACTCCCAAATTGTGACTCTTCCATCCTCATTCTCCTTCTTACTCCCTGGCTGCAAACCTTGACCCATTTCCTAACCCCCAGCTCTGACTTGCAATCTGCTCTCCAGCTGAGCTCTGAGTGCCCATCTGGAGGGGAGCCCTTCAGACTGAGGAGGTTCTGGGGGAGGGGAAGGGTCAGGTACAGTAGATCTTTGGACCTCCTCCCTTATTTTTTCCTCATATTTGATTTTTTAAAAAAGATTATTTATTTATTTATTTCTCTCCCCTTCCCGCCCCCCCAGTTGTCTGCTCTCTGTGTCCATTCGCTGTGTGTTCTTCTGTGACCACTTCTATCCTTATCAGTGGCACCGGGAATCTGTGTTTCTCTTTGTTGCATCATCTTGTGTCAGCTCTCCTTGTGTGTGGTGCCATTTTTGGGCAGGCTGCACTTTCTTTTGTGCTGGGAGGCTCTCCTTACAGGGTGCACTCCTTGTGCGTGGGACTCCCCTACGCGGGGGATACCCCTGCATGGCGCGGCACTCCTTGTGCAACATCAGCACTGCGAAGGAGCCACCTCCACACCGGTCAAGGAGGCTCAGGGTTTGAACCGTGGACCTCCCATGGGGTAGGCAGATGCCTTATCCATTGGGCCGAATCTGCTTCCCCTCATATTTGATTTTTCTCCCCATTCCCTAGACCTGACATTCCTGCACGAGGGGAGTAAAACCCTTGTGGATGGTTTGGTGAACATTGAGAAGCTGGTGAGTGGCACTGCCAACCCCCAGCGCTGTGAGTGGGGGCTGGCATCCTCCCCCTCTCCTGGCACCTCCCTAAAGATAGCAGCCTTCCTCCATGGTGCCCAGCTTGCCTAACAGACTCCTGACTGTCTCCCTGGAGGCATCGCTGTGGCAACCACCCACGGGTGGCAAAGCTGACAAGTAGCTTGGGGGCAATGATACCTCCCCCTCCCTTGCCCCCCCTCCTATGGACCTCCAGAGACCCTCCAGAACTGGGGACTGGAGGGAGTAGAACCAACAGAGTTGGGGTGTGGAGAGCTTAGATGGGGGAGCATCTTTCTATGCCCATTTTAACGTTCATTTCTTGACATCTCTCAGCATTCAGTGGCCGAAAAAGTGAGGACAATCCGCAAATACCGGAGCCAGCCCCTTTGTGAGTACCTGGGCTTCTGAGAGCCTTGGGCATAGTGCTCTGAGTGGGTTGGCTCGCAGGAGAAGTCTCTGCTCAGTTATTCATTTTCTTAAGCTTATCTGTTCTCCATCCGCTCCTTGGCCTCCCCAGACCCCCCCTCTCCCAGTCTTGTCCCCTGTGTGTGTAGAGGAAGAAGGGAGGCTGGGGGACTGACCGCCTCTCCCTCCTTCCACTTCCAGGCCTGGATATGGAGGCGTCCCCTCATCACCTGCAGACCAAGGCCTATGTGCGCCAGTTCCAGGTCATCGACAACCAGAACCTCCTCTTCGAGCTGTCTTACAAGCTGGAGGCTAATAGTCAGTGAGAACGGAGGTGCTGGCCAGCTCTCCGCCAGGCTCCATGGGCACCAGGCACTCAAGCACTTTGCACGCTATCCCAACCCTCAGTCGCCATCTTTCCTCTGGATCAGCTTTCCAGTCTCCCAGGGAAGAGCTGAATGGACTTACCCCAGGCCTCATAAGCCTGCTCATCCTGCTGGAGTCTTCTCCCCCTTCCTCCTTGAAGCCAAAACTACACTTTGGCTTCTGTCCTCGCCAGGAAAAGAGGACAGAGATCTCCTTCCTCTGTCCCCTCCCATCAAGTTCTGTTCCGGAGTTGGAGTTTCAAGCCTCCTCTTTCCAAGCAGGAAGAAAAGCTGCCCACCCACCCTCTCTCAGAGAGGAATTGTGGGAGGGATTGGCAGCTGTCCTCCCCACCAGCTATCTGCTTCTTCCTGGGCTGGGTTGGGATCCCTGGATATATCCCCCTGGAATATTATTTTGCCCTCGTGTCTGTGTGTGTGTGCGTGCACTTGCATGCACACACGCGCGTGCATGTGTGTGTGTGTGCGCTCGTCCCCTTTTAAGGAGCAGGAGTGCATCTAGTAAATGTGTGTGCTGTGGGGGCCCTTCTGTTTGGTGCTACCCTTGCCTACTCTGCCCTTGGGACTGTGCAGGCTGCTCCCCCTGCCCACCTCTGCTGCCCAACTCCTCCTGCTGCCCTGCATGCCTAGGCTTGCAGGTCAAGCTGCTCCTGAGGGCAGGGAGCAGCAGCAGATGGGAAGGATTACCCATCAGCCCTTGCAACCTCCCCACCTCCAGGCCTCCAGCAGGTCCCTGGGTGGCCTCCAGCGAGAGGGTAAAGATGCTCAGGGAAACACAGGCCTAAGCTGCCTACAGGACCCTCCCTCCCCCTTGCAGTGGGGTAGGGTACAGTAGTATCAGGAGTTAGGGGTGCCTGCTGCCCACACTCTTGTTTTTTTGGAGTGTCTCGCTGCTAAGAGGGGACTTATCACTCCCCTTTTGGCCCTTGCGACTAATACCCACATGGTCTCTGTCCCTTTCCTATCTGACTCCCCTTTTCATCCTCATCAGAGGTGGGATGGGATGCATCTCTGTACCTGAGACAGGCAGCTCCAAAAAGTAGGAGAGGAGGGGGTGGCAGAGACAGTAAAGGTGAAACTGGACTCTGGGATGCCTTTACTACCTCTTTCTCCCCTCCCTTCCCAATGTGGGCCTCTGGGGCAGAGGGTGCTGAGCCTCTTGGCAGCTACTAGGTAAGGTTTCTTGGGCGCAGCCTCACCCTCTTTTCTGGCACCACCTCTTTCCCTTTTGTAAAGGCAGTAGCAGCAGGAAAAGCAACTGCAGCTCCTGCTCTGAGGGTGTATATATTTTTTACCAAAAACTCTGGAATTGTAAATTTATTTTTTAAAACTCAGAGAGGGAAAGAGCCTTGTATCATATGTAAACATTGTATCATAGGTTAGGTTGTACAGTCCCTTTTATACAGACAGTCATCTGTCTTGTTCCTACAAAAATAAAGGTCTTTGGACCCCCCATCCCCCATCACACACAAGCGCTGTGTCCCACCCCCTCTGTCCCTTACTACCAGTAACCATGGTCCCCTTCCTGCTCCCCTCAGTTGCTGACGCGCTCCTTCTCCCTGCAGCCCTGAATAGCTGCCCGGTTTCTGGACCCCTCTCAGCAGCCTTCTCACTCCAGTTCCTGTCGCCCTCCGCGAACACTGGGACCCACTGGTCCAGTCTTGGCTGCCGCCCACCCCTCGCCTTGCCACCTGTCCTGCTGCCTCCCAGGGGCCTCCCGGTCCCCATGCGTGCACCCCAGCTTTAACAGAGTGAACTGTGTGTACTGTACAGGCTCGGGTGTCATTGCAGAACCCACTGGGTGGAGAGAAAGCCGATAAAGTCTATGAGTCAACCTGCCTGCCATTCTCCATTCTGTTCTTTGAGGCTGGGGAAGGCCTGAGGGAGGGGAGAGGGACAGCTGCCCCACATTCCAGCCCCCTGGGTAGGGCTGTGCTGGAGAGGCGGCTCAGGTGATCTTGGGGCCTCAGGGTATATTTGAAAATGTAGATGAGAGAAAAAGGTGCTAACTTCATGCGTGCCTGGAACTTAGGAGAGTGAATGTTTTAGCTCTTACATGCTCCAGGAAGCGTTAATATCTCATTCTAACCCTGTAAGGTAGATGGCTGAGGCTCTGAGCCCTCCCACAGCAGCAGAAAATCCAAGATACAATGTGAGCAAGAGGGCAAAGCTGGCACCCTAACCCAGCTGTCCCTTACAAAAGGCATGCACATTCCACTACCTACTGCGCTCTCATGCAACCAACAAATGTCTCACATCTGTTCTTCAGTCTTCCCCATCTCAGAAAATGGTCCTCTCTTCCATTCGTGTTTCAAGGCAAAAACCTAGGATTCCCCCTTGATGGCATTCTCTTCCATTCCTTACTCATCTCATTGGCAAGTCCTGTCAGCTACAATTCCAGAACAAATCCTGAGTTGGTCCACTTTTCTATGACTCCTCTATTACCATTCTTGTCCAAACCACCTTGTGTCTCCCTGGATAACTACATCAGCCTCTGACTTGGACTCCTGGCTTCCTCTCGCCATTCCATCCTTAATCCCCATCAAATAGTTCTCCACGCTGTGTCAAAGTATTTAAAAAAATTTTTTTTAAATTTTTTTATCTTGAAATACTTTCAAACTAACAGGACATTTACAACAATAATACAAAACCCATACAAAGAACTCCAAGAGGGTACCCTTTTAAAAACTTAGATCACAAATTACTTAAATTAAAAAGATTGGCAATTCCAAGTGTCATTGAGAATACAGAGTAGCTGGAAGTTTTTTTACATTGCTGGTGGCAGAGTAACTTGGTAAAATCATGTTATGAGTTAAATGGTGTCCCCCTAAAAGGCTATGTAGAAGTCTCAGTAACTGAAATGTTACCTTATTTGGAAATAGAGTAATTGCAGATGTAATCAAGTTAAGATGAAGTTATACTGAATTAGGGTGGGCCCTAAATCCAATGACTGGTGTCCTTATAAGAGGAGGAGAAGAGACACAGAGACACACAAGGGAGAAGGCCACGTGAAGACGGAGGCAGAGACCGGATGACACAGCTGCAAGCCAAGGACTGCCGAGGACTGCCGGCAAACTCCAGAAGCTAGAGGAGGCAAGAAGGACCTTGCCGACAGCTTGATTTTGGACTTCTAGCCTCCAGAACAGTGAGCAAATAAATTTTTGTTGCTTGAAGTCACCCAGTTTGTGGTATTTCTGTTACCACAGCTCTAGGGATGTAATACAAACGTCTTTGGAAAACTGGTTGGTGTATCTACTGCAACTAAATGGACACCTAACTGATGGCCTAGACTTTGTACTCCTAGGTCTTACCCAAAGGAAATCAGTGCTTGTGTCCACCAAAGGACACTTACAACAAGGATTATAGCCACTCTATTAATGATAAGTAAATTGAAAAACAACAACAAATGTCCTTCAACAGGTGAATGGGTGAGTAAATTGTGGTACAGCCGTACAATGGAACACATAGAAATAAAAAAGAACTATTGCATGAAGGAATCCCAAAGAGAAAATATTGACTGAAAGGAGCCAGACACATACTGTATAATTCCATTAAAGTGAAGTTCAAGAACAAGCAAAATTAACCTAGGGAGACATAAGTCAAAACAGTGGTTACTTGATGGGGTGGGAGGGAGGATTGGCTGGGAAGGAGAGGAAGGAGCCCTCTGGGATGATAGAAATGTTCTGTATCTTGATCTGTGTGGTGGTTACACAAGTGTGTATGTATGTTCATTTTGTGGTAGGGATGTAATATACCTTGCTATAAATTCAGCCAGTCTCCCCTGGCTTACTTTTACTTGAGCCAAAGTGACCACATCACTATCCCTAAAATGCCTGCCACTCATTCTTGTCTCAGAAATTTAACCCTTGCTGTTCCGAGTTTTCTCTGACCACCCTGCTGAAAAGTGCCCACCTCACCCCACTCTCTATCCCCTTATCCTCCTTGATTTCCTTCTAAGCACTCTTCACTACATACATACATCATATGTTTCTTTTTGTGTTTCTTTAGTGTTTCTCTCCCCCACCAGGATATAAAGCTCCATGAACCTGCCTTGTTCATTATCCAGGACCTGGAACAGTCCCTGGCACAGAGAAGACACTCGATACATATTTGTTGAATGAATGATTAGATGAGCTGAAACAGGAGTCATAAGAGTTGGACAAGACACAGGATGATACATGCTGTAGGATTAGGCCAAGGAGCTGCACTTCTGGCCTGGGGATGGGAAGGAGAAGAAGGGAAAAACTTTTTGGAAGAGATGACCAGGCTCTTGAAGCAGGGATATGGTTTGATGGCCAGAGTGTAGAAGAGGGAAGTTGGAGGTGAGGCATAGGGAGGTGCTCAGGAATGGAGGATACTTGCCCAGCACTGAGAACTGCCTCTGCTCTACCAGGCTCGTCAAGAGGGGAGTCAGGAGTATGGAGGCTGGACAGTTTCTGCCCTTCTCCGGGGATGCTGGCCACACCCTCAAGGATGCAATGCCTTTGAGGACAATCGAGGGGGCTTGGTCCTTGTTCCCTCCCCACCCCAGGAGGTCAGAGGAAGTGGTATGAATTAGTCCCCTCATCCCCGACTCAGGCCATTTTTGGACCCATCATTTGTCAATTGCCATACAGGAGATATGGTAATAGTTGACATCTGTGAGGGCGTACTTTGTCGCTCGCTGTGTTTGGCTTTATATGCATTCTCCCATTGAATCTTTCCAACAAAGCCATGAGGTTGGTCCTGTCAACTCCACTTCCCAGATGAGAAATTGAGGTCTCAAGAGATTTCTTGACAGAAGCACCGAGAGGCCAAGTTCCCAGACTTATGTCTTGCAGCTAGCAAGTGGCAGCACCAGGATTTGAACCCAGTTATTCTGACTCCAGAGCCCAAGTTTAACCTCTGTACAATGCCGAGAGTTTGAATAGCTGAGAAAAGACTACCTTGCTCTCACCAGGCTGTGACTGTGACTGGGGGGGGGGCTACCTTTGCTGGTTCCTTCCTCTGCCTCACCTGTGATCTACTGCTCTCTCCTCTGTGGGGAGACACAAGAGGTGGTAAAAGGACTGTGGACTTTGTGGGACAGATGAAGTGCTTACTTAGTAGAAATTGCACCTCCTGGGCTGGCCTAGCAATGAACAAAAGGGTGAAAATAAGTTGGATTGGTCTGAAGACCAGTATTACAAGATGCCCATCCACAGCCATGGGCTGTGTGCGAAGGAGTGAGGAATTCAGGCAGTGCCCCTTTTATTCCACTAGGTGTCACTACCAAGATTGCTTTCTCGCCCCTCTTGGGAATGGGAAGGAGATAGTACAAGAAGGTGGCAGGCCACAAGAGGAGACCACCAAGGCCATGGATCTGCATAGGGCATTTCCTGGGGATCCTTGAAGCCCCCTGGATGCCGAGAGGGTCTATTCCCAAGCATAAGTTGGATATTTGACCGAGAACAACTGGTATCTTCAGTCTCTTCATCTCTTGTGGCTCCTGATTCTGTAGCTAAACCCTCTCAGGTCTCCATTTTTTCTTTTTTTAGGAGGTATCCAAGATTGAACCTAGGATCTTGTACCTGGGAGGCAGGTGCTCAAACACTTAGATACATCTGTGCCGCCCCCCCCCCCCTTTGCCCATTTTTGGATTATTTGTCTTTTTGTTATTGGGTTGTAGGAGTTCTTTTTATTTTGCATGTTTTAAAACTTACAGAATAACTATCCCATGCTGAATGTATTTTTTTCCCTCCCCCTCCCTCACCCTGCTGTTTTTGCTGTGTCCATTCACTATGTGATCTTCTGTATCTATTTCTCTTTGGGGACCTCTGATGAGGAGAGAGGTTCCCTGTCAATTGTGCCATCTCAGTTCCTGGTCTCTGCTGTGCTTCACCTTGACTCTTCTCTGTCTCTCTCTTTTTTCTGTTACAGCATCATCTTGCTGCGTGACTCACTTGTCCGGGCCCTGGCTCACTGTGCAAACACTTGGCTTGCTGTGCAAGCGCTGGCTCACCGCATGGGCACTAGCTCACCGCCTGGGCACTCACCGTGTGGGCACTCGACTCGTCACATGGGCACTTGGCTTGTCACGTGGGCACTGGCTGTTGCGCAGTCATGCTTTTTCTTCTTTTTCTTTTTCACCAGGAGGCCCCAGGGATTGAACCCAGGTCCTCCCATATGGTAGGCAGGCCTTATCTGAGCCACATCCACTTCCCCTGAATGTATTCTTAACCAGTGTCCCCTCCCCCATCTCTATACTATGCTGTGAGTTTCATCCAGGTCAACATGTGTAACTCTAGTTTGTTTTTGCTGCCTTATGGTTTCTTTTCTTTCTTTTCTTTTTCTTTTCTTTTCCCTCCCTCCCTTTCAAAAATGGGTTTATTACTAATTTTTGTTCCCATACAGTTTACACATACACTTTTTAAAAAAGATTTATTTTTTATTTATTTCTCTCCCCTTTCCCCCCCATGTTGTCTGCTCTCTGTGTCCATTTGCTGTATGTTCTACTGTGTCTGCTGGTGTCAGCGGCACCCAGAATCTGTGTCTCATTTTGTTGTGTCATCTTGCTACGTCAACTCTCCGTGTGTGCAGCGCCACTCTTGGGCGGGGCTGTGTTTGTTCCGTGCTGGGCAGCTCTCCTTACAGGGGGCACTCCTTGAGTGTGGGGCTCCCCTACACTGTGCGTGGCACAGTACTCCTTGCACACATCAGCGCTGCGCGTGGGCCAGCCCATCACACGGGTCAGGAGGTCCTGGGTTTGAACCATGTGGTAGACGGAGGCCAAACTCGCTTCTCTACACATGCACTTTTATTCTGATAGTACAGCTTTGCACCTCGCAAAGCAGTTGAATTAACACCAATAAATACAGGTGGGGAGACAACATCCACTAATGTTTCTCTTTTACTGTTTTTTTTTTAAACAAATGTAAATAGACTACATAATATTTGTGGGCAAAAAGGCAACTAAGTGAATCTCTTAAAATACTAAATGTATAATAAACAGTGCATCTCATCAACATTTACATGATTCACATTGAAAGGATGACATCCTCAAATATATTCCTTTTAAAGGATAGATTTATCAATAAAATATTACACATCTTTTAATACTATGGTATAATACTTCTTCATATACTGCAGGAAAAGTAAAGGTAGGTCTAGTCATCAGCTTGATAAAGGATCCTTTTTCATTAGTTTTTATTAGTAAAAGAATTACAATTAGGTCATAAACATGAAATTATTAATGACCTGTTTTGAGGTTTAAAATGAAAACTTGTAAGAATTAGTTTTGATATAAAGCAAAGTTAGACAACATATTAAACCTATTTAATATTTTTGCCTTACGTGAACTGCCCCAGGTGAAAAAGGAACAAACTTTTTAGTGATGAAATAAACTATATTTTGTGTTTCCCTTTCATTCTTCAACCCAATGCAGTCTGGCTTCTGTCCTCAAGGCTCACTAAAACTGCTCTTGTCAAATCACCGGACTCTCATGTTACCAAATCCACTGGACATTTACCTTACTGTTCCTCTTGCCGGTATTTTGATATTTCTGACCATTCTTCCTTCCTGAACACTCATTGCTGCTTCCAGGATGCTAGACTCTCAGGATTTCGCTTGGTTCCCTCCTTCTCAGTCTCCTTTGCCCGCCTTCTCCCTCAGCCTGGTCCCTGCATGTGGCCTTCCTAAGCCCTCTTCTCTCCCCGCTATAAGCCTGAGCTTTGGTTTCATTGTTCTATTTCTGTTTTGGGATCTACTGTGGCATAAAAATTTCAAAAGTAGTGGCTGAAAGCAACAACCATTTTATAATTTCTCAAGATTCTATGAGTTGGACACAACCATTCCAAGATCCACAGGATGGAGGAATAGAGTATGGATTAGAGTGACTTACTGATATTCTATTCATGAACTATTGTGATTAGTAATCGAGGAAGATGTGGCATTGGTGTGGAGACAGTGGCCATGGTGGCTGCTGGGGGTAGGGAGTGGGAAGAAGAGATGTGATGTGGGGGCATTTTTGGGACTTGGAGTTGTCCTGGGTGGTGCTGTGGGGACAGTTACCGGACATTGTATGTCCTCCCATGGCCCACTGGGTGGGCTGTGGGAGAGTGTGGGCTATGGTGGGACCATTGACCATGAGGTGCAGCAGTGCTCACATATGTATTCACCAAGGCAATGAATGTCTCATGATGATGGAGGAGGTTGTTGTTATGGGGGGAGGAGTGGGGTGAGAGGGGTGAAGGGTATATGGGGACCTCATATTTTTTGAATGTAACATTAAAAAAATAAAGACAAAAAATAAAAAAAATTTAAGAAAAAGATTCTATGGGTTGACTGTGGCTCAACCACTGGGCTGATCCCACTGGGGTCTCTTATGTGGCTGCATTCAGAAGGTGACTACAGCTGGAATGTCCAAGATGGCTCACTCTCATGCCTGGTGCCCTAGCAGGAACAGCTGGTACGCTGGGGTGGCTGGACCTCTCTTTCTGTCCATGTAGGCTCAGGGCCTCTCAATCCAGGTGTTCTCTGTGCAGAGCAGCTAATTTCTTACATGGGAATTTAGGGGGTCTCAAAAGCACAAAAGTAGAAACTTCCAGGTCTTCTTAAGGCTTAGGTCTGAACCTCATGCACCATCATTTATGTTGTATTCCAATGGCTAAAGGGAGTCACAGGCCAGTCCAGATTTAATGAATACCAGGAGTCCTCGTTTGTTGGGGAAAATTTTTTTTAAGTAATTGTCTTTTTTTTCCCCTTTTTAAAAGTTTAATTAATTTCTCTCCACCCCCTCATTGTTTGCACTTGCTGTGTCCGTTCATCTTCCTTGTTTCTTTAGGAGACACCAGGAACCGAACCAGGGACCTTCCACGTGGTAGACAGGAGCCCAATTGCTTGAGCTACATCCACTTCCCTGGGGGTCATCTTTAGTGAATACCTACCATGGTTTATGATTCCCAAATCTCTAGGATTGCTACCCTAAGTTCCAGACCCAAACATTAGTGGCCTACTGGATTTCTCTTCTTGGAAGTCCCACCAATCTTCTCAGGCTCATTTGCTGCCCCAGTCCCTACTCTTTTTCCTCGACTCTCTCCAGCTAAGTGTTAGCATCACCTCTACACAGGAATTCAAGTCAGAAACTTGGAATCATCTTAGGCTCCTTCCTCATTTCAGTCCCCACATCCCATCTCTTAAATAGCTCTAGAATTCCTTCTCTCCATCCCCACTACTGATACCCTAATAATGATCCTGGCTAACATGAATAAATACTTTCCTTGTGTAAGTGCTTCCAGTGCACTTCATTCATTCATTCATTCTTTCTTTCATTCATTTCTCTCCCCTCCCACCCCCAGTTGTCTGTTCTCTGTGTCCATTTTCTGCATGTTCTTCTTTGTCTGCTTCTGTTATCAGCCGCACAGGAATGTGTGTTTCTTTTTGTTGAGTCATCTTGCTGCATCAGTTCTCCGTGTGTGCGGCACCATTCTTGAGCAGGCTGCATTTTCTTTCTCGTTGGGCAGCTCTCCTTATGGGGTGCACTTCTTGCGCGTGGGGCTCCCCTGAGCGGGGGGCACCCCTGTGTGGCAGGGCACTCCTTGCATGACAGGGCATTCCTTGCGTGGCAGGGCACTCCTTGCACATCAGCACTGTGCATGGGCCAGCTCCACACGGGTCAAGGAGGCCCAGGGACCCTCCATGGACCGTGGACCCTCCATGTGGTAGACGGATGCCCTATCCATTGGGCCAAGTCTGGTTCCCTGCATTTCATTTAAATTTATCTCCCTTTTGCTGATGAGGCGCCTGAGGCCAGTAAATGTTGAATAACTTGCCCAAGAATTCACCCTATTCAAGGACTGGAAAGAACCAAGCTTCAAAGCCTTGGACTCTGCAGACAGGCAGCCCTGCCTCTAAAGTCTTTGTGGGGAAGCAGATGTGGCTCAAGCATTTGGGCATCCGCCTACCACATGGGAGGTCCTGGATTCAGTTCCCGGTGCCTCCTAGAGAAGATGTACAAGACAGTGAGCTGACCCAATCCAAGTCAAGCTGACACAACAAGATGACGCAATGAGGAGACACAAAGAGTAAACACAATGAGAGACACAACAAAGCAGGGAGTGGAAGTGGCTGAAGTGACTGAACGCCTCCCTCCCACACGGACAGTCCCAGGTTTGGTTCCTGGTATCTCCTAAAGAGAAGACAAGCAGAATCTTGTCATAGAGTAATGTTCTAGAGAGTAGAGGGCTCTCATTAATTATGGTAGGTAGGGAATGCCCCCGGAGGAGGGCACATATAGCTGAGGCCTAAGATATAAGGAAGAGGTGGAGAGAACAGCCAGCATAAAAGCCTTGAGGTGGGAATGGCTTAGTGCATTGTGATATAAAGCAGGTCCGCATAGCGTGTAGTGAGCAAGGATGGGACAGGTAGAACGTAAGGCTGAAGAGTTAAGACCCTCTGTCTCACTGGCTCAATCACCCCACCTTTAGGCATGCAGGACTACATACCTGAACTCTGTGCCTGGAATGTGTTCCCTGCCTTCTCTGATTAGTCATAAAATCTCCTCATCCTCTAAGGCCCAGTTCAAAACTGTTTACAAAATCTCCACTCTTTAGGCAGGAGTTAATCACTCCCTTGTCTGAGGTCCGCAGTACAAACATCCCCATGGCACTAATCACTGGCTGACTTAAATCTCAGATAGCTGTTTACATGCCAGGCCACCACCACGCAGTGAATTCCCCGAGGGCAGAGGCTCTTAGACCTCTGTGTCCATCTCCTGTTGCCAAGCCCAGTGCCTGACCCACAAGAGATACTCAGGAACACTTGTGACATTCACTTTACTAGTGGGTGGTGCCTAACACTACTCCTGGCAGAAGAGAAGGAAAATAACAATAACAACTATGGTTTATCAAGTGTTTTCCTATTCATTATCTGATTTGTGACTTCCAACAACCCTATGAGACAGATGGGGCAGGCACTATTAGCCCCGTTTTATAGATAGGTTAGCTGAGGCCCAAGGCCACACAGCTAGTAAGGAGTGGGGCTTAAGACTTAATCCTGTCCTCTTAGGATACGGCGCTAAGAAGGATGATGGAGAGACCGGAAGAAGGGCATTTTGAAGGTACAAGACAATGATTTTGGTTGCAGTGGAAAGCGCTTTTGTGGCTAGACTAAGGAGAGATCCTCGGTCAGTGGGGACAGAGAAAGCAGCGCCACTAGGGAGGGCACAGCATTCCTCTCCCTGGCTCACACAGCTGGAGAAGTCGGTAACATCATCCCTCAGCCGTGGACGCTGGGAAGCCCTCGGCCAGCAAAGGAGTAGATGGGTGTTTGGTTCTGGAGGCTGAGCTCGTTAGCAGCACCGTGCCTTTCTGTTGCCACGACAACCGGAGCTTGATTACAGGCCCTGTGCAAGGTTGGCTGGGGCGGATTCTTCATTAACTCAGGATTAGGAAAGGACATTTATGAAGGGGTTGAGGTCGTGGTGCATTAGAATTAAGACGAAAAGGAGGTATACTCAAGAAAGGCTCTCCTAAGCACAGTGGTTCTCCACCTTGTCAACACGGTAGAATCACCTGTGGAATTTTAACAGTCCCATGCCTAGGCCGCACTCAAGACCAATTAAATCAGAATCTTTGGGATTGAAATCCAGGCATCAGAATTTATTTAAGGCTTCCTAGGTGATTCCAACTACAACCGAAGTTGCAAAGCCTGCTTTTAGCAGGTAAGCAAGTTTCTTGCGACCTTCCTAAGATGGCGACGGGTCCGACCGTTTCCGTCTTTACGTGCGCGGCCGGGGGCGGGCTTTTAAGGACGCATGCGTTTAGCCTGTCTCCGCTCTCTGCTCCCTCCTCTTCTTTCCCCCGCCTCCATTTTGTTCGCGGACGCTGGGGAAGGTGGGAGCAGATCCATTTCCGGGTTGGCAAAAGGGGCGGCGGCGGTGAGAAAGAGAGCTTGCTGAGGGGCGGGGTGGGGGGAGAGCGAGCGGTACCGGGCGAAGCCGGAGCCGAGTGGTGGAGAATTCGCTCCCGGAGCAGCTACGGACACGTCCGAAAGAGGCCGGGGCGGCTGGGTCCGTCGCTGAGGTGACCCGCGAACCTGAGTGGGAGGGGGAGCCGGGAGGTGGGGGGCTGGGGCGGGGCTTGAGGAGACCCGGACCTGGAGGAGGGGCCTGAGGGGAGAGGGGTCCGGAGGCGGGGTCCGAGGGAGGGGAACTTGTGGCTGGATGTGCAGAACCTGGAGGAGAGGGGGCGTGGGGAGCCTAAGGAGGAGTGGTCGAGTATTGGTTTGGAGCGAGCGCGGACAGTGAAAATGGAGAGGAAGGTTATTGAGAGACATATTATAAGGGATCTTGAAGGGTTGGGTAAGGTGAGTCAGACGGGAATTCAGGATGAAGAATGAGGTAACCGTGCGCAAAAAGGGAGATGGGGAGGGAGGACCTGTTGGGAGCAGGTAATTACCAGAATGCTCTCTGGGTGAGGAAGCCGGTGTGACATTTTGGGAGTTGAGTTGCGTGAACCCCCCCCCCGGTTGGGAGGATGCTTACGGTAGAGAGAATCTTGAGAGCGTTGGTTGTTAGAGAATCAGAATTGAACTAAAGGTTGAGATGTGCACGGAAGCATCTCGAGTTGAGGGTTCGTGTTGGAATGGTGTGAAGTGAGGGAAGATGGCAGTCTTAAAAGTGTTAACGTGGACAGTGTGTGTGGTTGAGTTGTGGATCAGGAAGGAAAATTCTTAAAAGCATATTAGGGTGAGGATCTCGAAGCAGCCGGTGTGTACTGGAATTTATATTTTCAAAGGGATTTGAACGGCCTGTTACTGCTTTGGCCTTTCCCAGGGCCCACCTTCTTTTTTCTTGGTGTTATTTTTGCTTTACAGGTTTGGTTTCTGAATAACTTACTGTTTTGGGGGATTCTCAACGCCTTTTACAAACCAGAAGAGAACCTCTGGAAATAAGGACTGTTCCTAAGACCATCTGTTGATTTACTGAGTAACTCTGAGGTAAATCATTAAACTAAGAATCTCATTTTATCCCCTTTGAAATATAGGTCTGGTGCCTCCCTGCCCTAAAACGTGTGTTAACCAAGTGGGATCTTTAAAGTGGTTGCAAAGACGTGATGTCTGATAATAGAATTGAAATATTGATACACTTTCTCAGTTTCTTCTTCTCAGCCTATGCTGCATTTTTATGTGCCGAGGAAGAATTGTTTTTTGACCTGATGCATGTCCAGTTTTTTTGTCGTTTATTTTTAGGAGGTACCTGGGAACGAAGCCGGGACCTTGCACTTGGGAAGTAGGTGTTCAACCACTTGAGCTACATCCACTCCCCTGTCCATTTTTTTTTTTTAACTTTCTTAACAACAACTTTTAGTAGTCAAAATTTTGTATTATGTTGCGTCATACTGATTCCATCAAGATGAAGATGGGGAAGTTAGAGTTGGAGATGAAAGAGGTTGGTAGATAGGGACTGTGGGAGAATGCAGGGTTTTATTTTTTAACTGTCAGAGTATTTCACTCCTGACGAGCACTGACTTTCTTCATGAACCTTTTGAGGGAAAAATAGTATTTTAGACAGTTGGGCCTTTTAATTTCACATCATTGTCAGAGGGACCCCATACACTTGTGGACAGTTAACTTCTTTATTGTTAATTCTTTGAAATCTTGACCGTTTTTTCTTTTCTTTGGGCATAATACTCTAAATACTTTGCCCATAGGTGAGCTTGTTTAGTTTAGAAGTGTTCCTGAAAAGTCTTGGTATTTCTGAGAGGTCTGACGTGGATTTGCTTAAGTAAGAAGGGGGCAGTTTCTAGTTTGCCTCAAGCTTGATAATCAGAGTAGTGTTTACCCTAGTTTGTACTGATTAGTTATGTGATGTCAGCACAAAGGTGAAATGCAAGGGAGGGTGGAAGGTGTCCTGAACAGTGGGGTTCTCAGATTTTACTGATGGGTGTTAAGAAGGGAAGAGAGAGGAGTCCTTGTTCCTAATGTTCCTAATGAAGAGAAAATTGTCAGATGTTCTTTGACTCCTTATACTGTCTGATTCGGAAGGTGACCTGGCATACTTGGGTCTGTTTTCCTATAGCTCTGAAGTAATTCTGAAATTCATGGGCTGCTGGTTCAAGCTGTTTCAGCAGACCATAGTCTTCATACTAACTCCCAGGATGAACTGGAGGCTATGAAGTCCATATGCTTGAGGTAAAACCCTGCTTAATATTATGCTGTCAATTCAACCTACAGTGTATTTTTTTTTTTTTTTTAAGACAATTTTGGGATAAATTATGGAGGCTCAGAGCTCTGGGTAGGCTTTTGACATAGCTTGCTTCTTTACAGTAATGGTTTTCCATTTTTCCTATCCTGTTACGTTTTTCATTGCTCTGCTTGAGCTACTTGTAAGAGGAAAACAGCAAATTACCATTTTTTTCTTTTTTTCTTTTTTAAGCAAATTAACACATTTTTTTTCCTCCTTTTTAGTCTCTGGTGGACATCTTGTCTGTGTCACAGTTTGATACCACCAGATGAAAGAATTCTTCCCTGTTGCTGAAGGGGAGGGTGACAGAAGCTGAGCTGGGTTTCCTGGGCCAGAGAATGGATTTTGTCAAAGCAAAGAATAGTTGCAAACACAAACGGGGACCTTGAAGCTGTGACTAACATTTTGGCAACATGCATCCCTTTGCCAAATAGCTTCTTTTCTTCTTGAGTGTGACTGTTGATCTCCTTCTCAAAGTAGGCTCTTGTTGCTACTGTTCTTCACACAGCTCCTGAGCAGAAATTGGCAGAGTTCCGGTTGACTGTCTTTTGAGGGATATGCCCTGGATTAGAGTAGATGGGGCGTTCTCTGTCAAAATGAGGTTCATTGGCAGATCCTAAGAGCTGCTCAGCAAGGAAATAGAGGCTGTACCCTTTACTGAATGTTCCTGCAGTCCTTTATGTTCTTCTAAATTCAAATCTGTTTCTTATTCATCTGATGATTAAATGCAGAATCATTGCTTTTGACTGCCCAGCTTTGGAAGTCCAGACATTGAGGGAGAAAGAGTTATTATTGCCAACAGTCCCCCCCCCCCACTCCCAAGCCTTAGAATCTAGGGAGGCACAGGCTAAATTTATGAGCACTTTTTGATACCATCTACAGAAGGGTATTAAAAAACAAAACTGCTGGGTAGAACTTTATGGGGAAAAACAGTGTTTATAGGAAAAAGGTGATATGTTTGCTAATGTCTGTGTTGGTCTTAGATCTCTTAAAATTTTGGCTTAGCATGGAGAAAACCTGTGGAGGCAAAGAAATTTTCAAACAGAAAAGCCAAGAATTGGCTCTAATTTGCCATTTAGGCTTGGCAAAGTTATAATGATTTAGAATTTTTTTTTTTTTTTTTAAGATTTATTTACCCCACCCCCGGACTTGTTTGCACTTGCTGTCTGCTCTCTGTGGCTGCTCATATTCTTTTTAGGAGGCACTGGGAACTGAAACCAGGATCTCCCATGTGGGAGTGAGGCACCCAATTGCTTGAGCTACCTCCACTCCCTGCTTGTTGTGTCTCTCATTATGTTTACTTGTTGTGTTTCCTCATTGCATCATGTTGTTGCATCATCTTATTGTGTCAGCTCACTGCACCAGCCCATTGTGCCAGTTTGCTGTCCTGCTTGTTTTCTTTAGGAGGCACTGTACCAGAAACCGAACCCAAGACCTGCCATGTGGTAGGTGGGTGCCCAACTGCTTGAGCCACATCCACTTCCCTGTATGACTGTATTTGACTTAGTAAATACCCTTTTGTTTTTTAGGGGATGTTTAGCTGAAGATTAAGCTGATAGTTTTTGGAGTGGATTATGAAGGTCATTTCTTGCATTACGTGACAGTGGCCCTTGTGATGTTTGAGATAACCCAAAAATGGCAGTAAAAATAAAGACTTCTCTTTGGTGGCCCTGGATTCATCTTTCTTCTGCCATCATTAGAGTAGTCTGTTTTTGATAGGCAGGTTTGGGAAAGGAGCAGTTCGGATCCCAGGAGTTTTTTTGTCTTGTTTTTTTTTCAGGTACTGGGGGCTGGGGATTGAACTCGGGACGTCATATGTGGGAAGCTCGAACTCAGCTCCTGAGCCACATTGGCTTCCCTGAGTTGTTTTTGTTTGTTTGTTTTACTTGTTCATTTTTGTTTTTTCAGGAGGAACCGGGAACCATACCCGGGACCTCCCATGTGGGTGGCGGGACTCAACTGCTTGAGCCATATCCACTCCCAAGATCCCGGAAGTTTAACTCTCGCCTAAGGCTTCAGTTATGGTAACAAATGCGATTATTGGAATTGTGTTTAAATCCAGTCTTAGATCTTTCTTTTTGGTTTATCTGTATACCTAAGGAATGTGTGTACATTTTTCCCCCATTCATATATATATTTTTTAAAATTAAGTTTCTTAAACTTTATTGATTCAAATTAAGCTCCATTTAGATTTCGAGGCTCCTCAGTGGGAATAGTTTCTATTTTTAGTTAGTATTTATGATATTTCTTCAAGAAAATTATACCACCCTACTTTTTATGCTTATAGAAATGACTGAATCCAGTAATCCCTTCTGACTGTGAAACCATTTTCCATTTATTCAGATTGGGACAGTTGGTTTTAAAAAATGAAATTGTCTTGTAAAGTGGTATAGTCAAATATAGGGCAAGATTCTAAGATTTCTGAATAAGTGAGTTTTCCTTCTTTCTCCTTACCGGTGCTTAGCCAGTAGGCAGGATGTTTGATTTCTAAGATCCAGGAATGAGATATTTAAACTCTTCCTTCCACTGTCTTAAAAATAAGGACAGGACTGTTTTTTAGCAAATTTTATATTTGGGTAGGTAATAAACTTACATGGTTTAGATTTCAAAAGGTTAAAAAGAGTGTACAGGGAATATTCTAGCTTATCTACCCAGTTCATCTCCCCAGAGGCAACTAATATTTTCAGTTTTGTTTTTTTTTTTTGAGGTACCATTGGCCAGGGATTGAACCAGAACCTCGTCTGGTACTCAACCACTGCGCCACATCTGCTTCCCTGAGTTGGTTTTTTGGTTTGTTTTGCTTGCTTGTTTTTTTTTTTTCCCAGGAGGCGCTGGGATCTCTCATGTGAGAGGCAGGTGCGCAATTGCTCGAGCCATATCCACTTCCCTATTTTTAATTCTTAAGATTTTTTCCAGAGATCCCATGTACATGTAAAGCAAATATATATGTGTATATATGTATATACTATATATACATATATATATAGTTCTTTTCTCTTTGTCTTTTTTTTTTTTTAATTTAGCATATTTTGGCAATCATCTCCTATTTGGAATAAAGAGATCCAACATTGTATTTACCTGCCCTTTATTGATGGACACTAAAACTGTTTTCAGTCTTTTGCTGTTATAAAAACTATGCTCTAGATATGCGCTAGAGTGAACTTACTGGTATTCTGCTGTAGACTTAATGTGATTCTAGCAGTGGAAGAAATTATATCGTTGATGTGGAAACAGTGGCCACTGGAGGTGCTGAAGGCAGGGGGAGGGAATAAGAGGTGTAATATGGGGACATTTTTGGGACTTGGAATTGTCCTGAATTACATTGCAACGACAGATAAAGGCCACAGGCCATTATATATCCTGCCATAATCTACAGAATTGAGTGGGAGAGAGTGTAAACTAGAATGTAAACTATAATCCATACTTAGTGCCAATGCTCCAAATGTGTTCATCAATTGCAGTGAATGTACCACACTAATGAAAGAAGTTGTTAATGTCAGGAATTTTAGGATCTTGGAAATTGGTGTGATGATTAATGATTTTGGGGGAATAATTCTTAGATTATGGGGGTGACGAGATTGTTTGCCAGACCTGCTGTTTAGGAAACAGAAAACCTATTTACTTTTAGAGAGTTTTGACCTTTTTTTTTTTTTTTTGGTATTCCTCATGGGACTAGGAAGAAGGTACAGATGCTCTCATTATGAACTGGTGAATGTAGTATTCTGCCATACCTGTCATCTAGGCCATATGTTTCAACCCAATGCGTAAGTTTTTTTTTTTCTTTTCTTTTGAGGAACCCAGGACCTCTTGTATGTGGGAAGGTGGCACTCAACCGTTGAGCCACATCGGCTCCCCTGAGTTGGTTTTTTCTTTTCTCTTTTGGCTTTTTTGAAGGGTATTTATTTGTGTTAGAAACCCACAGTTATCAGGCAATAAAGCATATATTAGTTCCCCACCAAAGTCTGTTACCATGTGTTGGAGCAAAATGTTGATGTCTGCAAGGGTTCAGGCTCCCCAGGTCCTGTCTTCCTGAGGCTAATTTCTCTTCAGTCTTATTTACGACCGGCTGGGTTCGGGGCTCCTCATTCCAAAATCTGAGCCGGTTTTTTCATTTATTTGCTTATTGTTGTTGTTGTTATTGTTTGTGTAGGAGAAATCGGGGACCAAAACCCGGGACTTCAATGTGGGAAGCAGGCACTCAACTGCTGGAGCCACATCTGCTCCCCATAAGTCTTTTTGAACATACAAATGAATCAGTAGCCTAAGGGGCATTATAACTGAATATTTGAAAACATTTTTATCTGCAAGTATATTGACTTATGTTAGGAAATCAAAGTGTTGTTCCTCAAAGCCCAGATGGTCCTGTTTGATTTAGTGCCTTTCTTATGTAATTGAATCAGCTTGCCCTGTTTTCATAACTTTAAGTAGACTCTTGATTTAGCAGCCATCACTAGTGATAAAGGAATGAACATGTGCAGATTTTTCTAGCATTTCAATAAAGAGCATCTCTGTTTCTGATGGCTTAATGGTATTAGACTGAGAGAGACTAGACTCTTCAACAGTGAAAGTCAGCTTTGTTATTAGATTATCCAGTGAGTTGGGACTTAATATATTTTCTTTCAATGAAGCATGACACTTCTGTGAAGTCTGGATCAGCATTTTATGAAACATCTGCTTAAAGTTTTTTTTTTTTCCAGATCTTTTCTAAATGGAGACTGTCATAATTGGATTTTCTTTACTTCTGACTGTTCTCTATATATGATTTTCTATGTTTATATTTAGGGTGTGCAAATGAAGGATGGCACTTTGAGGTTGGGGTCTAATAATATGAGATATGACTAGCCTGGAATGAGAAAACCAGTTTTTTGTAATAAATGACTGGGTGTCAGCCTACTTTGTAATAGTTTTTTAAATCTAATTGACAGTTTCTTGGAACTTCAGATGTAGGTTGTTTCTTTTACTCAGTTGCATTGAATTGTAAAGACCAAAACAAAAAGTAATTGATTTTAAGATTCATTCCTCTATTTTTGTGCTTAGCTTTACAGTTAAGTTTTGGTCATGATTTCTTACAGTGGTCTGAAAGTTCCTCATGTTTGACCTGTGGTATTGTAAACTCAGGGGTGGTGAACACTATTTGGTTACACCCAGATTATGGCAGAAATTCAGGTCACATCAGGTAGCCTACTTCATTAGAGTTGAATTGAGACACAGGTTCTAGAATCAAGCATAGTGGATTTTAATTTTTTTGGTTTGCTTAGTATTTTCTGCTCTCCCTAACTGCCTTTGTAACAGATCTGATATTGATCCTATTTTTGAAATTTTGATTTCTCTGCAACTTGGTTTTGCACAAAAAGTGTTAAGATTTAAAAAAAATAATTAAATGTAAGTACACTTAGTTTAAAGAATGAAGAGTACTGCTAGTTTATAATAATAAAACAGCTGCTCTATTTCTCTTTGTCCTCAGAAACAACCATTTTAATACTTTCTGTGCTTTTGTAAATTACCTCCATATTTCTAAATAGTGTGTTTATACTATTTCTTGATTTTTCAATTCTTAGATATTATCTATTGAATTTCTTCTGTGGAAAATGAAGATGATTTTTGCTTTCTTACACTGTTACCCACCCTCAGCACCTCCTGCTATCCTCCTAATGTAGATATATCACAGACTTAATATATCAGTAGTATATTTTATATATTATTTTTATATATTATTTGTCAGGGTTCATTCTGGAAAACAAACAGTTCTTGGTATTTCAAGCACAAAGAGATGCTTCCAAAACCATTGGGAACATAGGTCGGGAAACACCGCCTTTCAGGGATTGCAGGAAACTGCTGCCCATAATCTTAGCTGCCTTAGCACGGAAGCCGGAGAACTGCGGGCGAATATTGGAAGCTCCTGTAAACCACGTGTCTGCCATCTGTTCAAGGCCACACACTTGCTCATTGCTACTGTCATCTGCCTTTCTTTCATCTTCCACATCTTGAATGAATTACTTGTATTGGTGGAATTTAAATCATGATCCCACTGGCAAGGGATGCTAGGAGATGTTGTTCCCAGGCCACCAGCCTCCAAGGTACAGAGGAAAATCTAGAAGGGAGTAAAAGTGAATGTTACCAAAAGAAAAAAGAAAATCATCCTCTGTTATAATGACTATGTATATTTTGATTACATTTCCTTCCTTGAATAATTTTTTTTGTTTTCCCTAGATATAATTATAGCTACTATCCATGGGCCTTTTTTTTTTTTAAATTTTTTTTTAAGGTAACGGGGATTGAACCCAGGGGACCTCCTTGTACATGGGAAGCAGGTGTGCACTCACTGAGCTATGAGCTACATCTGCTCCCCAATGAGAGTTGGTTCTTTCGTTTGTTTTTAGGAGGTAGTGGGGATCCAACCTGGGTGCTCGTACATGGGAAGTAGGTGCTCAACTATTTTTTTTTTTATTGTAAAGATTGGGAACTTACAAACTAAATATACATAACATCACACAGGGGTCTCATACATCACCCCTGCACCAACTCTTTGCATTGGTGTGAAACGTTTGTTACAAGCTATGCAAGAGCATTGTCAAAATATTACTACCAGCTGTAGTCCTTATCTTACATTTGGTGTATTTTTTCTCCAACCCATACTTTTTTTTTTTTAAGATATATTTTTGTTACAGATGTTGTGAACTTGCAAAACAATCATACAGATGTGTAGATATCCCATGCAGCTCCACACCCTGGTGGAACATTTGTTACAGATTATGAAATTTATAATCTGTACTTTTTGAAAAAGATTTATGGCAGGGGGTGCTTTTTTTAAGGTCTTGCGTGTCTGAAATGTCTCTTTTTCCCTGACACTTGTCAGGGAATAAAATTTGTTTGTCTAGGTATAAAATTCTATGTTGGAGATAATATCTCTTTATGATTATTATTTTTTAAAGATCTATTTTATTTATCCCCCCCCCCCCGCCATTGTCTGCTCTCTTATGCCCATTTGCTGTGTGTTATTCTGTGTCTGCTTGCATTCTTGTCAGGCAGCATGGGAATCTGTGTCCCTTTTTGTTGCGTCATCTTGTTGTGTCAGCTCTCTGTGTATGTTGCGCCACTCCTGGGTGGGCTGCACTTTTCATGTGGGGCAGCTCTCCTTGTGGGGTGCATTCCTTGCATGGGGGCACCCCTATGCGGGGGACACCCCTGTGTGGCATGGCACTGCTTGCGTGCGGCAGCACAGTGTGTGGGCTTGCTCACCACATGGGCCAGGAGGCCCTGAGTTAGAACCCTGGGCCTCCAGTATGGTAGGCAGATGCTCTATCAGTTGAGCCACATCCGCTTCCTGATAATATCTCTTTAAAATTTTTTTTGGTATTTATTTTCTATTTAAGAAAAAAAATTATTTTAAGATTTATTATTATTATTTTAAAAATTTATTTATTCTCCCCCCCTGCAGCTTGCTTGCTGTCTGCTCTCTGTGTCCTTTTGCTGTGTGTTCTTCTGTGTCTGCTTGTCTCCTTTGTTGCATCATCTTGCTGGTGCTAGCTCTCCATGGGTGCAGGCTGTCAGATCTCCACGGTCATGGGCCAGCTTGCCTTCACAAGGAGGCCCAGGTTTGCAAACCCAGAACCTCCCATATGGTAGACGGGATCCCAATGGATTGAGCCACAGTTGCTTCCCTTTCTTTTGTTTTTAAATTATTTGTTTATTTGTTTCTTTATAATTTTTAAGCTTTTGCTCCTCTACCTTCCATCAGTAATGTGATATTTAATGCTATTCATATTCTGGATTCTTTGTATGGGATCTGTTTTTACTCTGGAAGTTTTTAGTCTCTTTTCTTTATCCTTGGCATTCTTTTTTTTTTTTCAAGATTTATTTATTTCCCTATCACCCTCCCCCCACCCTGCTGTTTTTGCTATGTTCATTGGCTGTGTGATCTTATGTATCTATTTCTCTTTTTGTCTTGTCTTCTCATTTTTTCTCCTCTAGGATTCACTGGAATTTGATCCTGGGGACTTCTGATGTAGAGAGAGGGTCCCTGTCAACTGTGCCCCTCAGTTCCTGGTTTCTGCTGTGCTTTATCTTGACTCTCCCCTTCATCTCTCTCTTGTTGCATCATCATCTTGCTGCGTGACTCATTGGCATGGGCACTGGCTCACCACACAAGCACTCACGTGGACACTTGGCTCATCGCACAGGCACTTGGCTTACCATGTGGGCACTGGCTCACAGCACAGGGCATGCTTTCTCTTCATCTTTTTCACCAGGAGGCCCCAGGGATCGAACCTGGGTCCTCCCATATGGTAGGCGGAGCCCTATCACTTGAGCCACGTCCACTTCCCTATCCTTGGTATTCTTAAACACAATGATGTTGTGCCTTGGCATGGATATATATATATATATATATATATATATATATATATATATGTGTTTTTTTTTAAGGAGGTACCAGGGATTGATCCCAGGACTTGTACATGGAAGCAGGTGCTCAACCACTACATCTGCTCCCCATGAGAGTTGGTTTTTTCTTTTGTTTATTGGTGCATGTGTTTTTAGGAGGTACCAGGGATTGAATGCAGGACCTCATATATGGGAAGCAGGTGCTCAACCACTTGAACTACATCTGCTCCCAGGCATGGATACATATATTTTTAAAATATTTATTTATTTATCACCCCCCGCCCCCACCACTGCTTGCCCTCGCTGTCTGCTCTATGTCATTTGCTATGTGTTCTTTTGTGTCTGCTTGTCTTGTCTTTTTTTAAAATTTTTAAAAATTTTTTTATTTTTTGTTTTATTTCTCTCCCCTTCCCTACTCCCCCCAGTTGTCTCTTCTCTGTGTCCATTCGCTGTGTGTTCCTCTGTGCACACTTGTATTCTCGCCAGCAGCACCCGGAATCCGTGTGTCATTTTGTTGCATCTTGCTGTGTCAGCTCTCTGTGTGTGCGGTGCCACTCCTGGACAGTCTACACTTTTTTTGCTCTCGGCGGCTCTACTTACAGGATGCATTCCCTGTACCTGGGGCTCCCCTATGCGTGTGGGGGGGGGCGACGATGACACCCGGGGGGGGGACACCCCTGCGTGGCACGGCACTCCTTGCACGCATCAGCACTGCGTGTGGGCCACCTCGTCACACGAGTCAGGTCAGGAGGCCCTGGGTTTGAAACTTGGACATCCCATGTGGTAGGTGGACGCCCTATCCGTTGGGCCAAATCTGCTTCCCCTTCTCATCTTTTAGGAGGTACCGGCAATAGATTCTGGGACCTTCCGATGTGACAGAGAGACACTCAATCTCTTGCTCCCTGGTTTGTTGTGTCTCTTCTCTGTGACTCCTTTTGTTACGTCATCTTGTGCCAGCTCTCTGTGCTGTGTGGGCCAGCTTGGTTTTTCACCAGGGGGCCCCGGGAATCGAACCTGGGACCCTCCATATAGTAGATGGGAGCCCAGTTGCTTGAGCTATATCCACTTCCCAGGCATGGATATTTAAAATTCATCATGCAGGGCAATCAGTGAGCCTTTGTAGTCTAGAAGCTTACATCCATCTATCCTGGGAAATTCCCTTGTATAATTTATTTGATAACATATTCTCTCTCTGATGATGATTTTTCTCTTCTTTCTTTCTGGAACCCCTGTTATCCAGATGATGAAACTCCTAGACTGATTCTCTGAAATTCTTTTTTTCTTTTCTACTAATTCTTCACTTTTTCCTGTCATTCTATTTTTTGGAAGATTTCCTTAGCTTTTTCTTCCAACTTTTCTATTGTATTTTTAATTTCTTTAGCAATTTTTTTTTAACTTCTAAAAGCTCTTTTTATTGTTTTCTGAATTTTATATATAAATACTTTGAACATTTTCAGGAATCCCGTTTTTGTTTATTTTGAATCGTTTCATGTTTGAGGTTTTCATCAAATGTCAGATTCTTGGCCATCTGTTAATTTTTAAGAATGAAACTGAATGTGGGGCTCAGGCTCATCAAGTGGTAGGCATCAGTTGAAGGTGAACTGGCAGACTGGGTCAATTTCCTGAGAGAGACTCCTCCAGTCTCCTGCCTATAGAGCAAGGGTTCTTAACAAGAGGTCTATGCGTTTTAATTGAAATTCAAAAAAACATTCTTGTGAGGACGTGTTGGTGCAGGTGTGATATAGTTATTAAATAAAACATAGTATATTGTGGACTTAGTAAGGGGTTCGTGGTTTTCACCTGACTGGCAAAAGGGTCCATGGAACAAAAAAGATTAAGAACCCCTGCATTAGAGGATAAACATAATGTCAGGTGTTTGAGTATGTCTGACTGCAGGTGTTTTTGGAGCTAAGCAGGAGAAAGGAGGGAAGAGAGGATCTTGCTATTTACTATTTAGACTTTGAGTTGATGCCCCTATTTTAAGTATGGCCCTCCCACCCTTAAGTGGGCCTGGTCCCTTGGACCCTCTCCAATCTCCTGCCTGGCATGGGGACAAGAATGGGGAGGGATGGAGGAATCTGTTTAGTGAACAGATTTTTAACAAATCCTCCTGTTTTAACTTCTTCTCCTACCCACTTGTTCAGAGGTACCAGGTGCCTATAATTTCTGAGCCTTTTCTGAGATTCTGCTGTGGGAATCTGCTTGGCCTCTTTTCATTGCAGGTGTTCAGCATTTCCTTTCTGCAAAGTTATCTATCACTGGTTCATCTGCTTTCCAGCCTCCAATATTTTGTTGACATCTCTTTCTCTGTTGTCTTCTTTTCTGTTTTCTGTTTATGCCTTTTAAAAAATTCCTTTACTGTATTTTAATGAGTTTGATGAGGGAAAATTGATTAATGTATGTGTTCAACCTCTCATGCATAACCAATATATTCATCACCTTTTCCTTGCTGATATACACTCAGACACCATAGTGACTGTGCAGTTGATTATTAATACTCCTTTAGAACCGTGTTTTCCAAACTTCTCAACCACCAAGTATCACTTAGGGTGCTTTTTGAATATTCAGGTTATTGGATATCTCTCTTGGAAATTTTCTGATTTTAGTAGGTTTGGATTAGGGCCAAGGAATCATTTCTGTTTTTAAACAAATGCCCAAGATATTTGTTATACTCAGGCAAGTTTGGAAAATCCTGATGTAGAAGATTCATTTAAACCTTTCATTGCCAAGGCAAATTCCTTAGGCTTCCTCTAATATTACTTTTGTACTCAGACTCTGTTTTAGTCTGTCTAGCTTTGGTCTGGATTTCTAAATTAGCATGTTTCCCCTTCATCTGATTTAGGCATTTATTTTTCTGCCTCTGGGTCTCAGACTGAAACAAACTCCCATCCTCTTCTTTTTTATTTATTTATTTATCTGTCTATTTATTTATTTATTTCTCCCCACCCGCCCCACCCCGGTTGTCTGTTCTCTGTGTCTTTTTGCTGCATCTTGTTTCTTTGTCCGCTTCTGTTGTTTTCAGCGGCATGGGAATCTGTGTCTCTTTTTGTTGCGTCATCTTGTGTTAGATCTCCATGTGGGTGGCACCATTCCTGGGCAGGCTGCACTTCCTTTCGCGCTGGGTGGCTCTCCTTACGGGATGCACTCCTTGCGTGTGGGGCTCCCCTACGCGGGGGACACCCCTGCGGGGCACGGCACTCCTTGCGTGCATCAGCACTGCGCGTGGGCCAGCTCCACACGAGTCAAGGAGGCCCGGGGTTTGAACCGCGGACCTCCCATGTGGTAGACGGACGCCCTAACCACTGGACCAAGTCCGTTTGCCCCATCCTCTTCTTTAGTACAGTATTAAATGCTGGCTGATAGAAATAACTTTGGCCTTGTGTGACTCCAGTTTTTTAGCCTACATCTCTAAACCCACTGATTGCTGGGATATGTGGGTGGGAAGGAAATATTAATTATGAACATTAAGCCACTCTGCATCATTTCCCTGTTTTAGTCCAGGGATCTGTTAATGTTTTTGATGAAATGGAAAATTGATGCAGGCTTTGAAAATAGATGTACTAATCATTTACCTTGGATTTATGCAGCATCTTTTTTGGAAATGTTAAAGCAATGTTATTTGAAGTTTGTTTTTTAACTTTTTCTTTGAGATCTGTAAGGCTACTTTCTCTTCTCCTGTTTTATAAATTCCTAGAGAGTCCAAGTGTGATTTGATTTCCTAGTGCTCAGTTCTTGGAAACCTATGGATGTTAACTAAAATGGAACCTGGGGGAGCCATGTTGGCATCATATAGATCTGATTTGCTTTCTGAGATGAGCAGTTCAATAGAAATATCTCTAGTACGTTTTAACAAGTTCTATTGAAATAGTTTAGGGAAGGAAGTACAAAAGCAGTGCTAAATCAAAAGTATTATATCGCATTGATTTTTTTTTTTTAAGATTTACTTATTTACCCCCCCCATGTTGTCTGCTGTGTCCATTCACTGTATGTTCTTCTGTGTCTGCTTGTCTTCTCTTTATTTAAAGTTTTATTTATTATTTATTTCTACCCCCCCCTCAGTTGTCTGCTCTCTGTGTCCATTCGCTGTGTGTTCTTTTGTGACTGCTTCTATCCTTATCAGTGGCACTGGGAATCTGTGTTTCTTTTTGTTGCGTCATCTTGCAGCGTCAGCTCTCCGCGTGTGCTGCGCCATTCTTGGGCAGGTTGCACTTTCTTTTGCGCTGGGTGGCTCTCCTTACGGGGTGCACTCCTTGTGCATGGGGCTCCCCTACGTGGGAGACACCCCTGCATGGCATGGTACTCCTTGTGTGTATTGACGCTGCCCATGGGCCAGCTCCACATGGGTCAAGGAGTCCCGGGGTTTGAACTGCAGACCTCCCATGTGGTAGGCGGACGCCCTATCCATTGGGCCAAGTCCACTTCCCTGCTTGTCTTCTCTTTAGGCAGCACCGGGATCCAATTCTGGGACCTTATAATCTCTTGGTCCACCTCATCTCCCTGGTCTCCTGCATCCCTTATTGTCTCTCCGCTGTCTTTTCCTTCCCTTCCCTCCCTCCCTCCCTCCTTCCTTTCTTTCTTTCTCTGCCCGCCCCCTGCCCCGCTTCTGCTTACTGTCTGCTCTCTGTATCCATTCACTGTGCATTTTCCTGTGTCTGCTTGTCTCCATTTGTTGCATCATCTTGTTGCGCCAGCTCTCCACAGGCCATTGAGCTGTCAGCTTTCTGTCCACATGGACCAGCTTGCCTTCACCAGGTGGCCCCAGTAAAAGAACCTCCCATATGGTAGATGGGAGTTCAATTGCTTGAGCCACATCTACTTCCCATCACTGATTATTAATTGGCTGTGTTATGAGGCATTACTTTGAACTACTGCTTTACTGCAGTTGACTCTTTTTCTGTGCATGTATCCTTCCTTCCTCCAATACCCCAGTGCTTTTAGAATAACAGGATTTTCTCATTGCTTTGCTTCGGTGGTGGGATGGGAGCTGGGGATGTTTAGTGAGGTCATTTCTGATTTTCTTTGGATAATTTTCAGTCATTTAATTCTTTTTTTTTCTTTTTTTCTTTTTTTTAAAATGTTACATTAAAAAAATAAGAGGTCCCCGTATACCCTTCCACCCCCCTACCCCACTCCTCACACAACAACAACTTTATTCTTGGCATTGGTTATTTCTAGTCAGCTTTTTTTTTTTTTTTTAATGAAGCCATTCTTTGCAGCTGTGGTTATTTCATTGACCACAACAGTAGACTTCTCAATAATTTGTTGTCATTTTACATGAGGGAACTTGGGTCCTAGGTTGCCCTGTATCTGGGAATAACCTAATATTTATAACATAAAGTAGTATATGAATAAGTAAAGTTCTGAGTTTATGTTTTTAGGGCTTTAAAAAAAAAGTAATCTGTGACATATTAGGGAGAAAGTATGCATAATTGGGATACAGCCACATGTTTTTATTAGAAAAATTATATTTGAAAGGATATCATATAGTTATATATCTTCTACATCCTTCCCCTTCCATGGTTGTATGCTGTTTGTAACAGTGAAAAATCATTGTTCTAAAGAGTAATCATCCAGATTTAGTTGGTTTGTAGAAGTCCTGGGATTTTCGTTTTATCTGTTCGTGGAGGTATATGATATATATATATATTTTTTTTTAATTCCCCCCCTCGCGGCTTGCTTGCTGTCTGCTCTCTGTGTCCATTCATTTTGCGTTCTGTATGTCTTATATTTATTTTTTATTTATTTCTCCCCCCTTGTGGCTTGCTTGTTGTCTGCTCTCTTTGTGTCCATTCACTGCACATGCTTCTGTATTTTTACTTTTCTCCCTTTTTTGTTGCATCACCTTGCTAAGTTGACTTTCCGCGGCACTTGCGGGCTGGGCAGCGCTCTGCTTTGCCTGGGCAAGCCTACCTTCACAAAGAGGCCCAGGACGTGAACCCAGGGCCTCCCATATGGTAGACGGGAGCCCAACTGATTGAGCCACAGCCACTACCCCGATATCAATATTTTTAAGATTTATTTATTTCAACCTGCCCCTCCCCCCTGCCTGTGTTGTTTTGCACTTGCTGTCTGCTTTTTTCTTTTTAGGAGGCACCTGGAACTCAATCCAGGACCTCCCATGTGGAAAGGAGGTGCCCAGTCATCTTGAGCCACCTCTGTTCCGCTTCTTGTGTCTCTCATTGTGTTTTCTCATTGTGTCTCCTCATTCTGTCGTCATCTTGTTGTGTTGTCATCTTGTCATGCCATCCTCCCATTGTGTCAGCTCGCTGTCTTGCTCATCTTCTTTAGGAGGCACCAGGAACTGAACCTGGGACCTCCCATGTGGTAGGCGGGCACTCAAGGGTTTGAACCACATCCACTCCAGTATATGGTTTTTTAAATTACTTGTTGGATAAATCAGATATGCTGCGTTGTTAAATTTTCATGATGAAAAGTACCAGCAGTTGGAAAAATATTTTTTTCCTTCATCAAGTAACCTTGGACTTTTTAGTTAATGTTCTTTTTACACATGATGGAAATCTGTTTCACCTAGAGGTTTGACTGAATTGAATTTTTTAAAAAAATATTTATTCCCCCCCTCCCCCATGGTTTGTGCTCACTGTCTGCTCTCTGTGTGAATTGAATTTTAAGGAGGAGGTAAGCACCTTCTTTATTAAGAAGAGAGAGGACTGTGAGTTATTTTCAAGTTATATAAAGCCTTTTTTGGGGGGTTAGGTGGGGAGTAAAATATGTATAATATAAAAATTATTCTAGTCTGTTACTTGGTGTTTTAGATAAACCAGGCATGCTTTAATTGAAACCCCCTACTGTAGATTGCCCTAGAACACATTGGAGGTATGTTTTTAGTCTGTGTTGTCATCAGTTCCCATGTAAATTATAGGAACCTGCTGCTTGTTAGTTTTCTGGGGTGGCACGTGAATGTGAACATCCTTAGGCAGCTCCTGGTTCTTCAGCCTTGTTGGGATTCTTAGGCATATAACCTGGAGGCCATTATGTCACTGTGGTAATGAGTTTCTGTCTCCCTAGACTGTAATGCTTTTCAGAAGCAAAGTTGAAGGGTTAGTAGGGACAGACAGGCACATTGCCATTAAGTGACTTTTAACCCTGGAAAGCTTCCAGCTAGTACTTTAATCACTACGTATGCTTAAACCAAGAGATCAAGAACAGTGTATGGGATTAAAGAGATAACTGTTTCTTTTTTTTTTTTTTTTTGTAACACATCAAGCTCATTCCCACCTCAGGTTTTCGTTTTTTTTTAAGATTTATTTTATTTGTCTTTCCCCACCCTCTCATTTGCGCTTGCTGTGTCTGTTCATTTTCTTTGTTTCTTTTAGGAGGCACCAGGAACTGAACCCAGGACCTCCGATATGGGAGGGAGGTGCCTAATTGCTTAAGCCACCTCCATTCCTGCTGGTCCTTTTTACGAGGCACTGGGAACCTCTGTTCCCTGCTTTGTTGTGTCTCTTACTATGTTTTTCTTCTTCTGTCTCTTGTGTCAGCTTGCCATACCTGCCCATCGTGCCAGCTTGCTGTCTTCTTTAGGAGGCACTGGGAACTGAATTACAGACCTCCCACTTGATAGGCAGGAGCCCAGTTGCTTGAGCCACATCTGCTTCCAGCAATAACTTACCGTTATTTCTGTGTGGAATGCTCTTTCCCCAGATGGTCATATAGCTTGTTCTGCTCATAGAGCAAGAGAGGGACTTCTTTGGAGAGTCAGCTAGCCCCCACTTTCACCCCTACAACCCTGTCTAAAAGAACACTCCATCCCACTTCTGCATCTTCCTTTATGGTTTATGATTTTTTTTTTCTTTGCTTTTATCACTAACTGAAATACTGAGATTTTATTTGTTTTCTTGTTTATCTCTTCTACTAGAGTGTAATCTCCAAGATTGTAGAAATTTGTCTTATTCATCTTCTAAAACAGATTTGTCAACCTCAGTATTATTAATATTTTGGCTGTATTAGTTTCCTAGCTGCTAAAATAAGTACCATACAATTAATTGGTTTAACAGCAGGAATTTATTGGCAAATTGAGGCATCAGCAGGGCAGTGCTTTCTCCCTGAAGACTGTGGCATTCTGGTACTGGCTGCTGGTGATACTTTGTCCTTGACTTTTCTGTCACATGGCAGTGCATATGGCAGCATCTTCTCCTTTCCCTTCTGGGTTCCCATTGACTTCTAGCTTCTGGCTGCTCCCTGTGGATTCTCTGTTTGACTTTCACTCTTTCCCACTCCAGTAGCCTGGATTAAAGCCCAGCCTCATTCAGTTGGGCCACACCCTAACTGAATAACATCTTGAAGAGATTTTACTTATAATGGGTCCACACCCACCAGAATTCAGACCAAGACCAAGAACAAGTCCAAACCAAGGTACACAGTTCAATCCACTGCAGATTGTGGGGGCTGTCCTATGCATTGTATGATGTCTAGCAACATCCCTGTTTCTGACAGTCAAAAATGTCTCTAGATACTGCTAAATGCCTCTTGGAGAACAAAATTGTCCTTAGTTGAGACATTAGTGGGTGCTTAATAAATATTTGTTTAATGGATTAAGCAGTGGGTGCTCAATAAATATTTATTGGATGATGAATGCATTCATAAATGAATAAACTCAGCAAGTTAAGAATTTTTGGACCACTGAACCATGTGCATACCCTTGTGTTTCTTGCTTTTTTCTTTCTATTCTCTTGTCTGTCTGGCATATTGATCTACTTTTTGCTGCTATTTTCCTCCACTCAAACTTGCTTTATCTTTCAGACAGTGTTCTTTAATTTACTTTCTAATTTGCTCTTTTATTTACTTTTGTTCAATTCAACAAGTGTCTATTGAGCACCTACTCTATGCTGTTGAGTAGTAGGAGGGAACTATAAAAAGATATGGTACGGTCTGTGCTTAAGAGCTAATAGGGTAAAATGGACATAGATATATGAAAATGTTCCTCTGAAGTTGAATTCTTATTCCAGAGTGATGTCTAATCTGGTACCAAGGGTTATTTGTGTCAGTAGTTGTTGAGTGCTTATCAGAATGGTATGAAATTGCTGATGAATTTAGAATGCAGTTTTTCCCAAAACCTACCTATTAAGTTTTTACTTATATTTATTTGTTGCAAATTATTCTTGTTTCTTGCTGTTCTGTTTGACTAAAGACCTGGTTGGGAAATATACAGAGTGGACTTGGTCATTTTAGACTTTTTGTTTGACATGAATGTTTCTAGGATTGGTTATTGTGTTGAAGGATTTTGGTGATGGTTTGTTTTTTTGTTTGTTTTTTTTGAGATACTGGGGAGTGAACCCAGGATCTGGTATCTCGTACATGGGAAACAGGTGCTGAACCACTTGAGCTATTCCCTGATGAGTGTTGGCCCTTTTGCTTGTTTGTTTTGTTTCCAGAAGGTACCAGGGATCAAACCCAGGACCTTGTACATGGGAAGCAGGCACTCAACCACTTGATACATCTGCTCCCTTGGTGTTTTGTTTTCTTAATGTTTTGTGTTTTGTGTTTTTTTTTTTGTTGTTGTTGTTCATCCATTCTATTATAGCTATTGCTAGTTTGTTCCTTTTTAAATTTTATTTTATTTTAATTTTCAGGTCCCAGGGCTGGGGAGTGAACCCCAGAACCTTGTATGTAGAAAGGGAAGCTGGCAGTCAACCGCTGAGCCACATTGGCTGCCCTTCCCTGGTAGGTTTTTAATGTCCATGCTTGAAAAGCCTAGCCATCCTACCTAACTGGGTTATTGAGCCATAGTAGACAAGACTAGTTCTTTCTGACTGGGATTAAAATACACTGAATAAAACCCCCATTCCCCATTATGTGACTTCCTTTGTTCTAGGGAAACTGACTTTATTTATTCTGCCAAACATTTATGTTCCATCTCTGACATAGAGAGATTTCATTTGATTTGAACTATAGGGTCAGAAGAATTCCAATGTGAGAGTATCTGGAACTCTTTCCTCTTGAAGACACAAATGACTTCTCTTTAGATTATCTAGAGATGGAATAGACAGACTGAATATTGTGGTAGTTCAGATGGGGTCCTTAAATGACTGTTTACCTATCTCTGTGTTTCTTTATGTTGGAATGACTAATAGAATATTGAAGAACTGGACATGTTTTTTTAAGAAAGAGAATTTTTCTTGTTAACGTCTTGGATTCCTATTCATATGACTGATTGTTGTAAAGCGGAATTGATGTCCTTGACACTTTGCTAAGAGATGTAGCCTAATTTTAGGGTTTTTTTTTTTCTTTTTGCTGTGTGAATTTGTTAAGTACTTTGGTATAAAAACTGTAATTTACTCTGTAATCAAAACTGAGATAAAAGAAAAATGCAGTTACCTGAAGTCTCTCAGAATGAAAGTAGATGACATTAAGATTTAGAATTTTCCTTTTTTTTTTTAAATTTGAAAAATAACTTACAATTAAAAATAGAGTTTTAAAAGAGCAGAATGCTATTTGAATAAAGGTCCCAAATTATAGTGGTGACTAGGATACCTCCTAAATCATTTTAAGTATATGAAAAATGTAACAACTAAATTGGATTCTTCATTTATCAAATATAAAAGGCAATAGTCATTGCCTTTATACTAAGGAAATCTAGCTCCCTCCCTCCCTCCCATCCATTCATTCATCTATTTATTCCTCCATCTATCCTTCATTTTTCTGAATACTTGAATGTTGGCTGAAGTTCATGTTCCATGAGTACTTAATACTCCCATGGACATTTCCTAGGAATAAAGATATTCATTTATGTAACGACCCTAAGTGTACTTACCATTTAAGAAATTTAATATTGATATAAAGCTTATAGTCTGTATTCTAATTTTTTCATGTGTCTCAGTCATGTCCCTATGAACTTTTTCTCCTTCCTCATTTAATTCCATCAGGATCATGTATTGCTTTTTTTTTTTTTTTTTAAGATTTATTTATTTCTCTCTCTTCCTCCCCCCCCCCCCGCCCCAGTTGTCTGTTCTCTGTGTCCATTCGCTGTGTGTTCTTGTTTTTGTCCACTTCTGTTGTCAGCGGCACGGGAATCTGTGTTTCTTTTTGTTGCGTCATCTTGCCATGTCAGCTCTCCGTGTGTGCTGCGCCATTCTTGGGCAGGCTGCACTTTCTTTCGCACTGGGCGGCTCTCCTTATGGGGCACACTCCTTGCACGTGGGGCTCCCCTACACAGGGGACACCCCTGCGTGGCACGGCACTCCTTGCGCACAATAGCACTGCGCATGGGCCAGCTCCACACGGGGTCACGGAGGCCTGGGGTTTGAACTGCAGACCTCCCATGTGGTAGACGGACGGCCTATCCACTGGGCCAAGTCCGCTTCCCACGTATTGCATTTAATTGTCATTGTCCCTTTAATTGCTCTTTCTTTTTAAGTTGTGGGCACATACATGCAACATAAACCTTCCTATCTCAATCATTTCCAAGCATACCATTCAGTGGAATTAATCACATTCACAACATTGAGTTACCCTTACCACCCCCCATTACAAAAACTCTCCCATCCCTCCAAACAGAAACCTTATAACTATTATGCATTAATTCTGCATAACCTCTGACCCCTGCCCCTGGCGATCTGTATTCTAATTTCTTTCCCTATGAGCTTTTCTCTGATATTATCTTTGTAGTTACCATGGGATTACCTTTAACATTGTAAATCTCTAACAATGTCATTTGCTTTGGTATCAATTTAATGTCAAGAGTATACACAAACTTATGTTTCTATACTGGTCTATCCCTCCACCTTCATGTAGTTCTTTTCACAAATTACATATTTATACATTGAGTCCAAAACCACTGCTTTATCATTACATTAGATTTTGTAGGAAGTAAAAAGTGGACCTAAAATAGAATAGTACTGGCATTTATATTTACCTGTGTTGTCACCTTCACTGGAGATCTTTATTTTTTCATGCAGCTTCTATTTCTAGTCAATCTTCCTTTCAACTGGCAGAACTCTTTTTAGCATCTCTTGTAGGGCAGTTATGTCGGTAAACCCCCTCAGCTTTTGTTTATCTGGAAATGTCTTAATCTCTCCCTAATTTTTTTTTTCCATTCTCTTTTTTTTTTTTTTTTTTTGAGGTACTGGGGATTAAACCTGGGACCTCATAAATGGGAAGCCAGCACTCAACCACTGAGCCACATCGGCAACCCAGAGTTGGTTTTTTCTTTTGTTTTGCTTGTTGTTTGCCTTTTTTTTTTCTTTTAGGAAGCACCAGGAAACAATCACAGGACCTTCCATGTGGGAAGGAGGTGTTCAACTGCTTGAGCCATATCCACTTTCCCTTTTTTAAACAAAAAACAAAAAACAAAAAATCTGTTTTATTGATTATTACTATTATTAATAAAGCATACAGTTCATCCAAAATGTACAATCAATGGTATTTAGTATAATCACATAGATGTGCATTTATCGCTTCAGTTATTATTGGAGCATTTTCATTATTTCAATAATAATAAAAAAACAGATTAACAAAAAACAAAGTTCTTCTCCTCGCAATCTCTCTATGCTTCCCCTGCTGTACATAGTTGCTATTTTTGGCTACTGTACAATTATTAAGCAGTTTTATTGAGATATATCCATATACCACATAATCTATCCAAAGTCTACAATCAATGGCTTTTAGTATAATCACAGTGTTGTGCATTCATCACCACAAAAATTTTTGAAAAATTTCATTACTCCAAAAAGAAAAACCCCACATCCCTTAGTAGTCCTTCCCCAGCCCTACATAACCGCTAATCTAATTCCATCTTTATAAATTTATATTAACATTTTATGTAAATGGAATCTTACAGTATGTAGTGCTTTGCGTCTGGTTTCTTTTACTTACCATACTGTTGGATTTTTTTTGCCTGATATTAACATCTTGTAACATTAATATACATTTGTTCAATTTCAAAGGAAAACAGTCATACATGTAATATTACCCATATTCATATTTCACTGAGGCTTACTATGTTATACAGTCCCATGTTGTATTTCTTAGCTTTCCTTTAGTAATGTACCTGACTTTAGACTTTCAACCCCTGTCATACCCACTGCTAGTTACAAAATTATGTGTTTTCACCTTTTCTATTCATTTCCAAACAACCTTTTTAGAAATTCTGCACAAGTTAACCCTCAGCTTTCCATTCTCTGACCTTATTCTTATTTTCTGGGTGACCCATATTCTAGTTATTCACTTCATGAGATTACACATTATATTTAGCTCATAATAGCATGCTCATATAGTCTGTCTTTTTGTGTCTGTCTTACTTCACTCAATATTATGTCCTCGAGGTTCAACCATGTTGTATGACTTCATTTCTTCTTAACAGTGCATAATACCCCATCGTGTGTCTACACCAGTTTGTTTATCCATTCATCGGTTGATCTTTTGACAATCTTTTGGAAATCGTGAATAATGCTACTGCTAACATTGGTGTGCAGATGTCTGTTCGTGTCACTGCTCTCAGTTCTCCTGGGTATATACCAAGTAGCGGAATTGTTGGGTCACGTGAAAAATATATATTCAACTTCTTTAGGAACTGCCAAACAGTCCTCCACAGTGGCTGTACCATTCTACATTTCCGACAGTGAATAAACATTGCTATCTCTCCACATCCTAACACTTGTAGTTTTCTGTCTTTTTAATAGTGGCCATTCTAATAGGTGTGAAATGATATCTCATTGTAGCTTTGATTTACATTTCCCTAATTGCTGGTGATGCTGAATTTTTTTCATGTGTTTTTTTGCCAGTTGAATTTCTTCTTTGGACAAATATGTCTTCAATTCTTCTGCCCATTTTTTAAATCAGGTTGTTTGTCTATTTATTGTTGAGTTGTTTGTAGCATTTCTTTATATATCATGGATATTAAACCCATATCAGACATGTGATTTCCAAATATTTTCTCCATTTGTGTCAGCTGCCTTTTCACACTTTTTCCAAAGTCTTTGAGGTACATTAAGTGCTTACTTTTTTTTTTTTTAGGATTTATTTTATTTATTTCTCCCTACCCCCTCGTTGTTTGCACTTGCTGTGTCTCTTTGTCTTCCTTGTTTCTTTAGGAGGCACCAGGAACTGAATCTGGCCCTCTGATGTGAGAGGGAGATGCCTAATCTCTCTGTTCCCTGCTTTGTTGTGTCTCTCATTGTGGGTTTTTTTCCTCTTTGTGTCTCTCTTGTTGCATCAGCTTGCTGTGCCTGCCCTTCAGGTCGCTCACTGTCTTGCTCATCCTCTTAAGGAGGCACCAGGAACTTCTGCTCCTGCTTTGTTGTGTCTCTCATTATGTTTCTCTTCTTGTGTCTCTTGTTTTTTCAGCTTGCTGTGCATACCTGTCATGACAGCTCGCTGTGTTCTTTAGGAGGCACTGGGAACCAAACCAGGGACCTCCCGTGTGGTAGGCAGGAGCTCATTCACTTAAGCCATGTCTTCTTCCCAAAAAGTGTTTAATTTTGAGGAGGTCCCATTTATCTATTTTTTCTTTTGTTCCTTGTGCTTTGGATGTTAAGATCCAAGAAACCACCACCTACCGTGAGATCTTGAAGATGTTTCCCTACATTTTCTTCTAGTAGTTTTATGGTTCTGGCTTTTATATTTTAGTTTTTAATCCATTTTGAGTTGTATTCTTGTATAAGGAGTGAGGTAGGGGTCCTTTTTCATTCTTAGAATTTTGGATATCCAGTTTTCTTGGCACCATTTCTTGGAGAAACTGTTTTGTCCTGTTAACACGGATTTGGTAAGTTTGTCAAAAATCGGTTGTCTGTAGAGGTGAGGGTTTATTTCTGGACTCTCATTTTTATTCCAGTGATTGATGTGTCTATCTTTACCAATACCTTGCTGTTTGACCACTGTAGGTTTGTAATGTATGTCAAGGTCAAGCAGTAAAAGTCCTCCCACATTGCTCTTTTTTAGAATGCTTTTGGCTATTTGGATGCACTTTCCCCTCCAAATAAATTTGGTAATTACTTTTTCTATTTCTGTAAAGTAGGCTGTTGGAATTTTGATTAGTATTCCATTGTATCTCCAAAACAGTTTGGGTAGGATTGACATCTTCACGATATTTAGTCTTCCAATCCACAAACATGGAATATTTTTCCATTTGTTTAGGTCTTTGATTTCCTTTAGCAAGGTTTGTAGTCTTCTGAATATAGTTCTGTACTTTGGTTAAATTGATTCCTAGATTTTTTAGTCTTTTCGTTGCTATTATAAATGGAATTTTTTTCCCGATTTCTTCCACAGATTGCTCAGTACTAGTGTACAGAAACACTGATTTCTGCGTGTTGATCTTGTATCCTGCCACTTTGATGAACTTGTTTATTAGCTCAAGTAGCTTTGTCATACACGTTTTAGAACTTTCTAGATATAGGATCATGTTATCCACAAATAGTGAAAGTTTTACCTCCTCTTTTCGTATTTGGATGCCTTTTTTTCCTTTTCTTGTCTAATTGCTCTAGCTAGAACTTAGCACAATATTAAGGGAAGCGGATGTGGCTCAACTGATAGAGCGTCCATCTGTCATATGGAGGGTCCAGGGTTCGATCCCCAGGGCCTCCTGACGCGTGCAGTAAGCGGGCCCATGTGCAGTGCAGCTGCATGCAAGGAGTGCCGTGCCTTGCAGGGGCACCCCCAAGTAGGGGTGCCCCACGTGCAAGGTGTGTGCCCTGCAAGGAGAGCTGCCCCACATGTAAAAAGTGCAGCCTGCCCAGGAGTGGCACTGCACACATGGAGAGCTGACATATCAAGATGATGCAACAAAAAAGAGATGCAGATTCCCAGTGCCGCCTGATAATGCAAGCGGATGCAGAAAAACACAGTGAATGGACACAGAGAACAGACAATGAGGAGGAAGGGGAGAGAAATAAATAAAATAAATCTTAAAAAAAAAAAGCAATATTGAATAACAATGGTGACAGTGGGCATCCTTGTTTTGTTCTTGATCTTAGAGGGAAAGCTTTCAACCTTTCTCTATTAAGTATGATGTTGACTTTGGGAATTTTTCATATATGTTCTCTATCATATTGAGGTATTTCCTTCTATCTTTCAAAGTGTTTTTATCAAGAAAGGGTGCTGGATGTTTTTAAAAGGTTTATTTTATTTATTTCTCCCCATCCCCTTGTTGTTTGCATTTTCTGTCTGTTCATTGTGTGTGCATTTTCCTTTTTTTTAGGAGGCACCAGGAACCAAATCTGGGGCCTCCCATGTGGAAGAGAGGCATCTAATTGCTTTAGCCACCTCTGCTCCCTCCTTTGTTTTGTCTGTCCTTGGTTTTCCTCCTTGTGTCTCTTGTTGCATCATCTTGTTATGTCAGCTTGTCGTGCCAACCTGTTGTGGCAGCTCATTGTCTTGCTTGTCTTCTTTAGGAGGCACCGGGAATCGAACCTGGGACCTCCCATGTGGTAGTCAGGTGCCCATCTGCATGAGCCACATCTGCTTCCTGCTGGATTTTGTCACATGCCTTTTCTGCATCAATTGAGATGATTATGTGTTTTTTTCCCCTTCAGTTTGTTAATGTGGCATATTAGATTAATTCTTTTTCTTATGTTGAACCACTGTTGCATACCAGGAATAAATCTCACTTGGTCGTGGTGTGTACTTCTTTTGATATGCTGTTGGATTCTATTTGCAAGTATTTTGTTGAGAATTTTTATATCTATGTTCATTAAGGAGATTGGTCTGTAATTTTTTTTTCTTGTATCTTTATCTGGCTTTGGTATTAGGGTTATATTGGCTTCATAAAATGTGTTGGATAATCTTCCTCCTCTTCAATTTTTTAGAAAAGTTTTAACAGGATTGGTGTTAATTCTTCTCGAAATGCTTGGTAGAATTAATCTGTGAAGCCATCTGGTCCTGGAGTTTTCTTTGTTGGGAGGTTTTTGATGACTTATTCACATTCAGTGATGTTACTGTACATTATTTACTCCCACCATTTTATTCTTTGGTTTTCATATGTCATATTTTAGTTTTGTCTTATTACTCTTTTTTTTTTTTTTTTTTAAAGATTTATTTATTTATTTTATTTCCCCCCCCTCCCCTGGTTGTCTGTTCTCGGTGTCTATTTGCTGCGTCTTGTTTCTTTGTCCTCTTCTGTTGTCATCAGCGGCACAGGAAGTGTGGGCGGCGCCATTCCTGGGCAGGCTGCTCTTTCTTTTCACGCTGGGCGACTTTCCTCACGGGCGCACTCCTTGCGCGTGGGGCTCCCCCACGCAGGGGACACCCTTGCGTGGCACGGCACTCCTTGCGCGCATCAGCGCTGCGCATGGCCAGCTCCACACGGGTCAAGGAGGCCCGGGGTTTGAACCGTGGACCTCCCATATGGTAGACGGACGCCCTAACCACTGGGCCAAAGTCCGTTTCCCTTATTACTCTTTTGATTATCCTTTCTGGTATTTTTCTTTCTGCATTCTCCTCCAAGTATCTCTTTCCTATCTTGTTCCTTTAGGCTCTAAGACTCCCTTTAGTATTTCCTGCAAAGGCAGATTCTTTTTTATGAACTCTATTAGTTTCTGTGTATTTGTGAATATTTTAAACTCACCTTCATATTTGAAGGACAACTTTGCTAGATAAAGAATTCTCAGTTGGCGATTTTTCCCTTTCAGAATACTAATTATATCATTATCACTGTATTCTCGTCTCCATGCAAATTAGCATTAAGTTTTATTGGGAGTCCTTTGTATGTGATGGTTTGATTCTCCCTTGCTTCCCCCATAATTTTCTCTTTATCTTTGATGTTTGACATTCTGAGTAGTAGGTGTCTTGGAGTAGGTCTGTTTGGATTTGTTCTGATTTGGGGTATACCTACGGTTCTTGGACATGTAAATTCATTTCTTTCATGAGAGTTGGGAAATTTTCAGCCATTTCCTCAAATACTCTTTCTGTCCCTTTTTCCTTCTCCTTCTATAACTACTGTGGTATATATGCTGTGTTTCATGTTATCATTCAGCTCTCTGAGTTCCTGCTCAATTTTTTTCCATTCTTTCTCTCTCTCTTCTCTTCAATTTCAAATGTTCTGTCTTCTGTATCCCTTGTTTTTTCTTCTATCATTTCAAGTCTGCTGTTATAATGTGTTTTTTATCTCACCTATTGTGTCTTTGATTCCCACAAGCTCTGTTATTTTTCTGTTCAGGTTTTCAAATTCTTCTTTGTGCTTGCCCAGTGTCTTTTTTTTTTTTAATATATATTTTTTATTTTTTTTACCAGTTTTTATTTTTGAAGCATCTTCCAAACTAAAGCATTTATTTTTTTCCACTCTTTTATTTTTTGTCTTTTTTTTAAAGATACATAGATCACAAAAAATGTTACATTAAAAAATAAGAGGTTCCCATATACCTCCCCACCCCCACCCCCAATGTCTTCTTGATGTCCTTTATCTCTTTAGCCTTATTGTCTTTCAACTTGTTACTTTGATTTTGGAAATTTATGTGACTCTTGTTGATTTGTTGTCTCAAATCCTTGTTTTTCATCTGGGGCTTTGGTATATTTCTTTGCTTGGCCTGCTTCTTTCATTTTCTTAGTATGACTTGTGAATTTTTGCTGATGTCTAGATATCTGATTATGATGGTGAGTTTACCCTGATGATCAGTTTCTCTCTCTTTCATAGTGATTTAGTGGCAGGAGGCTGTGTTGCTGTTTTTTAGTTCTTGATTCAACCTGTTACAGGTCTTTAGGACTGTCCCTGTTAGTTTCTCAAATCTGGGCCTTGGACCCAGTAATGGGTTGCAGACCCACTTCCAAGGGCTTTGGGGAGGAGGGCTGTAACTTCCAGAAAAAGACTCTTACTTTTAATTTCCTCACATATACTTCCTTGATTTGCCAGCAGATGGTGCTTTTTGGCAGTCCTCTCAGTTTAAAGCCTGGTCAGAGTGTTTGCTGCAACATGGATGGGGGATCAGTGTGATGGAGGTTCCTGCCTGGAGGCCAAGAACCTCTCAATTAAAACTTTCCAGAGGCTGTTCAACCTTTGCTGGCAGCCTCTTCCCTTTTCCTGGGTAGGAAATAATTCCACTCCCCTCTGCGTCTTCAACAACCAGTCTCAGTCAGTAGGGAGGGTTATTGAGAGGGTTGGGAGAGTTATTGAGAGGGTCGGATCTCTTTAGTCCTGTGCCGGTTCCCAGGGCAAACAGTGGTGCCCCCACACCAGGCCTGGACATATTTGTGGGGCATAGTAGACCAAATTTGTGGGCAAAAGCTAAGTCAGCCTTAGGCTGCATCCCTCTCTCTCCTGTTTCCTGAGGAGGTGGAGCCTGCAGCCCCCTTTTTGTGTACCCGCTGGCCTGAGACCAGAGAATTCAAAATTGTCTGCTCATAGGGTGGGGGAAGGGCATCAGTGGCTGCAGTTTCAGCTTGCACTCAGTCTTTCTATTAGATTTTTTCCTGTGACCCTCCTTTTTCTCGGCAGTGTCCAGCCTTCGCCTGATGTCCTAAACCCTGGAACATTTTTTTCCCGAGCTGTTTCTGCCTGTCTTCTAGCTGATGTTCTGTAAGAGGAGAGAATTCTATGTCTTTCTAATCTGCCATCTTCCTGAAAGTTGTCTCTCCCTCATTTTTAAAAGACAGATTTACTGGATATAGAATTCTTGGTTGGCAGTTTTTTTATTTTCAGCACTCTAAATATGTCATCTTACTGCCTTCTTGCCTCCATCGTTTCCAGTGAGAAATTGGCATTTATCTTTGACATTTGACAGTTATAATATTTAATGGTGTGAGTCTTTTTGCATTTATCCTTTTTGGAGTTTGTTGAGCATCTTAGCTGTGTTTAGTCCTGTCATAAGTTAAATTTGGGAAGTTTTCAGCCATTATTTTTTAATACTCCTTCTGCCTCTTTCTCTCGTTCTTCTCCTTCTAGGACTCCCACAATGTGTATATTGATGGTGTCCTATGGATTACTTTATAGGATCTGTTTAATTGTCTAATCTTAAAGATCTCTAATTGTTTCTTCTGCCATTTCCAATCTGCTGTTGAACCCCTCTAGGGAATTTTTAATTTCTGTTACGGGAAACGGACTTTGGCCCAGTGGTTAGGGCATCCGTCTACCATATGGGAGGTCCGCGGTTCAAACCCTGGGCCTCCTTGACCCGTGTGGAGCTGGCCATGCGCAGCGCTGATGCGCTCAAGGAGTGCCGTGCCACGCAAGGGTGTCCCCCGCGTGGGGGAGCCCCACGCGCAAGGAGTGCGCCCGTGAGGAAAGCCGCCCAGCGTGAAAAGAAAGTGCAGCCTGCCCAGGAATGGCGCCGCCCATACTACCCGTGCCGCTGACAACAGAAGGGGACAAAGAAACAAGACACAGCAAATAGACACCAAGAACGGACAACCAGGGGAGGCGGGGAAATTAAATAAATAAATAAATCTTTTAAAAAAAAAAAATTTCTGTTACTGTAGACCTCAGATCTGTTTGGTTCTTTTATATAATTTCTAACTCTCTGTTGATATTCCCTTTGTGTCATCTGCTGTTTTCCTGATTTCCTTTAGTTCTTTGTCCATCTTTTCCTTTAGCTCTTTCTTTGAGCATATTTAGAACATGTCTGATATGTCCCAAGTCTCATCCTCTTAAGTAATGTTTTCTAGTGCTTTAATCTTTGCTGGGCCATCACTTTTTGTTTCATTGTATGTTTTGTAACCTTTTGTCTAACCCTGGACATTTTGATATTTTGATGTATTACCACTGGAGTAGACACTGAGGCTTCTGTTCCTTAAACTTGTATCCAGTTAGGATGTAGTTTTCTTTGAATGCTAAGAGCTACAAAAAAAAAAAAAAAAAAGAGGAAACATATTTCCCAGTCCTTGGGGACCTGTGCCAGTGCTCTTCTTCAGGGCTTATCCAGATAGTGAGTTTAGAGAACAGCTCCAGGCAGAGCACAGAGAGAGGCCTTCCTGATCTTGTCTTGGGCATGCACATATGGTCATGGGAATTCTCCCATGAACACAGTTCTAAATGTCTCCTCTTCTCTAGGAAACAGTTTCCTTACAGTCCCAGGCACTGTATGGCATGCCTCAGATGGCATGACCAAGACTGCTCTCCCACAGCATTTTTTGGTAGGAGAGCTGCGTGAGCACATAGGGCAAGTTCTGGGACAGCAGGTCCCTCAGGCCATCATCAGACAGATTGGACCAGACTTTTATTCTCTCAGGATATGCAGTAGGATTACTCTGCTCCCTCTGGAACCAGGACCAGAGATCTCAGAGATCTGCACAGGTTTCATGCCTTTTGGGGGGGGGGGGGGGGCCGGTTACTAGCCAGGACCATAGGAGATCCTTGTACTTTTTTTTTTTCTGATTCTAGTACTTTTAGGTAACCGTTTCTTGATTCAGTGCTTACCCCGTTACTGTAGTCCTGTAACTGTTTTCTAGAGCTTTGAGCAAGATATTTCTGCCAATTCTTACTGCTTTTCAAAGCTTCTATGGGGGGACAGAGCTCTGAATCATCTCACTCCATCATCTTCATCAAGGCAGGCTTTCAAGACAGCACTTCTTAAAAGTGCATTTCTTGAGGTTTTTGAAGATTTATCTCTGAGTTCTTTGATAAATTTGACATAAGGAAAATTTGAAATAATGCTCTCTTATCTTTATTTCAAAGAAACTCTCCTGAGGATATAAAAATCGTATTATATCATGATTTTTTTAAGATTAAAGAGCTTAAGGAAAGGAGTGAGAATTACTGCAATGCTGAACTAAAGGAAACCTCAGAATATGTCTGAAAATCAAGGACTCTGAAGATCACAGATGGTGAGGTTTGTATTTCTAATAAAAAATGAGAAAAGAAAGATTTAAAAATTTTGAAAGAATTTTTTTTTCCTTTTAAATTTAATATCAGGTTTAACCTCAGGAATATTGGATTCTTTTTTTTTTTTAAGATTTATTCATTTATTTATTTCTCTCCCCTTCCCCTCCCCCACCCCCCTGCCCTCCCCCACCCCCCTGCCCTTGTCTGTTCTCTTTGTCTATTTGCTGTGTCTTCTTTGTCCGCTTCTGTTGTTGTCAGCTGCACGGGAATCTGTGTTTCTTTTCGCTGGGTCATCTTGTTGTATCAGCTTACCCTTTATGTGGCACTTTCTTTTACGCTGGGCAGCTCTCCGTACGGAGCACACTCCTTGCGCATGGGGTTCCCCTACATGGGGGACAACCCTGCATGGCAGGGCACTTCTTGAGCGCATCAGGACTGCGCATGGCCCAGCTCCACACGGGTCAAGGAGGCCCGGGGTTTGAACCGCGGACCTCCCATGTGGTAGGCGGACGCCCTAACCACTGGGCCATGTCCACCGCCCCATTGGATTCTTATGATTGCAGTAGACTATACTCCCCAAAGGCCTGAATTTGTCCTTGGATAAAAATAGTTGGTCAGGGAAGTGGACTTGGCCCAATGGATAGGGCCTCTGCCTACCACATGGGAGGTCCGGGATTCAAACCTCGGGCCTCCTTGACCTGTGTGGAGCTGGCCCAGGCGCAGTGCTAATACATGCAAGGAGTGCCGTGCCACGCAGGGGTGTCCCCCGCGTAGGGGAGCCCCATGTGCAAGGAGTGCATCCCGTAAGGAGAGCCACCCAGCGCAAAAGAAAATGCAGCCTGCCAGAGAATGGCGTCGCACACATGGAGAGCTGACACAAGATGAGTCAACAAAAAGAAACACAGATTCCTGGTGCCACTGATAAGGATAGAAGCAGTCATAGGAGAATGCACAGTGAATGAACACAGAGAGCAGACACCTCGGGGGGGAAATGGAGAGAAATAAATAAATAAATAAATCTTTTTTTAAAAAAAACAAACGTTGGTCAGGATGCTTTTTTTTTTTTTTAGCACCCCAATTTATTCAAACTAGGATTTTAAAATGGCATTTCATTTACTAGGCTCTCACCTTTAGCAAATTGTTAATAGCTTGTGACTCTAGGGTAGTGTTAACAGAAATGGCTTGAATTTTATTTACATATTAATCCGCATAAGATTGTTTCATTATCCATGTGCAAAATTAAAAATTAAATCAGTGTCTTTTAATAAAAACAGATCACATGCGTATGTTTCCTTTCCATGTCTGTAAAGTGAAGGACTTCTTCTGGTTGATTTTCATCACCAGTTTTTTCAAAATTAACCTCATGGCATGAACCCTCAGGAAGGAACTTCACAGCCAATTGGTCTCTCAAAAAACAATGATGCGTCCCTCAAAATGAGGCTTCTATTTAGGAACATCAATATCCTTATTAGACTTCAGTCAACCCCAAGGATGCTCTCAAAAATGTTACATCTTTACGAATTTTCATCAAATATTCTTCCGCGTTCTGCAACTTTCTTTTGCATCTTAGTATCTCCACACAACAGCTCCAAGATAGCACTGATATGACCATTGTGCCTATATCATAACCACCAACTTTCAAGTCCTGGCTTAAAAGCTGGGATGCCTCTTTGTATCCCTGAAAACAAGATGGGTCACCAGCCCACTGGAGCCACCTGTGAAAAATCAGCCAGGATTCCTTCTCTTGCTATATCTGCTCAAACCTGTACAATTTGATCCAGAAGTACAGCCTAGTATGTTCTGCCAATGCTTCTGTCAGTATGTGAAGGATATGGACTTCATTAAATTGGACTAAGTGATCTTCCTTCAATGGATTGTCCAAGACATCTACATGGCTAATACATAAACGAGTATATAAAGCTAAAAAATCTTTGAAAAAAAGTTGACCACTGAGATTTTTCTTTCACCATAAAACTTGATGAACTGTTTTGTTAGATTTGTTTTTAGCTTGGATGGAAGTGTTCTCAAAGCAGACCCTTTGCATTGGGTTAGAGAGCATAAGTATCAGTCCTAAATTGGTTTGAAAAGAACTTCCTTTCATGGAATAGAAAGTTTTAATTCAAATTCACATAAATTGGGCAGCTCTTGGAGAATATGTAGAAAGCTGTTTGGTTTTGATCACTAAGATAGAAATTTGGAGTGGTTAAATATTATTTGGGGGAAAAAAGTAGAAAATTGCTAAACCACATCATTTTCCAGGGGAGGTTTTTGTTTGTTTGTTTGTTTGTTTGACTATGATTAGTGGAAGGGAAAGGAAGTAGGAGCCCTGCATTTGAGGCATACCCCTGCAGTAATCTTGAGCAGGCTACCCCTCAGATCTGTCAGTCTCTCTCTCCATTGTGCATGTGTACATTCCCACTCTTGGAGCTTCAGTGTCCTCACCTGTAAAACAGAGGAAAACCTCCCCACTGTATAATGTCACTAATAGGAGTATGCTGTGCATGCAGACCTCATGGAGACAGGAGAAAGTCTGAGAGCCATTCCAGTAGTCAACACTAAAGGTGATGTTTCTTTGATGTGTCTGTTTTGAAATTTGGAATTTGAATCGAGACATCATCTTTTACTAGATAATATAATATGTTATTGGTCTTTTCCAGTGGATTGCTCAAAAAAAAAAGAGAAAGGATTGGCCTGCTGGAGAATTACTGCTTTGCTTAGGAAGAGGTGCCTACTGTCAGGCAGAGGGTTGTTCCTTTAGGCCATTACTTGCCTTGTAGCTTGTAGATTGTATCAGCTGTGGATGCGAAAAGAATTAGGGGTTTGTCTGAATCTCTCTTCCAGATCATTCTAGGAGACCATTTCAGCAGTGGCAATGACCAAAGGTAGACAGAACTGGAAACCGAGAAAAGTCAGGAACAGAAATGACTGGAATTAGTTGAAAATGTTATTTTCTCAATAGACTGTTATTTTCCCCATTGATTCCTGCTAACTTTCTTTGAGAATGCTATGGGGCCTTTGCATTCCCACTATCAGAGTGGGATGGAATGGTCATAGTGAGTTCACAGAATTCAAAGAGGAGGTTTTTCTCTTCTCTTTATGTTTCTTTTATTTTAAATTTGCCCCTCCTCCCCCCCCCCCCAATGAGAGGTATCTTGCTTATGAGGATTTACAATTTTGATCAATTTTTAAAGTCTCATGTGTTAGATCCCTGGCAAAGAGACTAGACAGCTTTGAAACCAGAAACAGGAAGGTATTTCCCTTGGAGGGGAGTCAACTCCTCGTTTCTGGAGATAAGTTCAGACACATTCCCCATGGTAACTATCCAGCAAAAGCACTGTTCATTTCTTCAGTTCTTTGTGGTTGAGTAGTCAGTATATAGAGGTATTATATTGGGGGGGGGGGGGCCTCTTGGATTTTGTAGATCTTCACAATCACTTCTCTGATCAAATTCTATTCCCCTACAAAAGTTCCTGGTTTTATGAAGCTTTGGAAAATTTACCCTTTCCTTTCATCACTCCCAGGGCATTGAGAGAAGTTAAGTTGTTATTTGTTTATTCACAGAGGGTCCTTGATCACTCCTATAAAGAGTTCAGAACTGAGCCTCCCTAGTGGGTTGCCTGCCATGCTGGTTTGCTCTTTTGGGCTTGGCTTGGCACACCTGGTCCTCTCACCTATGGTAGGTGTTACCTGTGAATTTTCATATGTGTCTTGTCTCATTTATCACCTTGCTCTCTGTACCAGTTCTTCTGAGGATTGATTGGTGAGGCTGATTACTTTGTCTTGAACCTTTCTTATTATCTGTAAGTTTACTCATGATGACTATGTTATTTTGTCTTAAATTTGGGAGGGAGGCCAGGAAATGGGATTTCCTTGGGACAGGTTTTGTGGTAGTTACTGCTCTTGAATCCTGGTTTTATCTTTGTCCCCTATTTTGATATCTTAGGGTATATCAGTTCCCTGGTTTTTGTCTCATCTATAAAATGAGGATCACTTACAGATTATAGTAGAGGGACAGCTGTATAGTGTTTTCGTTTTCTTTCATAATTGATATTTTATGGGTTGTTTTGAAAATCAACACACAGACATTGTGAACAATATATACACAATTCTTTTTTTTTTATACAATTCTTGAATGTATGTACTGAAAATCTAAAAAGCCATGTAGTTGTTGTAACTCTTTTCTAAAGTTATTCCAGTGACTTTCCACCTTAAAATTTGGAGGTAAGTTTTCCTTAAGAGGTTATCAAGGGAGCCAATATGGCTTGGTTGTTGAGTGCTGGCCAGCTTCCCACATACGAGGTCCTGGGTTCAATCCCCTGTACCAGTACCTCAAAAAAAAAAAAAAGGAAAAAAAAAAAAGAGGCTATTCAGCAGAGCAGATGTAGATTGGTGGTTGAGTGCCTGCTTCACATATATGAGGTCCCGGGTTCAATCTCTGGTACCTCCTAAAAAACAAATTAAAAATTAAAAAAAGAGGATATCAGGTACCTCAAGTACCTTCAGTTGATAAGCTGTTCCATTATAAGTCCTACTAATTCATAATTTGATAGGATATATACTACATACATTTCCAATCTTTCACAGCGCTTAGAGTTATTAGGAAAACTGAATGACCACAACCAAGAATGTTGCAGAGTGCACACAGTTCTGACACAGAGAACCAAGATAAGGGAGCAGTTTTAAGAAACAGTTCTACTGAGAGACATGGGAATAGATGTAACTTTAAATGTTCAACACATTTTAAATGCATGACTGTGACTGCAAATCGCCATTTAGTATGTGTTGTATTATAGAGTGTAAAAATTGCCACTCCCCACCCAATGGAACGTTAAGTTGACATCCAAGACAGTCAAAGCCTCCCATAATTCAATATCCCACTATTTTTTATTTGTACCCCAAAATAAACTATCAGCAAATGATTTCCCCTCATTTAAAAAAAAAAACATTTACACTTAAAAAATGGAATGAGGTAGGATTCAAATCTCCTCCTTAAATGTTTCTTCTAAAGCTACTTTAAAAACTTGCTTTTATGAAATAGTTAATGAAAGTATTTCTCTGGATTGTGTAAGAAGGGCAAAACAGGGACCGCTAATAAGGTATGATAAATGATGCTAATCAGACTTGGCTTCTTTCTCCTACTTCATCAGAAGCTAGACTCTCCTCATTTTTAATTTCTCCATTTTCTTCAGGTAAATCTTTAATTTCTTTGTTAGCCACTTAAGCTTGTTTTCCCTTTTTTTTGGGGGGGGTACTGGGGATCGAAACCTGGGAGCCCGTGCATGGGAAGTAGGTGCTCAACCACTTGAGCTACTTCCACTCCCCCCTCTTTTGCCTTTTGGTTGTACTTTTTTGTCTGCAGATTTAGTCTTTCCTACTGCCGTTTTTTGACCTTGTTTCCACTTTCACTGGAGCAGGTTTAGCTGACAACATCACTAACTCCTCTTAGGCTCCTTCTTCCTCTCCCTTTCAGTTGAGCTGACTTTCTGGGCATCTTGGCTGGGGAGAGGGTGCATGCATAATGCTGCCTGAGAGCTGCTGGGACCTGTGGCAGGGGTGTTGGGAGAACCCAGCTCTATAGTTTTGAGTGTAAATTTTTCTGGGACCTGACAAGCGGCTGAATTCTGACATGGTATTTTTTCTCTGATCAGATTCCGGAGATGTGACTATACCAGGGGTCAGTAAACTATGGTCTACAAGCCTAGTCCAGTCCATGGCCTGCTTTTATATAGCTCATGAACAGAGAAAGGTTTTTACATTTTCCAAAGGCTTGTAAAAATAAAAGGAAGGAAAAATACAGCAAAGAATAAAATGCAGAAGACTATATGTGGCCTGCAAAGCCTAAAATATTATGTGGCCTTTTTCAGAAAAAGTTTGTCAAGACCACTGTACCATGCTCATTGCAGAACTAGGAGATGAGGTGCTTCGTCTCTGTCTGGTGTCGTGTTCAATCCTCTAGTTCTCTGGGACATTCAGTGTCTTTAGTGTTAAAGTTGTTCTTATGAATTTCTGTTTCATTTGCAGGTATATGAGTGACCTAAAGCTGCAAATTAAAACGGAGAGAGAACAGTGCCAACTGGGAGCAGGGCAAGGATGCCAATTCCTCCTCCCCCTCCACCCCCACCTGGGCCCCCTCCACCTCCTGCTTTTAATCAGGTAGGTGGTCCTTCCACCAGCCTGTCTCAAAACCTTTGCATAAATAGGTCGATAGCCCTCATGCATTTAATTTTTAAAAATAATTTGTGTCCATCTCCTTGAAATGGCTCCGTTGTCTCATTGTTTCTGCTCTTTGAATCTGCTTATTGTCTCTGCTTGTTGTGTCTGCTTGTTTTCTGCTTGTCTTCTTCAGGAGGCAATGGGAACTGAACCTGGGGCCTCCTCTGTGGGAGGTAGGTACCCAACCACTTGAGCCACATCTGCTCCCCCCTCGTGTACTTTTTTTTTTTTTTTTTACCTCCTTTGGTTAAAATTCTGGGTTTTCCTTATTCTTTTTTTTTTTTCATTTTTAAAATTTTTATTCCCCCCTACCCCCAGTTGTCTGCTTTCTGTGTCCATTCACTGGGTGTTCTTTCGTGCCCGCTTGTGTTCTTGTCAGCGGCATGGGGAATCTGTGTCTCTTTTTGTTGCATCAGCTTGCTGTGTCAGCTCTCTGTGTGTGTCCGGCACCACTCCTGGTCAGGCTGAGCTTTTTTTTCTGTGCTGGGTGGCTCTCCCTATGGGGCGCACTCCTTGCGTATGGGGCTCCCCTACATGGGGGCTCCCCTACATGGGGGGCACCCCTGCGTGGCAGGGCATTCCTTGTGTGCATCAGCACTGTGCGTGGGCCAGCTTATCACATGGGTCAGGAGGCCCTGGGTTTGAACCCTGGACCTCCCACGTGGTAGGCAGACTCTGTCTTTTGAGCCATATCTGCTTCCCTCCTTATTCTTATTTTGAGCCTGCTCTTTAATCTTCAGTTTTTGACATCCCAGGTTTTTCTCCTAGGATTAATGGATACTTAGGACTTCCTGATGTAAGACATAGTTACTCATAAACTTGGGGTATAGGAAATTGGAGAATAAACAGGTAACATCTATTCTCATCCACTAGTTCTGAGTCCAGAAAGGTCCTCTTAGACTCATAATGGCTTGACTTGTTTCCTTATCCTAGTTCAGTCTAAATGAATATTTGGATAGGTGGCATCAGAGTAGGAACAAGTTGTTTTCCCCTAAATCTATTTCCTCTATAAAGGTAAATGTGTTTTTTCTCAAATATCCTTGAGAAAAGGATGGAGATTCTTGGAGGTTGTTTCCTGTAATCATTTCATCTCCTTCTCTTCTACTCCACATCAGTTCATTTTAAAGCCAAGTCCCTCAAGTCTGATCACCTCATCAAGAAAAAAGAAAGAAAGGAGTTTATGGGCTTATATTAGTAAGAAGACTTAGAGGTTTGTTAATGGGAGAAAAAGAAATAAAGGTAACATTAGAAAACTGATAACCCAGGTGTATGTGTGTGAAACAGGTAAGAATGCCCTAATCCCTTAAAGAGGATAAGTGACTTAACTAACTTTTTTCAGAGCTAGGGCTAGTGTTCAGGTCTACCGACTTTTGTTCCAGTGTTTTTTTCCATAATCTTTGGTTTTTAGAGGTTTTCTTTAAATGATATGAACCCTCTTTTGGATGAAGTTTTATGTTGGAAGCCCAGTAAGTGAAGTAGATAAAAACAGAGCTGCTCTGGTTATAGTAGGCTGTAAGGACCCACAGTGACACTTTGGATCTCTCTGATCTCTTGGGTTACTGCACTATATCTTGCTGCTCTAGTCATTCACTCAGTAGCAATTTATTGGGGATTATTATGTGTCAGGACTTGGTTAAACAAATAATTTAGAAAATCCAGATAACTTTATACTTACTGCTTGTTTCTTTTACAAAAAGAATGTATTTATATAACTAAAAGAAAAAAAGAAAAAATACGTAGATAAGCAAAAAGCAAATAAAAAATCATCTGTTATCCTGTCGCCCAGAAATGAGGCACAATCTCTGTCTTTATTTTTTTTTAAGATTTATTTATTTATTTATTTAATTCCCCCCCCTCCCCTGGTTGTCTGTTCTTGGTGTCTATTTGCTGCGTCTTGTTTCTTTGTCCGCTTCTGCTGTCGGCAACGGCAACGGCACGGGAAGTGTGGGCGGCGCCATTCCTGGGCAGGCTGCTCTCTCTTTTCACGCTGGGCAGCTTTTCCTCACGGGCGCACTCCTCGCGCGTGGGGCTCCCCCACGCGGGGGACACCCCTGCATGGCAGGGCACTCCTTGCGCGCATCAGCACTGCGCATGGCCAGCTCCACACGGGTCAAGGAGGCCTGGGGTTTGAACCGCGGACCTCCCATATGGTAGACGGACGCCCTAACCACTGGGCCAAAGTCCGTTTCCGCAATCTCTGTCTTTAAGGACTCCAAGATAAGGAATAAGACAGACAAGTCAACAGGCAAATTCTGTGCTGCCAGAGATAAATAGGAATGCAAAGAAGGGCACCTGACTTAGTGGTTGGAGGTAGTTAGAGAAGATTTCTAGGGGAGATATGATACTTGAGCTGAGTTTTTTTTTGTTTTTTTTGTTTTTTTTTTTTTGAGCTGAGTTTTAAAAGATGAATAGAGTTGAGCCAGAAAGAGAAGCAGAAGGAAGAACACTTGAAGTTGAGGAAGCATAATTTGGAAGTGTGCTGGTTTGTAAGAAAGCATACAGAGGTTTAGATTATGCTTTTGAGGGGATGTGGTGGGAGATGAAGATGAAAGTATAGGCTAAGCATTTGGATTTTTTGCCTGGTGATGGAGAGATAATAAAATATTTAGGCAGCAGGTTTATATTAGATTGGGTTTGTATTAAAAGATCATTCTTAATTAGTGTGGGTAGTGGATTGGGGAGTGGGGATTTGAGACTGGGAGACAGGAAGGTTGAGATTGGAAACAAAAGGCTGCTGTAGCTGAAAATTGAGGGTCTGGACTAAAGCAATGAGGATGAAGAGGGTGGGAAAATTCAGGAGACATTTAGAAAGTTAAATCTTTGTAAAGAGTTTGGTGACTGATGGAAGAATGAGAAAGAAGAAGGAGCTTTGAACTCTGTAGTTTGGGGATTTGATTGAATAATAGTGCCATTTACAAAGGGAATCAGATTTGTGGAGGAGATAGGAGCCTGATTTTGGACGTATTTAATAATACTTTAATAGTTTTTCTTTACAGAAGTAATAGGTTGGGGAGTGGGTATAGCTCAGTGGTATGACTGCCCGCTTCCATGTACAAGGCCCCAGATTCAATCTCCGGTACCTCCTAAAAAAAAACAATAATAGTAATGTTAAAAAGACACCTGCCTCCCACATGGGAGGTCCTGGGTTTGGTTCCTGGCTCCTGAAAGAAGACAAGCAGACACAGAGAGCAGACAGCAAGTGCAAACAACGAGGGGTGGGGGGAGAGAAATAAATAAATCTTTAAAAAAAAAACCCGAAACTGTAGATAAGCAAGAAGGATCAATCACTCATAATTTGACTATCCGTAACATTTTTATGTATATCATTCCCCTGCCCTCTTCTCTCCTCTCTCCCTCCCTTCCTGTCTATGAGATTGAAGTGATTAGCACACAGCTATGTGATTATACATACTTATTTCTATCCAGCTCTTCATAGTCATTATATGTCATGAATGGCCTGTAAAGTTATAAATGGTTAGTGATATCATTTCAAAAACTTCTTGCATTAAAAATGTTGGTGGAAAAATTAGAGAATACCAACTAACAGAAAATGTTAAACTATATGTTTATTAACCTTTTTAAAATTTATTTCTCTCACTCTCTCCCTGCCCCCCCCCAGTTGTTTGCTCTCTCTGTCCATTCACTATGTGTGCTTCTGTGCTCGCTTCTATTCTTGTCAGTGGCACCGGGAATCTGTGTCTCTTTTTGTTGCACCAGCTTGCTATGTCAGCTCTCCATGTGTACGGCGTCACTCTTGGGGGCTGGACTTTCGTGCTGGGTGGCTCTCCTTACGGGGCGCACTCCTTGAGCACGGGGTTCCCCTATGCAGAGGACACCCCTGCGTGGCAGGGCACTCCTTGCGTGCATGAGCACTGTGGATGGGCCAGCTCCACACAGATCAAGGAGTCCCTGGGTTTGAACCGTGGACCTCCCATGTGGTAGGCAGATGCACTATTCATTGAGCCAAGTCCGCTTCCCTATATTAATCTTTGGTTACATTGTGTGTATATACATATTTTTTTAAAGATTTACTTATTTTTTTATTTCTCTCACCTTTCCTGCCCTCCCCTCAACCCCCAGTTGTCTGCTCTCTGTGTCCATTCACTGTGTGTTCTTCTGTGTCTGCTTGGATTCTTGTCAGTGGCACCAGGAATCTGTCTCTTTTTGTTGCATCATCTTGCAACCACTCCTGGTGCTGCACAATGTTGTGCTGCCCTCACCACCATCTATTATGAAAACTTGTCCATTATTTACAAATATTTTGATCCTCTTCTTTGTATTAGGCACAGTACAACAGTGAACAGTGGTCTAGCCTTCATGAAGCTTTGTAGCTTCTTCAGTTATAATTCTAACCTTTACCAGTTTAATAGGTAAATAATGATATTGTGTTTTAACCTGCATTTTTCAATTACTATTGTAATTGAAAATTTTTTTCATATTTGCTGGCTATTTGATTTCTTTTGTGAGGTGTTGTTCATGTCCTTTGCTTATTTTCCTTGTTTGCTGTGATGATCTTGATATGTTAATGCTTTATAGATTTAGGACACTACTGTTGTGTCTGTCACATGCTATGTTTGTCACATGTTTTTCCTCCCACTTTATCATCTACTTATTTACTTACATTCCTGAGTAAATTATTTATTTATAATAAACGAGTCTTTTCCTGTATTTTAGTTGTCATGCTTAGAAAGTCCTTTCCCTCACCTATTCTTTGTGTGTGTGTATATGTGGCTTTAAACAGCACACATTTTTGTTCTATTACCATGTATACAATCCAACATTTTGCCTTTTCTATTTTTTCTTATAATACTTCTATAGTTTTATTTTTTTATGTTTAAATTTTATAATTCAGCTAGAATTTGCTTGAGAGTAAGATATCTAGCTAGCTGTTTTAACATATTGTTTTTGATAATTCAACCTTTTTGTGCTGATGACATACACTTTTATTATTTCTCATATAGACCTGGGCCTGCTTATGGGCTTTATTTTGTTCCATTTATCTAGCTCTTTGTCCCTGTACTACACTTATAATTTTTTGGTAGTACAAGTTTTATGTTCTTAGATTTTTTCATATGCTTAATCTTCCAAGTGAATTTTTGAATAATTTTTTATGGTTCCCCCCAAATTCTATGACATATTTAATTTATAAAGCTCTACGTTTGTAAATTGTGTAAGAATTAGCAAGTGTATAATCTTGTGTCTTCTTATCCAGAAGCATGGTATTGATATATTGCATTTTTAGGTACATGTAGGATATTCATTTGGAGATGCCCTGTAGACATTGGTAGATATGGGTATAAAGCTCAGGTCGGAAATATGGAGATGAGATACAATGATTTGAGATTTGGAGGTTTATAGTTAGTATTCTAAGCCTGGAATTTGAATCGAGGCTGAAGATAGAACTCTGGTAACAGAGAAAGAGGTGCTCAAAGAGAAATATATATTATTGAAAGAGGCAGTAGGAACATGGAAAAGGCATGGGCTTTGAGGCAGTCGATTGGGTTCAAATCTTGTTCTGCCTTTACCAGTCATGTGACATTAACTTTCCTAAACCTTTATATCCTAATCTTTAGAATAGGAATATAGTCTATTTTGTAACATCATTTAGAGGGTAAATTAAAATAATAGGGGTACAACAAGGTATTTTAGATGAGATAAGATATGAGTTTTGGAGTCACTGTGTTTGGATCCTTAGTGTACCATTTATTGATTCTGCTGTGGCCTTAGGAAGTTATTCAGCTTCTGGCCCCCAGTTTCTAAACGTGGATGATGATGATGATGATGATGATGATGATGATGATGATGATATCTGTCTCATAGGAATATTTAAAGGTTTAATTGGAATAAGGCAAGTAATGTGCTTAGTACAATGCCTGAGACATAGTAGGTGCTCAATAAATGTTTGCCTTGATGATAATGGTACATAGAAAGCATCTGACATCATGCCTAGCACGTATGTATTTGGTAAAATTAGTACAGATTCCCTGTCTGTGTGAGTGGGAGACCTATACCCTTCACAGGAGAAAAAGACTCAGAAAAATGATAATGCACATTGATACTGCCAGTCAACACATATATATGGTTAGGTCAAATAGGTTAGTTAGGTTAGAATGCTGAGGGAGATTGTCATCTTTCTCATGGAACAAATTTGAAGTCATTTATCCTGAGCTTGTGAAGAGACTATTTAGAATGAACTTACATTTACCCTTCCTGTAGGCAAACACAGAGCAGCCCAAGCTGAGTAGAGATGAGCAGCGAGGTCGAGGTGCTCTCTTACAGGACATCTGCAAAGGGACCAAGCTGAAGAAGGTGACCAACATTAATGATCGGAGTGCTCCTATCCTTGAGAGTGAGTCTAAGCTACATTTCCCACTCTGTGAACCATGAGGATCCCAGAATTGATTTCGAACACTTGGCTGAGCTTTCATTATTGTTGGGTCTTAAGTGGGAGAGTTTTGTTTTGGCATGTCTTTGGACTCTCTTCCCATCTGCTCATTTAAATACTTAGAATTCTGTTTCTTCTTTTTGAAGTAAAGAAATTGTCCTAAAATTTCTTGTGATGATAAATGCACAACACTGTGATTATACTAAAAGCCATTGTTTAAAAAAAAAAGTTTTTCTTGACCGTTGGGAAGCATTCTCAGGGTAAAGACTCGCATCATCTATTGTAACTAGTGCTTTTTAGGGGCACATCTTTGGCTGCTTTCATATTCCTAGAAATCTCTTGGTGGAAGCTGAGGAAGGTTTTATAATTGCTACAGTGTCCATTCCTTCAGACCTCTGAAGAGTTTGCTCATGCCTAGGTCACTGAGCCATTAGCCCCTTATCAACTGGGACATGGGGAGAAGAGCCCAGAAAGCTCTGGGATAACATTTTTTAATCCCACTTACCCCATTGCCCTATGTAAGGAAGAAAGGAAGAGTTGCCTCCTTGTTCCTTATGTTCTTTCTCTTTCATCACAGCAAACAATTTCATCCCCAAATGAAGCTGTGGAGCAGAGAGGTCTAGCTTGTTTCATTTTGTGTTGTTTGTTTGTAATGAATGGAAAGGCAAAAGCAAGATGGCTTGTTTGCAATTTAAAGTCCATATAGCAGATAGAGGAAGGATTTCTCCTCAAGATTGACTTGGTTACCAGCTTAAAGTATATGAAATGAAAAAGCTAATGGTATGCTTTCCAGAACCCAAAGGAGGCAGTGCTGGTTATGGCTCTGGAGCAGCTGCCCTGCAGCCCAAGGGAGGTCTCTTCCAAGGAGGCGTGCCAAAGCTCAGACCTGTGGGAGCCAAGGATGCTTCAGGTACCTGATAAATATTTTCTTAAAATATTTCCCAAGCATATTAATTGCTGATGATCCCAAGTGAACCATCTGGGATTGAGGAGTGTGGTAGAGATGGAAGAAATGAGGAGTGGGGGCAGGAAAGAAGTTATAAAGCAGAATAAAGCAAGAGCTAAGGAATTTTTTTTAAAACGTATTCACCTTATATTAACAATATTTGTTAATAGGCCCTGAGCCTAAAACCGGAATAAAACCCAGAACTTTATAGATGCTTTCCCTTTTGCCATGCAGATTCCATTAAGGAGGCTAGGTGAAGTAGAGATACTGACATACAGCATATATGTAGCTCTGCTGACCCTCTTCTCTCTGGTGTATTTGTAGAAAATGTAGCTGTTAAACCAGCCCTTCAAGTCCCCAGTTCTCGAGCTGCAGCCCCAAGGCCTCCAGTGTCTACAGCCAGTGGCCGCCCTCAAGATGATGCAGATGGCAGCCGAGCCTCACTCCCAGAACTGCCTCGGATGCAGAGACCCTCTTTACCGGACCTCTCCCGGCCTAATACCACCAGCAGTACGGGCATGAAGCACAGCTCCTCTGCCCCTCCTCCACCACCCCCAGGACGGCGTGCCAATGCACCTCCTACACCTCTGCCCATGCATAGCAACAAAGCCCTAGCCTACAACAGAGAGAAACCCTTGCCACCAACACCAGGACAGAGACTTCATCCTGGTCGAGAAGGACCTCCTGCTCCACCCCCAGTCAAACCACCTCCTTCCCCTGTGAATATCAGAACAGGACCAAGTGGCCAGTCTCTGGCTCCTCCTCCTCCGCCTTACCGCCAGCCTCCTGGGGTCCCCAATGGACCCTCCAGTCCCACTAATGAGTCAGCCCCTGAGCTGCCACAGAGACACAATTCTTTGCATAGGAAGACACCAGGGCCTGTTAGAGGCCTAGCACCTCCTCCACCCTCCTCAGCCTCTCCCTCTTTACAGAGTAATAGGCCACCTCCCCCAGCCCGAGATCCTCCTAGTCGGGGACCAGGTGAGTGCCTGGAAGTGCCTTTTTTCCCTACCATCCTGAGAGCTGAGTTTATCTTTTCCCTTTCTCCTTTTCTCTAAAGCTCCCCTTCAGTGATTTAAGAGAGTGAACATTTATTTATTCAATCAGTAGGTTTACTTGGGTGCCTTTTTGTGTGTCATGCTCTGTAATTTCTTTTCTCATGGACAGTCAAACAAACTAGGAAATTACCAAAATATGTATATGTAGTATGCTAAATGTGTAGTGTGCTTTAGAGAAAAACAAAGCAGAGAAGTAGAATAGGATACACTGGTATGACGGAGTATTGATATTTTAAATTGGCAGAAAATAGGATCAGGGTAAGCCTTACTGATAGAGTGGCAGTTTAGCAAAGACCCAAAGTATTGGAGTAAGCAGAGTACCTCGTGGGAGAATAGCTACTGCATACATTGAGAACAGCAGATGTAAAAGTCCTGGGGCAGGAATATTTTTGGCATGTTCTAGGGATAGCAAGGAGACCATAGTGGCAGGTATAGAGTGAGAAGACTTGTATGACACGGAGGTCATTGAGCTAGACCTCTATGGGAGAACAGTGCAGGACTTTTGTAACAGTTCAGAACTTTGTAAAAATAGGGAGCTACTAGAGAGTTTTATGCATAGGAGTAGCGTGATTTTATTTTTTTCCCATCGTTTATGCTCGTTGTCTGCTTGTTATCTGCTCATTGTTTTTTGCTAGTTGTCTGTATTTTCTTTAGGAGGCACTGGGAACCGAACCTGGGACCTCCCATGTGGGAAGCAGGCATTCAACTGCTTGAGCCACATCCAGTCCCCGCTCGGTTGTCTTTGCTTGTCTGCTCGTTGTTTGCTCATTGTTTTTGCTTGTTGTCTGCTTGTTTTTTGCTAGATGTCTGCTCATTGTCTGTCTTCTTTAGGAGGCACCAGGAACCGAACCCAAGACCTCCCATGTGGGAGGCAGGCGCTCAACTGCTTGAGCCACACCCACTCCCTGATTTTCCTCTTAAAAGTTCACTAGCAGGGAGTGGAAGTGGCTCAACAATTGGGTACCCTCCTTCCACATGGGAGGTCCCAGGTTCAGTTCCTGGTGCCTCCTAAAGAAGACAAGCAGACAATGAGCAGACAGATGAGGGAGCCATCTCAGGGGAAGGGGGAGGAATAAATAAATAAAAGTTCACTAGTGGATGGGTAAGACTATAAGAGGTTTGGGAGGAAAGAGGAGTTCATTTTTGGACAAGTTAAGTTTGAGGTGCCTGCTAGACATCCAGTGAATTGGCAGTTTGCTATCAAACTCTGAAGTTCAGGGGAGAAGTCTGGACAAGATAAATTGAAATGATTTTGAAAACCACTTGCTGGATGAGATCACCTAGGGTGTCAGTATAGATAGAAAAGAGATCTGAGGCCTGGTGCATTCTACGTTAGAGGGAAGTGAGATGAGGAGTACCCAGTGAGGGAACTGAGAAGGAGGCTGTAGTGAGGAAGGAAGGAGGAAAACCAAGAGAGTGCCTTAGAAGTTAATGAAAAAGTCAGGAGAGAGATTTTTTTAAAAAGATAATTAAAAAAAAAAAAAAATATATATATATATATATATATATATATATATATAAGACCATACCATAACAAATAAGAAAGGCTATCTTATCTGAAGCATGTGAATTGGATATAAAGTTCTGCTCTTTAAAGAGAAGATTGAAGAGTGTGTGGCTAACATCTATATATGCAATCTTATTAAAAGAACTTAATTCAGCTAAAATGTCTTATGATTTGATTGCAGGGTTTCCCCTAATTATGAATTTTTCCTCATTGGCCTGTTTTTATTCTGTACCTAGAAAGGGTTTACACTTAAAATTTGACATTCAACACTTTGCCCACTCCCCATGTTCCCTACCCTTTATATTGTTTGTGGTATCTGATCCTAAAGAGAGGCTGAAGGCACATGCCTTCCCACCAGAAACCACTATTGATACCACTGCAAAAACAGGCCAACAGCAAGACAGTGTAGAGAGGTTGGCTTACTTTCCTCTCTACTACCTGCATGTTCAAACATAAGCTTTAAACATCTGTCAGATCAGTCATACATTGGGTTATTTTTTATATACATACACACTCAATGTTTCAAATTGAAAGCAACATCTCTTAATGGATTCAAAACTATTAAATGCTGTTGTTTAAAGCAGACTAGAAAATTTATAACACTAAAAATGAAACATGCACATATTGATATTTAAAATGCAAAATTAAGGGGGAAAGTCAGGGAAGATAGATTGATCAACTATATCCAGTGCTGCAGATGGGTCAAGTAAGTTGAAGACGGAATTGGCATTGGTCTTGGCAACATGGGAGTCATTTTTGGGAGCCCCAAGTAACATGGAACATTTCTGAGTAGTTCATTGTAATATTGGAGGGTGAAGTTGAAAGCCAGTAGGAGTGGAATAGGAAGGGAAGAATTGTGGATAGCAATATAGAAATCTACTGAGTTTGTTGTAAAGGGGGGCAGATAAATGATATGGTTACTAGAGGAGGATGTGGGGTTGAAGGTTGGGTTTTTCTCCCCCTAAGATTATAGAGATATTACAGCATCTATTGTATGCTGATGGAATGCTCCAGTAATGAAAGAAGAAGAAAAAATTTTTTGACTCAGTAGAAAGTAGAAAATTACCTGAGTAATGTCCTTGACTAGGAAGGTGGGGATGGAATCTGATCCATAGGAAAGGAATTGACCTTAGATGGGAACCCAGGTTATTCTTCCATAGTAACAGGAGAGGAGGGAGAGCATGTAAGTTGAGAAGCAAGTGGGTAAGTGGGTATAATAGTAGGGGCAAGTGGAAAGCGTATTTTGATTTGCTTCTGTTTTCTTGGTGAAAAAGAAAGCAAGGACATCAGCAGTGAGTGAAGTGAAGAAAGAAAAAGAAGGTCTAAGAAAGGAGGGAAAGAGATATTAACTGGTCATCTGGGCGTATGGGAAAGTAAATGGGCCAGGAAAGTGTGGTAGGATTGCCAGCAACACTAAAGACCCATTTGAGATTAGGGGTCACACATTAAAGTGATATTAGTCATAGGTGTGTGTTCAGTTGTACCATTTGCAGGTACAAAGTAGGTTCAGAGTTGTATTTTAACGATGGTTAGCATTTTTCAAGTACGTGTGACTAAGGGAGGGGAAGGGAGTTAAGGACATATGCAAGGGCGTGATTGTAATAATGGACCATGGAAACTAAATTGGGTAAGAAAGGAATTAGGGATAGGAATCTATTCCAAGGGAACCCTAGGAAAGGTGAAAGAGACTGTAATCTTTCTAAAAAATTGCATGACTAAAATTAGAAAGTGAGGGAGAGCATGACAGTTCTCTGGGGCCACTGTAGACCCAAGGATTTTAACTCCGCAGATCCTCATATCATTGAACTTTAATCCACAGCCTCTGTGAATGGCTTTTGAATTTTTGTTACTAAACAGTTCCTGCAGGTACAGAACATTGGTTAAGAAATTATATCATCAAAATGTATGTCTTAAAAGCCCTTTAACCTGTGCTATTTGGTTAGGTCCCTATAGATTTGTTATCTAGATGTTGGCAGTCTAACATGGCCTAGTCAAACAGTAATCTGGTACATTCCTGTCTCTGTAACATCCTATCTCTCTCTAGACCTAAAGATATAGTCCTAAAATGGTCTTTTTTTTTTTTTTTTAAGGTATTGGTGCCAGGGATTGAACATGGGACCTTGTATGTGGAAAGCTGGCATTCAGCCACTGAGCCACATTGGCTCTGCTGTATTGGTGTTTTTGTTTGCTTGCTTGCTTGGTTTTTTGTTTGTTTTTAGGAGGCACTGGGAACTGTACCCAAGATCTCCCATGTGGGAAGCAGGTGCTCAATTGCTTGAGCCTCATATACTCCCTATGATTATACATAGATTTTAAATTTTTTTGTTTTAACTTAGTGGTTGTTTTTTTTTATTAAATATCCATGATCTGAATAGACTCCATATCTTTGCCATCCAGGAATAGAAGGGGAGAAAAATGCAGTTTTTGTAGGTTAAGCTGATTAGTTTTCAGTGTTTCCAGATTTCTTGCTTCCCACTTCTCAGTTCTTTCTCTGTTGTTTCTTTAGAAAAATTTGAAGTTATGAGCCTTGTTCTCCTGTCCATTAGCCATATCCAACTTGGAGACCTGGCAGAGGCCTCAGCCTACTTTCCATATCAGTAACTAGAGCAGTGATTCTAAAATATATCAATATTTTCTCCAGCAGTGATAAACTGGAGAAGACATTGAGATGTTTTAGTCAGAGATCTTTTGGCTCTATTTATTGTATGATGTTGGGTATATTGCTCTGTTCTCTGAGTTTTGTGATCCTCATCTGCAAAATGGTGTTAAAAGTACTTTCAGAAGTATGTGTGAAAGTGCTTTGCAAACTAATGTGCTGATGAATGTTAGTGGTTTTATGCAAAGGACTTTCAGGTAGTTCATAAATGTGTCTCTAATAGTAAATTATATTATGACAGTATTAAGTAATAACATACTTTCGTGTCTAGATGAAATATTTACATTTGAAGGAGTATGGAGTTTTCTGCCTTCTGAAATACCTACATTTTTGGCCCATAGAGTTGCTTTCTTGGATTTTTCCTTTGCAGAATAAAAAGTTGCCCATTTTTTAAGGGGCTTCTTTTTTCTTTTTTAAAGAGTTTTCCTCAAACTCGGGGTTATCTTGAATTAAAAAAAGTTGTCTCCCACTATGTCATTTGAAAGTCTTAAAATTGGATCTAAAGTATGGTTTTTGATTTAAAAAAAAAAAATGAATCTGACAAAGAGCTTCAAAAGTTATTGGAGATAGCAGAATCTGATTGGGATGACCCTCCCTGAGGGAGGGAACTTAAAGAGCTAAACAGGTCACTCTTGGACCTGCCCTGTTTTACCAGCCCAGGTTGGTGCTCTCTTCACCACCACCTACCCACTGACTAGCTAGTATCCTTTTGAACCTAACAAACACTACACCTTACTCTTCTGATCCTGCCCTGAAAGTATATACAAGCTCTCCAGGCCAGGAGAAATCTGGGTTTTCAGGAAATAATTTTGAGTGTGACCTGAAAAAGCTTTGGTTTGGGCAGGTTTGGAATGAGATCTGCTGGGAGGTGTTAAGGAGATTTCTATCTAGCAATGGCCTCTATGCTCACGGCTATATTTAGACCTTGAAAAGAGTATGTAAGTGTTGATAATTCTGTTTTGTCTTATGGGAAGTGAAAACAACATTTATTGAGCCTACTGTGCCAGACTTGTGTGTATATATGTCTACACACACACATACACACACACACACATCATTCCAATACTATACATGCTTAACTGAGATCACTCTACAAAAATTCCAATAATAATTCAGGAATTACTCGATTTAATAATTCAGGAACTAAATTGAGTAGTCTCTCTATGTACTATTTAGGTAACAGGTTATTTATTGAACATGGTAGAGACCCAAAAAAACATACTTCCAACTCACTGGGTTGTAAATCTGGGGAGATAAGATACAAATACCTGAGACAGTTATGAAAAACAGTGTGGGGGTAATGGAAGGAGCAGGATTGGGCTGGGTCTATTTGTATTAAATCTTTGACCTTAGACAAATAACCTGAGTTCCCCATTTTCTTATATATGCAGTGGGGATAATATCACATCTTTTGCATGTGTGATTGTAAGAATTATTAAAGATTTAATATATACAAGGTGTCCAGGACAGTGCCTGGAATATATGGAGACCCAATAAATAGTAACTGTTGTTATTGTTAGTTAATGCAAAGCGTATAAAAATAATACGGCTTAAACACATGAGAGAACCTATTCTGTTCAGGTTACCATTGGGAAGCTTTATTTCTAACCTATTGAGACTGCCACCTCTTCAAACATGTTTTTGACAGTACTTTGCACTTAGTGACAAATTTTTGTCCTTTAAGGGTGAGGTCGATTTTTGAAAATGGCCGAAAGGCAGAGTCAAACCTAGGTAGGAAATTTTTTTTGGCTGTGGGGTGACCTCAGAAATGTTTTGTAACCATCATATGGTATGTGTGGGTCTGTCAAACTGGTTTTGAAGGCATTTCCACAAGAGGTATTCCCAATTTATTTGAGCAGTAAGAGTATTATTGGAGAACAGGTTACCTTCTAAGATAAACCTACTATTCATTTTTTTGAAAATCACTCATTTAAATCTATTATTAAGTTCCAGAGGAAATGACTTTATCTATATATGCTGTGGGCTGGTTTGGAAAGACTTTGAGAAGATTGGAATTGAGTTGAGACATAAAGGATAGGTAGAATTTGGTAATAAGGGGAGAGGAATAACATCTCAGAGTGTTATGGGGGGAGCACAAGAGCAAAGCATATAAAATTCAGTTTGAGTAGTAAACACTGATGAAGTACCTACCACATGCTGAACATTTGACTCAGCTTGGGGACACAGAAGAATGACATTGCTCTGACTTCAAGGAGTACACAGTATACTGGAGAAATGGCACAAATAGTAATTATAATACAAAAGTATAATATAATATAATATACAGGGGTAATATATGCAGTAGAAGTGCAGACTTGATGGGTACCTACCCAGCCTAGGAATTAGAAAGGAAAAAAGGGAAAGGTGGGGTCAAGCTGACTGATGTGGTAAGTGCAGTTTAAGAAAGGAGGAAGATAATTGGGTGAGACCTGATTGGGGTAGACTTTAAGGATTTGAGACTATCTGATGTAGGAAACGCAAAGCCCTTGAAAAAAATTGAGCACATATTTTAGGGAAATTAGTGAGTAGGTGGTGTGCAAAATGGATCAAGGGATAAGAGTGGAAGCAAGAAGGACATTTGGAATAATCAGGCTAAATATGAGGAAGATCTGAATTAGAATTGTGGAGAAGATATGGAAAAGCAGCAAAAAAGTCATTAAGAATAGGTAGAGTTCTTGACCGGTTTGTCATGGAGAATAAAAAAGAACCATAGATTTACTCTGAAACCTTGGTATCTGGAAGAATGGTGATACTGTTAAAGAAATAGGGATGTGGGGAAGGGGTGAATAAGATATTTTACATACCAGTCAGAGGCTCAAAGAGCTTGGTTCTTTGGGAAAGCACCAGGGCACTCTTTTAGCCCAATTCTCTCAAATCCCTTTACCCCTTGTCATTTCCACATCCAAGCCTAACTACTTTGGATTTTGATTGCAGCTCCTCCACCCCCACCACCCATGATCCGAAATGGTGCCAGGGATGCTCCCCCTCCCCCACCACCATACCGAATGCATGGGTCAGATCCCCTCAACCGAGGAAAGCCCCCACCTCCACCCTCAAGGACACCAGCTGGGCCACCCCCTCCTCCTCCACCACCCCTGAGGAATGGCCACAGAGATTCTATTACCACTGTCCGGTCCTTCTTGGGTAAGTAGCTGTTTGTTCAGGTCTCATAGTTCCTATGCTGACTTCACTAAGTCCAGTGACTTGGCTGCCAGATGGCTAGTATGGACTGGGAATGACTATACAGTTGTCCTGCTTTCTTAGTAGTTCCTCTTCTTACTTTCGACTCAGACTTCTAGGTCCCTTCCAGTGACATTCTTTCCTTAATGGCTTCTAGGCATGATTGCTTTGGAATAGATTGAAGTAAAAGCAGATGTAGAGCTAACTCTTATGGCTACTTTCTTGACCCTCCAAAGATCAGTATTTGTGGTTGACTTTTAGGTCAGAGACTCTAGGATTATTCAGAGTCAGGAAATACATATCCTAGGAAAGAGCTCCTTTCTTGCTCTAAAAACAAAACAAAACACAGTATTTATTCGATAATCCAAATCTACTTACTAGCTGTTTTACTTTGAGGAAGTCACTTTCACTTCTCTGGGCCTCACTTCCCTTATCTGTAACATGAGGAGGTTAGAACAGATTAGAAGTATATCAGATTAACTTTTCCAAGGTTATGTATGTTGGGGACCCACCTAAGAGATTTTAATTCACGAGGTCTAGGATGGAGCTCCAAGCAAAGGTTGTACAAATTGGTACGGTCCCTTTCAATCCTGACCACTCTAGGGTTTTTAGTGGTCAACTCTTTCCCCTTCTCTCCATCTGGCCCCCAAACCTCTTCCTATTAAGTGGACCAAGGTTTTTTCTTTGAAGATACATCCTTAGTGTGGAAAGCTTTGGAATATGACCAAGCCACACTCATAGAAAATTTGAGCCTTCTTTTAAAGGTGCCATGGAAAGTGGCTATGAGATGACTATCCCAGCTGTGTTGGAAAGCTAAATGAAGATAACCAGGGACAAAAGGGAATTATCTGATCAAATCTCTATCTGGAAACAAATATTCCCATTGTAGGTTAATTTCTACCAATATGTCTACCATGGTGACAGTCTCTAAGAAGAGCATATTTATTGAAACACAGAAACTATACTTTCTGTGTTCCCCTATGGGCAGCTGAGTTTATTTTCCTTTTTTGTGCCTGAATTTTGGTGAAAGGGTTTAAAGAATCAGACCAAGGATTCACTCCTTACTGTGAAGAGCCTCTGAGCACATCTTCTGTATATTTCACACATGTAGGCTAATGCTCTTCCTGTTCTCAGGAACCTTGGTTTAGTGGACAAACCAGGTCCTTTCACTACATCAGAATGTCTGGGAGACTGGTAAGGAGAGGTTCATAAGTGATACAGAGGTCTGTAGAAGCATGAGGAAGAGTGATGGTAATATTCTATTCTTTCCATAGATGATTTTGAGTCAAAGTATTCCTTCCATCCAGTAGAAGATTTTCCTGCTCCAGAAGAATATAAACACTTTCAGAGGATATATCCCAGCAAAACAAACCGAGGTGGGGAAACAGTATTGGATGTTTTCCATAACTGCACAGAATATAGAATTTGTGTGGTTTTTTGGATGAAAATTTGCTTTTCTTCACTTTCATTTTCTTAAAAAAACAAACAATAACAAAACCCAGGCCAAAAATTTTAAAGGTTAGCTTAAAGGGCCTGTCTCTCATTTTAGTAATGTTTAGGTTATTCAGGGTCTAGTGGGTGACCTGTGTGTGTGTGTGTGTGTGTTTTGTTATTGTTTTTTTCAGCTGCCCGTGGAGCCCCACCTCTGCCACCCATTCTCAGGTGAAGCCTGTTCCTCAGGAAAAGGATGAACCTTCTCTTCTCAGATGGTCCCCTCCATTCTCCTGAAACCTGCATGAGAGCTCCTAACGTGTTTCTCCAGTGCAACCAATCCCTAGACTCCAAGCATCCTCCCAGCTCATCTCCATCTATGCATCTTGTCTCTGGACTTGGTGATTGGACTCTTTATATTGGCAGTAGGGTTTCAAACCCTGCATCCCTTCCTCCTCTAGCAAGCCCTGCTAGCCAGATGAGGAGAAAGCTTCCATGTCTTCTGCATTCCTCTTGGGGAAAGGTGCCTTGTTGTGATGAGTTAATTCATTTTTGGGGGCAGGGTAGAAAATGGTACTCCTCCCTCCTCCTACCCACTGTGGGAGGAAGCTTTCCAGGTATATTATATTTCATCATTTAGGAGGTTGGCATGGCCACAACTTCTGGGAAGTGGGCATTTTCATTGAAACAATGGGAGTTTGCAGAAAAGTGATCTGTTGTAGAAGTCAAAAAGTTTTGGAGGAAGGACAAAGAAATGGGTCTGCTTTGTTTTTAGGGGTATTTATGGTTTTGTCTCTCACCATTTCCCCTAACCTCCAGGGATAAGTTGGATATAAACACTAAATACTAATCAATTGAACTAAACATCTAATGAAAAGAGAAGGTGAAATAAACTGAGGATCCTTCTAGAGCTAGTCAGTTTTGCAGCAAAGGGATCAGGAGTCATTTGAGTCCTCAGGATGCTAAGGCTGAGGGATGTTTTTCTTCCTCCCATCTACCATCCCCTCAAGAGAGGAATTGATTTTTGTGGGGAGCATCATTCAATCCTAATTCACAAACCCCAAAAACCTTAAAGGAGATAGGAAGATAGGGCTTGGGCCTTGACCCTGACCTTGAGTCAGCCTCAATTTTTTCTGACTGGCACTGAAAGCCAGTGGCCCTTTCAATCCTGTTCCGAAACTTGAGCCTCTAGTGGATGCTCTAATATGACAAAGCAAGATGAGACACCTTGGGGAAGGGACTGTCTCTGTGGGGTTCTGAAATATTTTAAGGCCTGTTTGTTTTGAAGTTCACAGCTCCTCTGATTGAGCAGGCGCTTCTTGTTCCTTTCTCCCACCCCTACCTCCCCAGGATTGCAGAGGCTAGCACAGCAGAGTAGAGAAGGACAAGGCAGTGAGTAGAAACTTATGGGGGGTAGTCAAAGATTCCTCCATGCCAAGAAGCACAAATACTTTGGTGAGATGTGCCTCAGTCCAATAGATCTTCTTGGCAGCCAGTAATACCTTGTTTATCTTGGCAGGCCCTAGTTAAAGAGCAGAGAGAAAATGGAGGTTCTCACTCTCGGTAGGAAATGAGCTTGACTGATGAGACAGGGAATTCCCCTTCTCTAACAGCAGGATAGGTCTCCTGGCACCAAACACCAATTATTTTGGTTTGCTACAGCTATTGCCAAATGTAGAGGCTGCTCAAAGAGTGGTGTGAGAGCAGGGAGGCCATGGCTATTCCTTGAAATGGAGGGGGAAAGTTAGTTAAAATTTTTCACCAGCCACATCACAGGCTTAAATTGTTTTAGGGACCTTTCTAATTTATTGGATCACAGGCTAAGAATCTTTGCATTGTGCCAGGTGAAACCCCAAGTCTTTCCCAATGCTAGGTGAGGGAGGGCTCAAATTAGGTTATTTGCCATCCCCTGGACAACATGACTGTTAGGGCAAACATGAGAAGGTCACCCACCAAACTTTTCCTTAATCATTCTTACTTTCAAATCTGTTAGCAGTTATCTCCCAGAAGTATCCCTAGCATCCCAAAGTGAAGAGTAGAGAGAGGGGACACTAGTGGAGGGAAAAGAGAGTATACGAGTTGATGCTGCAGCAGGGTTCTAGGGTAGATGCTGACAAGTTACTGAATTTTGACTGTGAAGTCTTCCCATTTATTTTTGAAATGGGAATTGATGCCTTTTGTACAATGTTATCAATATGTGTCTTTTTTCCTTTATTCAAACATAGAGCATAAAAATATAAGTATCACAAGTAAAAGCCAAACCCCAGCTTTTCAGTGGGGCTGCTGTTTTCTTCCCTTATGATTTGTTGCCCCTCGTATTCCCCAGAATTTGGACTGTGTCACATGGGTATTGATTGCATTTCATTGTCTTGGCCTCATGAAAAAAAAGTCTGGGCCTAGATCTAATGAAATGGGTTTTCTTCTTCAGAGCATGTTGGTGACACAGTATCTATTTAAATGTCTTTGCCTTATACACTATTTGGTCCCACTGTTAATAACAGATTTATTATCATGTATATTTACTATTGAAGAATTGGAATGTGATCCTCATAGTTATCAATCTATTTTATATGTTGTAAAAAGCTTGTAATAGAGGTTTAAGGTGGGGTGGCTGCAAGAGCACTAAAATTTCTCACCTTTTAAACTCCTCTTTTTATCTGCTTGTGGGAATGTTGACTCTTCAGTGGAAGATTGGGTGGTCTCATGTTGAGGCTGTTGCCCAGTCCCATTAACCCCCTTGTCCCCTCCCAGAAGGAAGAGACATTGCCCACCTAAGCATCAGGAAGCTGTGTTACAAACCCCTGTGCGGGTTTGGTTTTGTGATGTTTCCCTAGTGGGAAAAACTTAATAGTTAATTTGTACTACTCTGTCTGAGAAGGGGCGGGCAGTGGCCTCCAGGTTTTTAAATGAGCTTGATGCCCTACTTCCCCCTCTTCCCTGGTCACCCAACCTGGACCAAAGTACTTTGATATTCCAGGTGTGGTTTTCTGAATTGTGGGGGTTTGTTCCAGTTGCAAAAGCCCCATCGTTTCTACAGCCTGGGCCCAAAGAGTGAGTGCCTAGGGCTGCCCCTACTGAGGGATGCCAGGCTGCTGGTCTCCAGGAATTCATCCCAGCCCTCCCAGTTGGCAAAGGTAAGGAGACTAGTTGCTGACCATTGCTTAGGGGAATCCTCTCATCCCATGGCCTTCTAGCTGGAAACCCAGATTTACCTCTAGGGAGAGGTGAGAAAAAAAGTTGTAAATAGACTTGCTATAGAACAACTCAGGTTTGGGGTGTGTTTTAATTCTCCTGATCACTTGAAATAATCTGTAGGCTGAGTTGCTTAAGTGAGTGTGGGAGAAGTATGACTCCAGAGTCCTTTCCTTCTGTGAAGTTCTTGGGGGAGGGGTAGAGTATAGGACCCCTGAGGCCCTTTAGTGGCACTACATTGAGCTACCTTTCTTTTTGCAAATCCAACCTGCAATCAGCTGCAAATCAAATTTTTCACATTCCAGTCATAGTCTTTTTTTTTTTCCCCTATTGACTCTCGGTCCTGGGCTGTGTGGTCAAGGTGGCTTTCTGCCAGCTACCTTGTAGGGGATGGGAGGGGAGAGAGGTTGCCATTAAAACTCTGCCTTCAAGACTCATTTCTTAAAAACAAAATGAGACAAAACTTCAGCCACTCTCAAAAACATACAAAAAAAAAAAAAGGATAACCATCTAACTCTAACTGAAGGAAGAGTTTGGTTCCATTCAATTCCATGTTCATTGTGCCTTTACTTCTGTTAGATTTCTGTGCTTTCTTCCTCTCTTCCTCTTTGACACAATTAAAATCTTCCTTGATAATTACGTTCCTTCTTTCTCTTCCTATTTCTGACAATTTAGTGGACTCCTTCTCTAATTGGCTTAAATCTCATTCCACTGGTGGCAGAGGGGCCTACCTCTCACTTCTAACCTCTGTTGTTTCCCAGGGGACCAGCATGGAAGTCACAGTCAGCACTGAATAAAAGACTACATACAATGACATGTGTGAAGAGAGAGAATGTGTATATCTCTGTCCGTCTGACATTGTCTGTCTGCTTGTGAACTGATTTCTTTTTTAAAAATAATTTATTGTATGATTTATTTTGGAGTTATATTTGATTACAGTGCTCCCTCTCCCAAATAGCATTCTTTTTTTTTTACCCCTTCCCTCTAAGATGTCTCAGGTTGGAGTCTTTGATACATTTCTTTCTTCTAGATGCCATGCAATTTAATTAAACCTTATTTAAAAAACAAAAAAACAAAAAAACACGACACTGCTAACGGTGTACTCCTGTCTGGAATACTGCCTCAAGTGGTGGCATAGAGAGGGGAGATTTTTGCTTCATATTCCAGGTTAGTGCCCTGGTTTGACTTCAGGCCCCTTAAGAAAGGAGATAAAGGAGATATGCTGTCTTGAGCAGATGCATCTGTAGCTTCTCAGGGGTTTTCTCCCCTCCTTTCCTGCTATATTTTGAAAATCACAATTCTAGTTAGTCATGCTGACCAGGTGATTCTGATAGAGTTAGACATTATTTTAGATTTGCTACTTAATGCCCTTTTGCCCAGGATTTCAGGGAGTGCTGAAGGCCCTTTGGTCTGAATGCTTTCCTGATATCCCTTATGATTCTACCTGTGTTGCATAGCAGGTTCTTAAAATAGAGGAGTGGATGAAAAAGTGAGGGCAGAGTGTACAGATTATGTGTCTGTTTTCATGTGGGTGTTGGCTGTTTTGAGTCACTGCTTTTTAGTTGAAAACTTAACTGGCTTCCTTGAACTTTGACTTTAAATGTAAAAATTCAACCAGACATTTTCTGCTTACTGTGGTCAGCTGACAATAGGGCTTAATGAGCTCAGCTTGCACTTTTCATCACTAGCAAAGGTCTTGAAATTATTTCCCATACTGAATCATAATGGGTGTGTATATGAATCACTCTCACATAATTCATATATAAAAACCTATGAGGGTGAAGAGGGGAGGGAATTCAATTTCATCCATACTTAACAGGCTGAATTCCTTATTATTTGACTCATTGTTATTAATATGAATAATAAACTACCTATTTATTGATTTTAATTGTTCCTCCTGTGACTTTAAATAGTTCTCAAATGGAGTTTGCTAAATTATCCTCAACTTCCTGTATGTGCTTTCTCTGTTTTATCAGATGGTATTGCTAGTCTCAGTGTGTATGTGTGTTTAGATGCATGCACTCACACAAAAGGATGCCAGACAAGTCCTTCCAGTGTGATTTGATTCCTCCCCCACCTATATGAGTAAGCAGGTATTAAGGACACTTGTTTGCTCACTCTATTACTGAGGCACAGCTATTTGTGGTAAATGTGACTCTTAAGTATTTCCCTGCCCATCCAGCCATAAACTGTGCAACTCACTGAAAGGATGCTGTCCCTGACTTCCTAGTACTCTACAGAGAGAGATTAAAAAACTATAATGTAAACAAAAAAAAAAAACTATACAATTGAAAAAAAACTAAAATTAGTCAGCCTCAGGGTCCTGTCCGGGGGATGATTATAAGCAAATAGGCAAATGCTTCACCTCTGACATGATTGGAACCCAGACTAGAAAGTTTTTGCACATAATTGAATTCATTCTTCACTCTTCAGTTTAGGGGTAGGTATATGTGAGATAAAGGACGACAGCTTATCTGACCATAAAAAGTTTTCATGCAAAGGCTGGGTGTTTTTACCTGGCAGGAATGTTCTCTCTATCCCTTTATTCAGTAAGCATTTATTGCATACATACTGTGTGACAGGCACCTACACAATATGAAGATGAATAGTACACATAGTCTTTGCCCCCAAAAGCTCACAGTCTAGTGGAAGACTCCAGGGTAGCTACCTAAAGAAACGTATGCAGAGTATTAAAGGGTTTTGTGGGAGTTAGCCAGGGAAGGAGAATGGTGAGCAGCATTCCAGACAGAGGAAACAGCATGGACAAAAGCACAGAAGTGAGAAACAGTACGGTGGTGTACACATGATGGAGTGCTGGAAATGGAAATGGAAATGGAAATGTTCTGTGATTTTCTGCCGCCTTCCACAGTGGTCATTTATTCCCATATGCTTTTCTTGGGCCAGTGCTGTATTTACTGGTGAGCGTTTCATAGGCTCCAGTATACACATTAAGTACTCTCTCTGCTTCCTCTATCCCACTGTAACTGAGGTAGGTTGTACCCCTCATCACCATCTATTAAAACTGTCTGGGGGGATCCTGCTTCCCATGTATGAGGTCCCAGGTTCAATCCCTGGTACCTCTTAAAAAACAAAGCAAAAAACCCAACTTTCATTGGGGAACAGATGTAGCTCAGTGGTTGAGTACCTGCTTCCCATGTACAAAGTCCTAGGTTCAATCTTTGGCATCTCCTAAAACAAAACAAGCTGACTGGGCACAACTTACCATTTTTATTAAAGACAATTTTTAGGTGCCAAGGTCATAAAATAAATATCAACCAGTGAAGGTTACTTCCTGCGTTCTGTTGCCCAAGTAAGATATACACTAAAACCTCTATTTTATGTTAGTGCTACGCTTGACTCTGTAGTTTCCAGCTGCTGGAAAGCCTATAAGAAGGTCACTTTAGAACGTTTGTCTAATCCTTCCCCCATGATAAAGTGGTCAAGAGTTTGATCTCCTGTCAGATTTTCTGCTTTCAACTTCCAGCTCTTCCACTTAACTAGTGTATGACTTTGCACGAGTTTACTCAACCCTCTCTACTTCAGTTTTCTCTTGTAAAATGGAAATAATACCAACTTTGTGGGGGTGCTTGTGAGGATTAATAAAGTGATAAAGATAAAATACTGAGTCCAGTCACTGGCATACACTGAAGCATGCAATTTTGGCTCTTATCTCCTATATGAGCTAGCTGCGAATAACTGATGATTATAATTTTGGCTTTCTATTTTCATTTGATACTGAAGGATACAAGATAAATGTTTACCTTCACCTCAGGCTTAGATGGGATATTAGCTTTGGAAGCAGGCTTGTATATTACTACTCTAATTTATATTTTTAATTAAAAACTCAGCTTGCCTCTTGCTGTCTTCCCTGGCCCTGAAACCCTGTTGTTTGGCCATTAAAAAAAAAAAAAAAAAAAAAAACATTGGGGAGCAGATGTTGCTCAAGCGGTTGAGCCCCTGCCTCTCTCATGGGAGGTCCTGGTTAAGTTCCCGGTGTCTCCTGAAAAAAACAAGAACGGACTACAAGCAGAACGGACGAGAGAGCCAACTCGGAAAAGACGATGTGACTGGGTGGTTGAGTGCCGGCTTCCCACATGCGAGGTGCCTCGTTCAATCCCCGGCCTCCCGTACAAGGGGTAAAAGCAGGGGTAGCATAATTCTATCCATTCCCACAATGCGTGAATTAAGGGGATTAATAAAATGCACAGAATATAATAGTTCTTACCGTGAACATATGCAGCAAAGGCCTAACCCTACTAGCTTTGAGATGTGATGTAGTATAGTTTAATTCTTTAGGTATGTGTAGAACGTTAAAAAAATCTTTGGTTGGGGGTCAGGAAATCTGAGTCCTAGGCCGTTCACTGCCATCAAGATGCTGTGACGGGTAATTACCCTCCACACATTTGCTTTGTGCCTTGCACTTTGACAAGTAAAGCACCTACCATCGTTCTTAGCACACAGAGCCACTCAAGAAGTGGTAGGTATTATGTAGTAGTTTTCTGAAAATCAAGCCCATCCAGATCATAGAAATGGGTACACTGGGCTGTGAGAAAGGGTAACCATATCTTTTACATCTCCCACCGAAAGAAGGGTGCTTTATAGAGTTACGTGAAACAAGAACTACACCTCCCGGTGGGCTTTGCGGCGTGGCCGGACCGCTTACCGCCGTACATCCTTTAGAGGTCCCGGATGTAGATGGTTTCGTTCAGTGGGCGTGTCTTGGCTGTGGGGCTGAGACCTGGGACTTTTTTATTGGCTGTAGGATTTTCGGCTGGCCCTGGGCGCGGAAGAGGGTGCGGGGACCGAGGCGCGCGGCCCTTCGACAACAGCCAATCAGAAGCGCGGCTGGGCTTTGGCGGGAGGCGGGAATACTGCGGCGGTGCGAATTTGGCGCGAGCGCGGCTGGGCTTTCCTGCTGCTGGTGTGTCGCTTTTGCAGGCGCTTGTTGAGAATTCCCGAGGCCGTGTGTGTGATACGTGAGAAAGAGCCTGCACTGAGGTGACGCAGCCCTTCGAGGTGGAAGGAGAGGGTAACGGTAAAGAAAGGTGCTCGAGGACCCTTGGGGTCAGGGAGGCAGTGGAGTTCGGTGAGGGCTTGGGCGAGGGCCACGCGTTGCGATGAGGCCGCAGGTGAAGTGAGGGGAGGAGAGCTGAGATACTGGGAGGTCTGGGGTCGGCGTCTGGGTGGGGGTCCGAACGCACTCGGAGAATTCGGGCAGTTGTGTATGTGTAAAGAAGCCTATTGCTGTGGAAGGAAGATGTTCCGGGTCGGAGTTAGAGTTGTGTAGAGTGAAAACTGAGTGCTGGGACAGAGGAGAGAACTGAGGGGAGGCTGTAAATGTGAAAAGTTGTTGGGCTCAGGTGGAGATAAAGATATTCTTCGTGCCTGGAGCGCAGGGAAGTACTATAAAAATAGGGAAGTACTGTAGAAATCAATTAAGATAAACTTTTTTACGGCATGAGAAGCATTATCGCCCAAGAGGTTAAGGACGAGGCCTCTGGAGCTAGAATGCCTGGGGTTTTGCTACTTTAGTTATGTGATTTTGAGCCTCTATGCCTCAGTTCCCTCATCTACAAGATAGAGATAATAATAGTACCTACCACTAGGGTAGTTACAAAACATAAACTAGTTAATAAATGTAAAATGCTTATAACTGTGTGTAGATTTGGATGTGACGCAAAACTGAATGCTAAAATATTGCTGTAACATAATTTACTTATGAATGGGTGCTGGTCATGAGTTCCAGTGAACATCAGTATTATAAAATTCTCTGTTAGTTATTTTCACTTTATTTTTACATATGGACTGGCTTTCCTTTTCTCTTTCTCATACCCAGTTGTGTGCCATCATGCCTCGAACCCGATCCCAGTCACAGGTCACAATTAATTTTCCAAAAAAGAAGCCATCTTGGACATTGGACAAAGCTAAAAATTGTGGTGACACCAAACTAGAACTGACAAATGTGCAGGCTATCCCTTGTTCTCCTTGTGTAAAAATTCTGCCTCTTAGCCCCAGAAAACGTCTAGGTAAGCTATCCTTTTTGTAGGTACAACTTTTTGACTAGTAGCTCTCAAACTCTTTACTTCTGATAAGATCCTAGCTAGTTGAAGCAGCTTTCTATATTCAGTTAAGACTACTCTGTTCACTTTGGGTATTTTCAGAATGGTTTCTGAACTACTTAATAGATTTGACCTTCGATTCCTTAATACTGTACTTAGCTCTGTCAGAGTTTTAACTGATTTCACTGTTTGTGAAATTAAGAGAAACAAATAGGCAGTATTGATATTTTCTCTCCTTTTCTTGTTTTAGAATGATAGTTGGTAATCCTTTCTTGTTTAGAATTGTTTTAATGGGGGGTGATTTGGCAGTATCTGGACACATTTTTGGTTGCCATTACCAAGGGCATGCTGCTGGCATAGTGGGTAGAGACCACTGTTAAACATCCTACAATGTACAGGACAGCCCCTCACAACAAAGAATTAACTGGTCTAAGATGACAACTGTGCCAAGATTGAGAAGCCCTGTTTTACAACAATCTTAATAGTAATTAAACCCATTTGGTTTCCCCTTAAACCCATTTGGTTTCTACCAAATAGTATTAAGATTCAATGGTGGGAAGAGGACTTGGCCCAATAGATAGGGCCTCCGCCTATCACATGAGAGGTCCACAGTTCAAATCCCGGGCCTCCCATGCACAGTGCTGATGTGCGCAAGGAGTGCTGTGCCACGTAGGGGTGTCCCTAGCATAGGGGAGCCCCACCTGCAAGGAGTGCACCCCATAAGGAGATCCGAGAGCTGCCCAGCGCGAAAGTGCAGCCTGCCCAAGAACGGCGTTGCACACATGGAGATGACGCAACAAAAAGAAACACAGATTCCTGGTGCCGCTGATAAAGGATGGAAGCAATCACAGAAGAACACACAGCGAATGGACACAAGAGAGCAGACAACTGGGGGAGGGGGAGAGAAATAAATAAAAAAATAAGTCTTAAAGAAAAAAAAAGATTCAATGGTGCCATCTGGTGGCCAATATCTGCTTCTAGGTGAGAGGACATTGTATTAGGTGATGCTGTCCCAGATAAAAATTGGGGGAGCCAGAGGTCTTTGCATGTCCTTTTAACTTTCCACTGTCATGTATGACCACATTTTGATTTTCATGTTTCAGGTGATGACAACTTGTGTAACACTCCCCATTTGCCTCCCTGTTCTCCGCCAAAGCAAGGCAAGAAAGAGAATGGTCACCCTCGCTCACATACACCTAAGGGGCGCAGATTGCTATTTGACAATCAGCTAAAAGTTAAGTCTCCTAGCGAAAGAGAACAGGCCAGAGTTCACCAAAGTAAAACGCTTTCCTCAGTTCAAAAAGGTCAAGAGATCACAACAAATTCTGAGCAGAAATGTCTACTGGAGAAACAATCTGCATGTGTGAGACTGTTCAAGCAAGAAGGTTCGTTCCTATATGGCAGCTGTTAGTGCAGCCTCGTAAACAAAGCTGATGACTTCGAATGAAATCCAGTGTGTCTTCTCAGTCACCTTCTGTTGTGTCTAATTGTCCTGTCATGTCTGGCACAGGCACTTGCTACCAACAAGCAAAGCTAGTCCTGAATACAGCTGTCCCAGATCGGCTCCCTGCCAGGGAAAAGGAGATGGATGTCATCAGGAATTTCCTGAGGGAGCACATCTGTGGGAAAAAAGCTGGAAGTCTTTATCTTTCTGGTGCTCCTGGAACTGGAAAAACTGCCTGCTTAAGCCGAATTCTGCAAGACCTCAAGGTACATTGAGGGTCTAAATTGTTATGCTCTTATTAAAAATAGCACTTGGCTATTAGATTAAGAAAGAGTAGAAGTGCTTAGAGGATTGAGGGTTTCCTCAAAATGGGACATTTTTAGTTTCGCTGTCTAAATAAAAATAGAGCTTTTTTTCTTGTATGCTGTTAGCTCCTCAGACACTCCAGGTTCCATTAAATCTTTATCTGAGGCCTAAATAACTCTTGTGTTCACATTTTTCTAGAAGGAACTGAAAGGCTTTAAAACTATCATGCTGAATTGCATGTCCTTGAGGAGTGCCCAGGCTGTATTCCCAGCTATTGCTCAGGAGATTTGTCAGGAAGAAGTATCCAGGACAGCTGGGAAGGACATGATGAAGAAGTTGGAAAAACATATGAGTGCAGAGAGGGGCCCCATGATGTAAGTATTTCTCAGCTGCAAGTTGCTTTTTGAAAATCTGCAAAGTCTGTTGCCCACAAACTCACATTCTAGTCTCCTGAATTTATCTGTTTGCTCATAGAGAATATTTTGTGTGTTTGATATATTAGGGGTAGTTACATAAAGTGAAAATAGAAAAGAAAAATATGTCTTATAAATTGGAAAAAATGTTTTTAAACTACTTGCTTGAGAAACATTTGTATATTACTTGTGTGTGATGGGGTGTATTAGTCAGCCAAAGGGTGCTGATGCAAAATACCAGAAATCGGTTAGTTTTTATAAAGAGTATTTATTTGGAGTAGGAGCTTACAGATACCAGGCCATAAAGCATAAGTTAACTTCCCTCACCAAAATCTTTTCGTGTGCTGGAGCAAGATGGCTACTGACATCTACGAGGTTCCGGCTTCCTGGATTCCTCCCTTCTGGGGTCTTGCTTCTCTCTTTGGGTACTTACTTCCTGGGGGCTCCAGCTTAAGGCTTCAGCATCAAACTCCAACATCAAAAAACCCCTACTGTCCTTTGCCTTGCCTTTTATCTGTGAGTCCCCATCCACTAAGGGGTGGGGACTGAATGCCCTATTGACACAGGAGGTTTACCTGATTACTTAGTCAAGTAAACCTCTGAATTCAATATAATCTAATATGCCCAGAGGAAAAGATCGGTTTACAAACGTAATCTAGTATTTCTTCTTGGAATTCATCAATAATATCAAACTGCTACATGGGGTATCATTGTAACGTGACTGAAAACAGGACAGAGGATGGTCTTCATAGTGGTCTCAACTTTAGACCTAAATCAGCTCAAATCACACATTGGTTTAAGAAGATGACCACACAAAGAATGAACCCTAATGTTAATTATGGACTTTAATTAATAATATAACTGACAATATTGACTCATTAGTTGTGACAAATGTACCACACTAGTGCAAAATATTAATAGGGAGGGCTGTGCATGAGGAAGGGTTAATGGGAACTCTCTACTTTTGGCATGAGCCTACAACTGCTCTAAAAAATTGAAAATTGAAAAAAAAAAGATGACCATGATTACTGTTTATCTTTATATATAGCTTGTTGGTGTTGGACGAGATGGATCAGCTGGACAGCAAAGGGCAGGATGTATTATACACACTGTTTGAATGGCCATGGCTAAGCAACTCTCGACTGGTGTTAATTGGTTAGTTTTCAATTGTTAATGTTACATGATAGTTCCAAAGTGTTCCTGTCCAGCTTATTTATTTATCACCTATTATTTTATCTTAAAACAGCTTTCTATAAAATAATTGCTATAAAATAATAGTAGTTTTAACCTATAGCAAATCATTCTTGTTAATTCTGAATAGAAATGATGTAACAATATATTTTAGTGACCATATCAATTTTTGGAGTATCTGCTCCTGCTTATCAGTGGACAATTCTATATCTAATATATATTATAGGTACATCTTACATAATGAATATTGGGGACCAAGTGGGAAGCAGCAATTTAGAATGCTAGATTTTAACTGGAAATTTTATTTTAGCTTTCAAAGGGTTTACTTTTCTATCTCCTTCAGGTATAGCTAATACTCTGGATCTCACAGACAGAATTCTGCCTAGGCTTCAAGCTAGAGAAAAATGCAAACCACAGCTTTTGAACTTCCCACCTTATACTAGAAATCAGATAGTTACTATCTTGCAGGATCGACTTAATCAGGTAAGCGTCAACCATTGTGCCAAATTATGTGGGGAAACATAACAATGGTTCTAAAATATTTTGCTTCAATTTATTAGTGGAGCAGGAAGTTTCTAAGAGCCATAGTGAGAATGTTCTGGTATGTGTTTCTGCATATGGCTCCAAATATTGGATGCCTCAGTTTTGAAATAAAAGTAGGAGTTAGAGGAAGCACTCAAATAACAGCCTTTTTTTATTTTTTTAAGACTTACTTGTTTTATTTCATTTATTTATTCTACCTTACCCCCCTTGTTTACACTCACTACCTGCCGTCAGCTCTCTGCAACAGAGCAGGCCAGCTTGCCCTCACCAGGAGACCCCAGGAATCGAACCCTGGGCCTCCCATATGGTAGGTGGGAGCCCAATCATCTGAGCTACATCCACCTGCCAATAACAGTCTTTAAAAATAGGGCCTTCGGAAAACTTTCTCCAAATTCTAATTCCTTGCTTTTTTCCACTCGTGAACCTCTACCATATTCCTACAAAATGCTAATCAGGAAAACTCTCAAATCTCTTCATTTACTTATGCACAGAAAAGGCATGGCTTAGACCCTATAGGGTGGCCAATTACGTTTAGACTTGTGTGAAAATATTTGTGAGTGGGACCTAGATTACAGTCTGGGGGAATCTTATAGTTTCACCTGTCATCTCTGTCTGAAGGTGTCTAGAGATCAGGTTCTGGACAATGCTGCGATTCAGTTCTGTGCTCGCAAAGTCTCTGCTGTTTCTGGAGATGTTCGCAAAGCGCTAGATGTTTGCAGGTGAGTTACGGCACTTTGACTGCTTTTATTAAAAAAAAAAAATTCTGTTAATTGTCTCATGTAACTCAAGTGAATGTGACTTAAGAGGCTCCATTCTGCTACTTTTTATGCTCAGAAAGGAGGACTTGTTCCTCAGTAGGGAGCTCTGCATTTCTACCGTGTTAATGTCTGAAACATTATCAGTCCATTACCTACAGAGGGAGAAACAAATGAGATGTTGCTGGCACTCCCTGTGGTGATTATAGATTGGTTAATTACATTTGTATTAAAAAAGACTCCAGTTTACTTTTCCATTAGCTGGTCTCAAGCAGGTTTATTTATGGACCTGAACCATCTTTGCCTTTAGACTTTTTTTTCCCCCCTTCCTTTGCTTTTGTGAGCACCCCTTCCCTCCAGTTGGTGGTCTCCCACAGTTGTACTCCAGACTGTGCTTTCCCTTCCCATCCCCTTGCCCCTCCTGCTGGGAAAGCCTCTATGCTGACTGATGAAATTTCTTCCTTCCCAGTAGGGACACTGGGTCCATTAAAATGATACTTGCTGTGCTGACCCGCTGGTCCAACCTCCCCTACTGCCATGCAGAAGATACAGGTCTAGCTTATGGCTTCCTGTGGGCAAAGTACTTTGGAGAGAGCAGTGGGAGAGTAGTTCTTCCCATTGCTAGATGGCATGATCCTGCATTTGAAAGTCTCTCCTAGTCAGCAAACTACTTTGGTAAAGATGGAGCTCTGTCTGAGCAATAGTCACGTATGCTGGTATGCATGAGCCTATATATACCCTGTGTATATACAACTGAGGACTCCCTCTTTAGGTCTGGTGTGTGGGTGTAGTGCTCACTCTGTAGTCACCCACTCACCCTGTATATCATCTCTCCTAACCATGATATTTTCTCATCTAAAATGTTATCATTGGCTAAATGTATGATGACCTACTTAGCATCTATAAAAGGAAACCCTGTAGTGTTGAAGTTTCTCAGATTCCCTAGTCCATGAATTATTTCAAGGCAATTAAGTTCCCTTTAGCTAAGAAATAACCCAGTTTTGTTTGGGGGCTTTAAAATGATAAAACATGTTTTTAGTTAATGTGCGTGCTTTAAAATCTTGGTGGTTTGGTGTGTTTGTTTTGGCTCAGCCTAAATTAATTATAGAAATATTTTTTTATAGGAGAGCTATTGAAATTGTGGAGTCAGATGTCAAAAGCCAGACTATTCTCAAACCACTGTCCGAATGTAAGTTTTTGTCCTTCCTGTCTTCCTTTAAGACTAGAAGCTTATCCTTTCTGAGTAGAGATAGAAAGATAAAATGAACAAAGTTATTAAATCCACAGACTCTGTTTTTTGGAGCGATGTCTAATTTTGGTCATTTTCACCCACCATTTATTGTAGTCTTGCCGTGCATTACTGGAAATGAGTTCCCTAGTGTTAATAAATGACTGTGACAGAGTGAGTTTTCTTTCCAAGCTCTAAGAATGAAAACTGTAATAAGGTCAGATAAGCTTCTCTCTGGTTGCTTATGTTGAGTGTACTTCAGGTCTTGATAAAGGTAAAAGTAAAGCCTGGTAAATAAGGGAGAGTTGGGTAAAGGAATTGTGAGTTGAACTTGGACTATGTCAAACCTTTAAACAAGTCCAGGAAGGTGGAGGTAACAAAGATCATATTGCTACAGAAAAAAAAAAGAGAGAGAAAAAAAAAATTGCTACAGAAAACTACAGACTATTACAAATGACAAAAGTTAATTTCACTTTCCCCAGCCTTACTCTCTTAGCTGTTGCAGAGGTAAAAAGGCAATGAACTATATATATCTTCTCAGTTTTAAATTTTCACTATTAATCTTTGGAAAACGGAACAGCCTGATTTGATTGTTTTTTCCTTCACTGCTCACTGCTACACTGATCAGGAGTTAATAAATTTGGGGAAACGGACTTTGGCCCAGTGGTTAGGGCGTCCGTCTACCATATGGGAGGTCCGCGGTTCAAACCCCGGGCCTCCTTGACCCGTGTGGAGCTGGCCATGCGCAGTGCTGATGCGCGCAAGGAGTGCCGTGCCACGCAAGGGTGTCCCCCGCGTGGGGGAGGCCCACGCGCAAGGAGTGCGCCCGGGAGGAAAGCCGCCCAGCGTGAAAAGAAAGAGCAGCCTGCCCAGGAATGGCGCTGCCCACACTTCCCGTGCCACTGACGACAACAGAAGTGGACAAAGAAACAAGACGCAGCAAATAGACACCAAGAACAGACAACCAGGGGAGGGGGGGGAAATTAAATAAATAAATAAATCTTTTAAAAAAGAAAAAAAAAGGAGTTAATAAATTTGTTTCTAGCAGTATAGTTCTATATAAAACACTTTGCTTTTTTAATCAACTTGTTAACAGAAAATTAATAAAAATATTTTAAAAGTAGCTAAACATCGTGCTTAGGCTGATGGTAGGCAATATATGTCAATGAATCAAGCAGATAACTGGTTTGTTTCTTCCTCCTCTTCATCTTTTCAGTTAATTTCTTTTTTTCCCCCTACCAATAACATATAGGCTTATCAGTGGCTTCCATGAACAGCATCGCTGGCACACACACACACACACACACACACACACACACACACACACACACACACAGCTCAAAGAGTTTATAAGCTCCTGGCATGTATTATTAGATTAATTCCTGTCTTTTGAGTGCTGGTTTGTGTGGGATCAGCTTTTTTTTTTTTTAAAGATTTATTTTTATTTAATTCCCCTCCCCCGGTTGTCTCTTTTCTGTGTCTTTTTGCTGCATCTTGTTTCTTTGTCCACTTCTGTTGTCGTCAGCGGCACGGGAAGTGTGGGCGGCGCCATTCCTTGGCGGGCTGCTCCCTCCTTCGCGCTGGGCGGCTCTCCTTATGGTGCACTCCTTGCGCGTGGGGCTCCCCTACGCGGGGGACACCCCTGTGTAGCAGGGCACTCCTTGTGCGCATCAGCACTGTGCATGGGCCAGCTCCACACGGGTCAAGGAGGCCCGGGGCTTGAACCGCGGACCTCCCATGTGGTAGACGGACGCCCTAACCACTGGGCCAAAGTCAGTTTCCCTGGGATCAGCTTTTATAAGAAGGAACTTTCTAATAAATAGAACTGGGCTTTCTTTGTTTTGTTTCTTTTTGTTTTTTGTTTATCTTTCTGGCCTTCTTTGAAACATAGTGAGTTCCCCTCAGCTTTGAAAATATTCAAGTAAAAATCAGATAGATGACCACTTGTTGGGATTGGTTTAAGGGGGATTCAGCCCTCATGTAGGGAGAAATAATAGACCTAAATTCCTTTCAGCTTTAGATTCTGTTATTTTATCAGTGAGATTTGGTTTCTCCATTACTATTAGTCCTCTGCAGCATTCTGCTTGTAGTGAAATAGAGGCAAATTATTGCAGGGAAACTGCAAATGGTTTCAGGAAGTAACTTCAAGCAGAGGTTGTTACTGAGCAAATCCCTCCTCTTTGCAATTCAGGCATCTCCAAACAATGAGGCCATAGTTTGTTGCAGCTTGTTGGCAGTTTTCCGGCCTCCAGCTTTTGAGATGGTACTATCTCTTAAGATATCCAGTGACATTTTCTCTAGTATTGCTCTACTTCAGATCAGCTTAGGCGAGTGTTCACTCAAAGGTCATTTAGGGAGGATGTCTGGAGAACCGATGTGGAATTGACTTTACTGTGCACATGTAGCCACTCATTTGATTCAAAGTATTGGATATTTTTCCATCTTTTTTTCTTTCTTTCTTCCTTACCAGACATAGTCATCATCTTTGCTTCCAGGTTCTACATTTGACATATAGGCACAATACAATTGATTCTTCTGTCTGGTCCTTCTTCTTTCATAAGGTGGATTTTGACTCTCTGACAAATTACTTCCTATAGGACTAAATAGCTCACTATTCTGTCTTAAAAAAAGGATAACTCTACTTTCCAAGTCATCCCAGGTTATTTTGTCATCTTTGTGAGGAAGGCATTGATTTTCATCTTTTAGCTTCTAGAGTTGGAACCTTTGCTTTGACGCCCCATGACTGCACTTGAATTTCCTTTTGCTAAAATTTAGTGTCATCTGTCTCAATGCACAAGCATAACAATATTTTTAAAAATCTTAATCTTAATCGACTTTACAGCTAAATCACCCTCGGAGTCTCTAGTCCCCAAGCGAGTCAGTCTTATTCATATATCCCAAGTCATTTCAGAAGTTGATGGTAACAGGATGGTTTTGAGCCAAAAAGGAGCACAAGATTCCTTCCCTCTTCAGCAGAAGATCTTGGTTTGCTCTTTGCTCCTCTTGACCAGGCAGTTGAAAATCAAAGAGGTCACTCTGGGGAAGGTAAGTTGGAAATCTTGGCAGATGGAGCTGGGTTGGGGATGAGAATCTGTTTCATAGAGCTGATATTTTCCAAAAGGTCTATCATTCTCCAGCTGATAGGAATTAGGAATGGATTTTGACAGTAAGAATAAATGCTGGTACTATGTAAAAGGCCCCTGCATTTTATTTCCCTTGGGGTTTGTTTGTTTTTGTTTTTTTTAGGTACCGGGGCCTGGGATTGAACCTTGTTTGTACATGAAAGCAGGCGCTCAACCACTTGAGCTACATCTGCTCCCGTCCCTTGGGCTTTGGTTCAGAAGTCACTACTAATCTCCCATCCCATTGCCCCTTCATTTCTGCCTTTCCCTGTAAAATCCCTTTTTTGGATTACCACTTGGGATTTTGGGAATATCTACAGAATGCCTGTTGAAGGATTTTGTTGAAGAGGGAGAAATAGGACATTCATTTCTCTTTTTTGCAAATGTAAACCCAACATTTTAAAAAATGTTGTGACGTAATTTAAGCAACGTAATTTAAGCAACATTTTTTCTCCCCTGCTTCCTTCTAGCTATACGAAGCCTATAGTAACATCTGTCGCAAACAGCAGGTGGCAGCTGTGGATCAGTCAGAGTGTTTGTCACTTTCGGGGCTTTTGGAGGCTAGGGGCATTTTAGGTTTAAAGAAAAACAAGGAAACCCGCTTCACAAAGGTACAAACTATCTACTTTTTAAAAATGCTTTTAATTATCTTGTTTTAGAGACCTTATCTTTTGCTAAAGTAAAAATTTTAAAACGACCCAATTCGATGAATAACTTGGGCTTTTTTAGGTGGGATTTAAGGAGTATGTGGATGGGAGTATGGTATGAATGAGATATTTTCAGGCTTTTTTTTAAAAAAGCTGTTTGGCTTGCTTGCCTCATATGAGAAAATTTTTAACGTTGTACAAGTTTGGGTAATAACAGCTTTACTTTTGTGAGTTCTGTACCATGAGAAATCCTTTTCTCTTTTTTCCAGGTGTCTTTAAAGATTGAAGAGAAGGAGATAGAGCATGCTCTGAAAGACAAAGCATTAATAGGAAATATCTTAGCTACTGGATTGCCTTAAATCCTTTTCTTCTCTTACACTAATACTTGACCAGTCCAGCTGGCATTTAGAGAGCTACAGAGTCTTTATTTTGTACTTTATATTTTCAGGTCTGAAAACAAAATAGGACCATTTTTACCTGAAAGTGATGAGTTTTAATCTATACAGTAACAAATGTTAACACAGAATAATATCTTAGAGACTTTTTATTTCTACCCATTAAAATGACCAGGTAGACTCTTTTAAGATAATTTTCACTACCTCTACCATTTATGTGTCCCTAGCTAGAGTGCTTGCAAGTATACAGAATTATATTGTGGAAAGTACATATGCTTACCTCTTAGTTTCCTCAAACATTGGGAGTATTTTGTTAAGAATTTTGGAATTAGGGTAAGAGTGAACAAAGATGATCCCGGAAAATATGCAAGTGCACACTGAAATTTGGAGGACACTTTGGCGGAAGAATTTCTTTTTGGAGTATACTGTGTTTGTGTTACAGATAACTATCACAATGTGACATTTTAAAGACTCAGTGAGTTTCTTGGTACTCCCAAGGTTCTGGGGGTGGTAAGGAGACTAACTCTACCAATTGTGAATATATTTATTTCATGTTGCATTCTTTGTCTTTTTAAGCAATTACATTTCAAGAGAGCACAAGCTTTCCAAAGACAATGTGAAAATTCCTTGCCAAACATTCCCGCTGTCTTAGCTGCCCCCAGATAAAGCCACTTTTTTCACGATTCTTAGTCTGGGTTGGAATTTCATCTACACTACATATTTTCCTGTTCTTGTTAGATAAATTAATTCTTATGGTTCCTCACGGAGCCTCTCTTCTGGCTTTGGATTCTAATAGGACATTAGATCACAATTTGTGACCAAGACACTAGAGGGCACCATTATAATATTGACTGCCTCAAGAATCAGGCTTGGGGCTGGGGTAGTTTTCTTTTAAGGGGAGGGGGAAAGAAGTACTGAAATTTGATTCATTTGGGAGATTGCTGTACTTTGAGAACTCAAGCTTGAAATGTAAACCATGTGTGATATAAATGGTCCAAGAGCTAGTGACCAAGTCTCCTTTTCCTGAGCTTTTCTGCCTGCCTTTGCCTTTCTGACTTGGACTTGAATTGGGAACTTGATAGTGTACAAATGATCTGCTGGCCACTGTTTCATTCATCTTGCCCACTGTATCCCTGCAATGTGATCTGGATTGCAGCAGGTGGTATGGGATAGAAGAAGGATGAGCAGAGAAAGCCATCTGAAATGAACACTACCTATTGGTGTGTGTAGCAGTGAATAGTTCATAGACAAAAGTCTACATGTCATTCCCATTCTCATACTCCCTTTATTGGAGCATCAATTCCCTGGGATGGTAATTTGCAAGTGGGGAATACAGTTGCATACCTAGAATGTTGGAAAGTATATGGGGCTACAAGGGTTAACAAAGCATAATTGCAAGATTGTCCGAAGGCTGATGGAAAGCAGAGGCTGAATGGGATTGAGAACAGATGCGAAGCTTGATTTAGATTACATTTTATTGGATGCTGCAGCCTTAAGAGACGTGACTGCTTTACAGTTTGTTTCCACACTGTGGGCAGCTGCTGTCTGTTCTGTGTCCACAGTAGGATCCTGCCCAAAAAGGAGTGGCCTCCCCACCTCATTGTGTTTGAGGCTTGGCGCCTTCCTCTTAACTGTGGGGCTTGAGTCAGGAACATGGCTTGACTCGCAGTGGGGCTGCTATGTATCCTCTATGGCTACCAGCCAAGATCACATTTGCAGATTCAAAGGGGCCAAATTTCTTTCCTCTACCTCCTTTCTCTCCCTTTCCTCTGGTATTTGGAAATAGGCTCTTCTGTGTATTGGCTTGTTGGTTTCCTTTCCTTCGGTTCTTTCCCCACTGTCAATTTCTAGGTCATTGCTACTCTCAAGACTTCAGCAATTGGAACAGGGTTGGTTCTGTCACTGATGCGTGAAGCAGACTAGAGTCCCTGCTTGGCTTCCGCTGCCCTTGTGGGAGCAAAAGGCTGATGTATGTTTGTCAGTAAAGTCTTAAGTGTAATTCAGACAGCCGGGGAGCAGGTTGAGGGAGGAAGAAAGTCCTTTCCTTGCTGGCTTTTCTCACTGAAGCTGAGAGCTATGGGACAGTGGTGGGATTTTTAGTGGGCTGGGCTGGGCTGAGCTTGTGGTTACTAGTTTTTGCCAGGATCAGACTGCTTCACATGGAGTGGTGGCAAAGACGCTGACCTACATTTTTTCCTCTTGAAGTTGGTGGGGTGTGTGTTTATGTCCTGGTTTATTTATTTCAAAAAAGATTACGCTTCCTTAGAGTGTTGGTGGATATTGCCATGGGAAAAAGGCACAATAAAGTTGGTGTGAATTTGAGTTCAGCCCGAGCTGCCACTGACATGTCTGGTTCAATGGAAACTTGCCTGTGGCTAGATAACTGGCAAGAATGTGTGAAGTCCATGCTACTCAGATATCAAAAAAAGTTGGTGGAGTCCTATTCTCTATGCTGTCCCCCCATTGCTACCTACCTTTATTGAGTACCCTTTTAATATACACCAATGAGCACTGGGACATGGGAGTGAGATATAACTTAGGGATTTAAAGTGTATCAGAGGAAATATGTGGCTCAAGCAATTGGGCTCCCATCTACCATATGGGAGGTCCAGGGTTCAATACCCAGGTCCTCTTGGTGAAGGCAAGCTGGCCAGCACAGAGTGCTGCCCTGCACAGGAGTGCTGGCCCACACAGAGCCTGCGCAGTAAGATGATGCAACAAAAAGACACACAGGAGAGATAATAAGAGACGCAGCAGACCAATAAGCTAAGGTAGTGCAAGAAAATGATCACCTCTCTCCCACTCCAGAAGGTCCCAGGATCAGTTCCCAGAGCCACATAATGAGAATACAAACAGACACAACACACAGTGGACAGAGAGCAGACAATGGAGGGAGGGAAGAGAAAGAAAAAGAAATCTTAGGGAAAAAAAAAAAAAGTATATTAGGAGGTGTTATCTTCACCGCAACGAGGGAGACCTAGAAGAAAGCCAAGGTGGAGATTTTATTCACATTAGTATCTCCCTGGGACTTAGTGGAGTATTTGGTACCTGGTAGGTATTCAGTGCATAATTGTTGAATGAATGGATAAATGAACCCTGTAAGATGCTGCCTGTCTCCATTTTGAAACAGTCCTAATCTGAAATTAAACATTGCAGGTGCTTTTGCACTAAGATGTTGAACAGGCCCCTGCTCAAGAAGGGTGCTCCATCTTACAAAATGAGTCTTGGCACAGTTGGGCATTTATTGGCCTCACGGATGCCTACCTTTCATTCCCTCTGATGTGGCATTTTGCTTGAGGCAACTTCCATGTTGTTGCAGGGAAGGCTTTGCTGTGGGGAGAGTTATAGCTACAGGCTGGGAAGAGGGGTTCCTGTCTGGGTGTTTGTTACCTAGTGTCCTTGGAGATTGGCCAGAAGCTGTGCCTTTAGTTGGCAAGGGATTGAGGGAACCCACCTTTGCTGTCCCACTTTTTAACTTTGGAGAAAGTTGTGATCTCACCTTCCTCCCAAAGAGATAGGGAGCCATCACAGACACATTCTCTCTTAAAGAACAAACAGTCCATGTCTCCCTCTTTTCAGAAGAGGCCTGCCCTGTGGCCTCCCTGTGATTTCCAACCCCAGCCCCAAGGCACTAGCAGTAGAAGCTAATTGGGTACAAGGGGCCTGGGTAAGGCTCTCTGAAGACTGGCAAAAGGAGAGAGCAACCTCCTTTTTAAAACAGCTCTAATTGAGTTCTGAATCAGCCTCACTCCCTTTGATCTCTCCTCTGTTTCCCACACTGCCTGAAAGAGCTAGATCAGCACTTTATGACAAGGGTGTGCCTGCTTCCCGCGCCTATCCCCCCCCCTCCTGACGCTGTGCTGCCGCCATCCACTGCTTGTCTCCTTCAGTTAAGATAATGAAGATGCTGAGAGATAAAATGTGTATTTAATAAGGGTGGGGGTAGGGAGGCAGAAAGGGGCAGCCAGGGCCTTCTCTAGTTTGGGGCCTAGCCAAGATGAGCTGAAAGCAAAGCTAGAGTAAGACTTGGCCCCAGGGTATAGGGGTTTCTGGGCCTCAGTCCAGCTGACTTCACAGCCTGCTGTTTGCCCTAAATTCCCTCACCTCCACCCTCTCACCCCCACACTTCTTTCTTTCCTCTCTTCTTGCTCCCAATGGGAAAGGGACTCTTGCTCCAATTTTCTTTTCAGCTGGTAATTTGGCCTTTCATGTGGTGCCCCCACCCAAATCAGCTGCAAGGTCGAGCTGGGGCAGCCCCCTCTAGCCTAGGCATGTAGGAGCTGTGGGTTCACGGTGGGGGGTGAAAAAGCTGAAGTTAATGAAGACCAGCTGCTAGTCTGGGTTCTGCTTCCAGCTAGCTGGAGGCCAGCCTTTGGTGGTGATGGTTAGAGGTACTGGGGTGTGTGACCTCCATCCCTGGGCACAAGTACATCCTGTGGCAGCCGAGGCTTGTGCTTCTCTTTGCGTTTGGTTTCATCCTTAGTTTGTGAGAGTACTGTTTCCTTTTTCCTTTACTCCTCCTCTCCCCAAATAACACTCAGCTCTTATTGCACTTTATAACTGTAGTGGTGGCCCAGCTGAGATCTGAGGCGCTCCAAGCTCTTTTGTAAACACTCATTAACTCTGCCTGGGAAGAACCAAGAGTCCTGCTTAACAGCTGGGAGAGAACTGAGGCACATTAGGGTGAAAGGCTTGACCTGAGCTTACCCCACTGACTCCAGCCTGGGGCCGTCTATCCTTACTGTCTAGCTCCTTTCCCCAGTTCCTCCTGCAGACAAAGAGGTGGAGGCAGTGCTGTTGCCCTCTCCCCTTCTAGGAAGAGGCCATGCTAGCTCCCTTCCCTCAAATCTGTCCCTGAGTACCCCTGGCCCTTCACTCCATGACATTTTCCCTGCTCTGCTGCTAGGGAAATATGCAACTCTCCTTGCAAAATGTTCTTGATTCAGCCCTCTGCAGACTTCCCATCCCCCTCTTCTTTGCCCAAACCTGAGTTTTCCCCTTTGAGCTACTGAGTTTGGCTATCCTAAATTAGGCCAGTAGTTCGTCTGATCTACCCTTCTGCCTCCTACATTTATCCCAAATGGTATCTGGGAAAATCTTCCCTTTCTTCAATTTGTACATTCTGGTAAAAATTTGGAACCTTCCTGAGGGCTGGGTAGGGGCACTAACTGGCCTCTAGGTTCTGCATCTTGTGATAGTTGCTATTTCTGGTAACATATAGCCCCAAATCTGTTGGTTTGTTTTTCCCTTCTCCCCAAGCCTCACCAACTCATACCCTTACCCACATATGACTATTTATACCTCCCTGACACAAACACACAGATGCAAACACCTCAGTCTCAGGATGCAAAGCTCTATCTTTTTCCAACTGCGATTCAAGTCATCCTGCTTGCTGAAAATTACTTGCTGAAAATTTTAAGTAGGTTTTTTCCCCCTCTGATGGCTTCTGAGGCCCTTAGAAATAGTGGGAAGTTATGGGAGCCTGTGCTGTATCTATGAAGGGGAGGTTAGAAGCAGGCATGGCCACCCCATCCATTCAAAGATGAATGCCTCCTTCCCCAAATTCTCAATAGTAAACAGTTTAGCAAGGATGGCAAGGAAAGAGATCGTAACCCTATCTCCAGCACCAAAGCCCAAATCCATCTGCTCAGGATTGGCAGGAGGAAATAGCTATTTCCTGCTGTCGGTCATAGCCTATCCTCAACTACACGATCCATGTACCTTGTATTTGGGAGTGGAGACTGTGCCTATCCACAGCCCATGACTCAGACCCCCATCTTTCCTCCACTGTGTTATTTCTACCCCATTGGTCCTCGGTTCTGCACCGGTTCTGCACCCGCTGACCTAGTCAGAGCTTGAAGAGGGTGGGGAGAGCCTAGCGTTAGGAAGAGCGGACTTTAGGACCCAGCGGGAACCCGTGCTTCTTGCAGCAGCCTAACCCAGAAGCAGGGGGGAATCCTGAATGGAGCTGAGAGGGCTTCCCCGGTTCTCCCGGGAACCCCACCGCCCCCCTGCCAGCACACACCTGAGCAGGTAGGACCACGCACATCCCTTCCCAATTCTCCCTTGGCCGCCTTCCGCCCAGGCCTCTGCTTCTTTATCTTCACCGTTTCCCTTTCGCCAGCTCAGGCTTTCCCCATCCCTCCTCCCCCACCGCTCACTGTAGTCCTGAGAGGTGGGAACCTGGGAACAGCGGGGTGTAAGAGCCCCTGAACCCTCCTGCACCCTTTCTGCATTTCCCCCAAGGCATTCCCTCATCTCTAGCTAAAAGTGGAAAGTGGGAGGCAGGTCCGCCCAGGCCCCGCGCCCTTGCACCCTCCTTTGCAGTGTTACCTAATAGCCCTTTTCCCACCTCACCAAGACAGGAAAGTTGGCAAATGCTGGGGTAATAGAAAGAGTGGAGGGAGCAGGAGAGGCACCTGAGGGTCCCTGGAGGATTTCTCTCTTGCTTCCTCCTCTTTCCAATCCCTACTCACCTTCCAGGTTCATCTCACACTTGGGTGTTTCAAGGCTTTGCTGGAGGGTGGTAGAGGTTGTGCGGGTTTTGGTGGCCTTTCCCTTCAGGGAAAGTTCTTTCAGCTTAGAGCCCCCATCGCTGCCAACACCTCAAGGCCTATTGCAGGGATCCCCCACCCCACCCCTGCTGACCTGGGGTGGGTGTGAATGTGGGGGTAGACCATGTGCTTATAGGATTTATAAGCTCTGGATGGTGGTGGCTGTGTTAAGGGGAGGGATCCCTGAGTGTGGCCTGGCCAGGACAGGCTCAGCCCAGATGGCTGGGGAAGAGGGTGTGGGCCAGATGGGGAGGCCTCCCAGTCATGCCAGCTCCCTGGGCGCCTTGGCTTCAGAGACTCTGGCTCTTGGTGTTACCCCAGAGCTGGGAGGCCCTGTGGCTCCTGCCCTCCTGCAGCCTCTGGGAGAGGCTGGAATGGCACCTGCTGTTGGCAGCGGCTTATTTCCCCCTCCCATGGTGGGCTGACAGGCCCTGCTCTCTGAAGATCTAGAGCATCTTGTTCGGGTTCCGTGTTTGCAGGAGGGGTGTATGACTTGTCTGAGTAACAGCATATGAGTCTGTAGGGTGTATAGTGCCTCTAGGGAGAGGGTGATAGAAGAGACTGGAACCCTTTGGGGCAGCCCCTCTAGTTCTCAGTGCAGATGGGGGTGGGTGGCATGTCCTCCCGGGGAACTCTGTCTAGGTGTGGGGTGTGCACTGTCTTCCTCCTTGGCTGCCCTTGAGTCCCTAGAATAGGGCTTGGAGGAAAGGGTCCATAGAGCACTGGCTTCAGACTTAGTTTGGCTCTTGATCTGAGTGGGAAAGTAGAGATTCTGAGTGTGAGCAATAGACTGGAAGCAAAGGCCTTAATTGGAGACTCACTCCCAGGTGGTTACCAATGTGCATTTATACAGCCCCCCACCCCAAGCTTGTGTCTTCATCTGTAAAAGTAGCTCTCAATAGCAAGCCCTGCCTGCCTGCCTGAAACCCTGCCATCAAGACCCCACAAATAGAAATAAAATAAAATAAAATAAAAAAGACCCCCCAAGATCATGTAAATCACAAAGCCCCAGTGCAAATGTCAGTCAGGGCCAGGACTTCTAGGGTGGGCTCCTCTTCCTAGATCTAGGTCAAGCACTCCACCTTCAGTTTCCTCCCTCCATCCTTGCCCATCTGAGGGATGGAGGAACCAGGCAGGGTTATTGCCCCAGGGGCTGCAGAATTCCCCTAATGCAGGTTGTGGCTGTCACGAGGGAGCCTGTGGTCAGGAAGGAAAGACTTCTCCAGCAGACTTCTCTTCCTCTGGGGCTCCACACCTTCTCCCCTAAGCCCAGTCGTCACCTGCCTTCTCCCGTCCCTGCTCTGCTCGGCGTCCTTGGCCCTGTCTTTCCTCGGCCCTGTGGCCTCACTGGGCCGGAGCCCTAATCAGATTCGACAGCTGAGATATGTGTGGTGGCTGAGAGCAGGCCAGGCGGGAGGGAGGCCAGCGGAAGGATGGCATGAGGGCTGCTGCTGGCACTGCCCGGGCCTCCCGCCCGCCACCTTGGGCCTGCCGGTGCCTCGGCTTGGCCCCTGGAAAGCTCGGGAATGAACGTCTGGCGTCTGGAAATTAGGGGAAACACACGGAGGACGCCTTTGGTAACCGACGGCCTTTCTGTCTGTATCTGGACTCTGACCGGTGGGGAGAGGCAGGGAGGTGAGGGCTAGGCTGGCCTCGCCCTGCCCCGTCCCCACAGCCCTGCTTTCTTCTGTCTTGTTCAGAAATGTGTTCACTTTCCCCAGCCAGCCCCTTTGGCCAGCACCTCCTTATGGGTCACATCTGGGAGCTGCTGGGGGCGCCAAGTGTCTGCCTGGCTCTGGGCTGCTGCCTCCCCTCCGAGGTATTTCTCTCACTCACTCTCTGGGCTGGGCGCCAGGGCTCCTGGGTTTCCCGCCTGCCTCGTGGTACGGGGCTCCCCTGCAGGCCTCCAGAGAGTCGCTAAGCTGGTTTCCTTCCTCCTGTGTGGGGAGGCCCTTCTCCCAGGGCTGGGAGGTGTCAGGAGTCCCAGCGGAAGAGGGCTGAGGGCACAGTAGCCCCTGGCACCACCATGGCAGCCTGGCTCCTTCCTCTTCCCTCTGCCTAAGCCTGGGGGCTTCCACCTTTACACGTGGGTAGCCAAGATCCTCTCTCCTTTTGAGCTTTCTTCCCATGGCATCTGGGGGTGGCCATCGAAACCCCTATGCACCCACACATTTGGGGGAGCAGGAGATTAGCATAACTGAAGCTGGGGCACTATTTGGTCTTCCCCCCCCCCCCCCGGCTGGGCCAGCATGAAGGAGAATGGTACTAACTTCCCCACGCCAATTCTCTTTGCCCTCAAAAGACCAACTAAGTGGAGCCAGGCCCTGCCCTCTCGGTGCCCACAGTGTGGTTGGCACTGATTTGTCAGAAATTGGGAAGGTTTCCCTCCAGACTGCTCGCCTCCTCACTCTTCCTCCCGCGGGGTAGGGGCAGCTCTGGACTGCAGGCACTTTAGGCGGGCCTCCCCCGAGGGAAGGGGTGTGGAGTGCCCCCGAGATGGCCAAGTTGGCCCAAGGCCCAGGCTGGAGTGCTGGACATGGTTCTGAGCTAGGGGTTTGTGAGGGACGGCAGGACATGGGCCTCCCTGCCCCCCTCATTTCCTGCTCTTTGGGCAGCTGTGGGCGAGAAAGGCTGCAGGGACTATTTTTAGTTGGTCTGTCCCCTGGCAGGAGGGACGTGCCGAAAAGCACGGGGCAGGCAGAGGGGGCTGGCCAAGGTGAGCGAGGCAGGCAGGCCAGCGGCGCCGCAGATGCGGCAGGGAGGCGGCTGGCAGGGGCGGGCCTGGTTAGAGGGCTCTCTGTCCCACTGGACTCAGAACTGGAAGGGGCTTCAGAGGCCCCCGAGGCAGCCCCCCCTTACAGAGGGGGGAGTTGAGGCCTAGAGCAGGGCCTTAGGAGACACAACCTGTTGGCGGCTGCATGGAGACTGGAACCCAGGCCCCCTGCTCTGTCCTTCTCACCCTCACCACACCTGACCGTGCCTCTCTCCCCTCCTGCGGCAAGGAAGCCCTCAGGCCCTGCATGTGGGTCTGTTCCCACCTCTGCTTGTTTGTGCAGGGTCCCCAGTAAACCCCAGCTTGGTTTGTTTAAAAGCCTCCACCATGTGGAGAGCGGCTGGGAGGAGGTTGGGGTTTGTTTGGGTGGCCTGTGGCCACTCGTGTGACTCGCAGGGCAGGGGCTGGTTCAACAGACTCTCAGGCTGGCAGCTGTGGGGCTTAGCAGCACCTTCGAGACGGGCATTGGGTCCAACTCCTTTGTTTTAGGGACCCAGAGAGGGGCCAGGGACTTGGCCCACAGTCCCAGGATGAGTTCGGGACACACTATGGACTACGGCCCAAGTGTCCAGACTCCCTCAGAGCCCTTTGCAAGCCCCCTCCTGCCACACCCAGGACCTGTGGGTCTTGGTGGTGGTTTGCTAATCCCTCCAACAAAAGAAGGGAGCAGGGCTGAGGAGTGGGGAGAAGGGCGCCCTCCCTGAGGCCTGGAGGCAGGAGCTGGTGTTTGAGGGCAGATGGGGGGAGGCATGGGGAAAAAGTTTCAGGGACAACTGTGGTGCCCTCAGGATTCAGTCTGTACCTGTCTTGTGCCTCAGCGTCGTCCCCAGGGCACCACGTTGCCCACCTGCAGGGGCGTCCTTCCACAGACACGGACCTGCGTAGCGCCTCCTGCAGCGAGAGGACCCTGCCTGTGGCAGCCAGACGTGGCGCACCTGTCCCCCACCTTCTGTCTTTGAATCAGTTTCAGAACCAACTGGAAGAACAGTGTTCCAGACAGGCCTTAATCCAATGGACCCCCGCCGCCACTCGGCACTCCTATTCCTACCCCCCCCCCCAAGCGGGTCCTCAGCAGGCCACACAGTGCCGAGCAGAGCCCTCCCCCTCGCTCCACTCAGTTTCTCTCTCTGGGGGGCTGATTTATCACGCTCTCCCTTCAGGTCTGCTGCAGTGTGTGAGAAATCAATAGTGTAAATGGATTGAGGCTGTTCAGCTGTGGACTTCCCTTGGGCCCTGCCAACTCCCCTGGGACTTGGGGAGTTACTGAGTCCCCTTCCGGGGCAACATCACACTGATGCACACACTTAGTGGTTGTAGCCAGAGCCCTGAGCAACGGGAATGACTCTTTCTCTCTGTCTCCGTCTCGTCTCTCTCCATCTCTCAATACTGGCCTGGCCTTAGCATGACATATACTCTGGAACATTTATTTTCTAGCTTGGTGGAGAGAGGGTGGTGGGGCTTAAAGGGCAACAGGCTGCCAGCAGAGGTGGGGAGGGAGGCAGGTGGGGGAGGGACTGTGTCCCACAAGGAGGACTAGCTGGGGAAGGGATTGGGTGACAGCCCAGCCCTTCAGCCCCTAGTAACTCAATCCCTGCAACCCACCCCCCAGATTCCCCTCCTGCTCAGCAACCTCAGCAGCTGCTGGCAGAAGCTGGGCTGGCAGAAGTGTGAGTGAGTGCATGTGTGTATGTGGGGTGGGTGGTGGTGAGAGGGGCTGTGGGGGCAAGGGGTGCTGCCAGGACATGCTAAAGGAGACTCACAGACAGCCTGGGTACAACTTGGGTGGCAGGAGAAGTTGGGGCTGGCGGGAGAGTGGGTGGTGAGTGATGGACAGGGGCAGGCTGCGGCGGGGCGGGCAGCCCCAGGGTCTCACAAAACTTGCCTGCGCTGGAGCAGGGCCTGGCGTGGTGGGCTGGGCAGTGGTGAGGGGGCAGCAGTGGGCACAGCCACGTTCAGCTCAGAATTCCAAGGCCTGTTCTTCACCAGGCGGCACATGAAGCCATGGAGGACAGCTTGCCCCTGTCCCCATCACTGGGCCATGCCTGCCGGCATCATAGTACCAGTGAGGTGACTAAGTCGCTTTGGTCCTGGGGCTGGCAGGGTGCCAGGCTCTGCTCTTCTCTCAGCTCTTCTTGGTAGGTGAGTCACTGCCCTGGCATCTTCCTGGAAGCAGCTGAGTCACCCGGCTATGCCGGCTGGGAGGTGGGCACCATGCTTGGGGTGTGTGCGGGGGCTTATGTGTGTAGCCGCCACTGGCTTCTCTGATCCTCTCTGGTGTGTCCTGGTTCCACCCATAAATCTGCAGAGTCAAGCAAGGATAGTATTTTCCCCAGGGGCCCCCGTGGAGAAGTGAAGGAAGAGGGCAGGGGCAGGGGGGCAGAGTGGAATGGAAATGCGCTCCATATGGAGTGAATGGGAAAGGGCAGAGCCGCGGACTGTGGGTTCGAGTGCCAGCTCTGCCATTGGCAAGCATTGTGAATTTTTGAACCTCAGTTTCCTCATCTGTACAATGGAAACAAGAGCTCTATCCAGATTATCTTTCAGGACTGTGAGCATCAAAGGGGGTGGGGGCGGTGAAGGTGATTATGGGAAGGGCTTGTCTGGGGAGGAACACTGGGAGGCTGGGGAGGAAAAGAGAACCTGTGGGGGCTGGTTCCGGCAGATCTGCCTCACCTCACCTGAATCCAGGTGGTGTCGGAGAATCCCATTCTCTGGTTAGATGACCAGCAATGCTATTCTTTAAGAGGTTCTGGCTGGCTGGGAGAGGGAAGCCTTGTTTTGCTAGAAGTGTGGGACCTCCTAGGGTGTCTCAAAGCTCCTTTGTATCTCGTTTTTTGTTTTAACTTTATTTTACCAAGGTACTAGGGCTGGGAATTGAACCCAGGACTTTGTATATGGGAAGCCTGCACCCAACCACTGAGCTTCACTGGCTCCCCGTATCTCATTTGACTACTGGGGGCTGCCACTAGCCCCAGTACCTAGTAGTACCTAGCAGGGCTCCGGTTTTCTCTGGTTTGTTTTGAGAAACCAGCGGCTCAGACTCCTCCCCTAGCCCATCTCCTGTGTGCAAGGAGGAGTATCTTCCTAAAGAGGGAGGGGCCTCCCGCCTGTGGCTTTTCTCCCTCTTCAAGGTGTCCTGCTGCCTTCTAGGTCCTCTTCCCTGACAGGAGAGGGGAGGAAACCCTGTTTTGAGCGATCCCTGTTTCAGGCCCCAGCACAGCTGGTTTTCAGCTGCTGCTGCAGGATGAAGACTCCTGCTCATCCCCGCTTCCTTACTCCCCACCTGGGACCTCTCCTGCCTCTTGGAGTCAGGCCTGGGTAGAGCTAGACCTTGGACAGTCAGCACTGGGTGCCCCTGGGAGGGAGTGCCCCAAAGGTGTGCAGGCTATGTGCTTGGGTACAGGTGCCAGGCTTGTGTGCATGACTGACTGACCCCTGTGGGGAGTGGCTTTGTGTGTGCATGAATTTTCCTCTGCTCACGCCCTTGTATGTGCACAAATGTCTGTCTTGCAAGTGCCTGTTCCATATGCTCATGGATGTGCATACATTCACGCCCTGGGTGTGCATTTGTACAAGGCAGCCTGAATCCCATGTGCATGGGTGTACCTGGCCCTGCGTGCTTGGCAGGTGTACATGAAGACCTGTGCTGACTGCAGTGGGAGGCACACGGGAGGCCTTGGTGCTGTGTGGATGCTCACTTGTCATTTTGTGTCCATGATTCTTCCCCTCTCATCTCTGCCGGAAGACGGGGATAAGATCTAGGCCGCAGGTGGGGGCTGGGGCTGGGGGGCCGGGCTGGGGGGCTGAGCCTCCTCCTAGGCTCATCCCTCGCTTGGCGGCGCCCCCTGCTGCTGATTGGGCTCAGACTGGGAGGCCGTTGAGGGGACTGGGGCAGGGGGGAAGGGGTTAAGCGGCGGCGTCCACATCTGGGAGCCATTGGCGCATTCCTGCCCGCTGAGCGCATGTTTGCGAATGGATCTGGACGGGATGGGATGGGACCGGGCGGGAGGGCCCGGGCGGGCGCTCGCACCGGCAGACGGAAATCCAGACGGGAGCGGGAGACAGCCCGGGCCCGGCGTTGTCCCGGGCACCGTTCCCCTAAGCAGGACCTCGGGGCAGAGCATCTCTCTGAGCCCCCACCCCCACCCCGCCCTCTGTCGGGGGTGGGTGTCTCCTCGGCTTGTCCTACCTTTCCAAGGCTGGGGGACTTTATAAAGCGGGAGAGAGACAATCATACCTCAGTTCCAGACCCGGCTCTGCACCCAGTACGACTTGGACAAGACCCTGTGCCCACTCCCGGCCTGTGTCTCCTTCTCAGTAAAATGGGGACCGTCGCATCGGTGGGGTCTGAGAGCTCTGCCAGCGGGCCAGGCCGAGTCTCCTCACTGGGATGGACGCCTGAGAATGTGGCACTTCCCCTTCCAGTGGGCAACTTCTCTGCCTGGGAATGGGGGGGCGGGGCTGGGCACAGTGATTCCATCCCCCCCCTCCAGTGGACTTCTAGAGGTGGGGAGCAGCAGACTGGGAGGGGGGCTGTGTTGGGGCTGGGGTCTCTGAAGAGGGATTCAGACCCTGCCCAGCTGGACCATGAATCTTAGCTTTCCCGATCCTCCAGCCTTGGTCAGGAGAGAGAAGCTGGAGTCTGAGTCCTCGAGCAAGGAGGGGTGCTCTTGGGCGCCCCCGACGGGAACATCTAGGAGCCGCAGCCTTTTTTGGGTTGGACTGGGCCAGGATGTGTAAGTGCGGGAGGTCTACTCCTGCACTCCTTTTTTTTTTTTTTTTGCAGATGAGGAAATTAAGATCCAGAGAAGGAAAGTGACTTGCTCAAGGCCACACACTCTCAGTTCCAACTGGTCCCTGGAGGACAATTATAATTCTGGAAGGCTGGGGCTTGACCGCGAGTGCCGGAGTCATAGTATTCAGTTCCAGCTTACATCGCCCCCTCTTTTTCCGGGTTTAGGAGTGGGGCGGGTGTGTGATCCGTGCCCATGTGGGTGTGGGAGTGTGTGGTGGGGAGACAGGGTGTAGGATACCGCACCCTGTGGTCCTTGTCGCCACCGAGTTCCTTTTCTGCTCTTTCCGCAGAACCTCTCCTCCTCACTGAGTCCCCATTTCTGGGGCTGAGGGAGGGACTCTCTCAGATTCCCACGGCTCAGCCGTTTGGGCAGCGCGGCATCTTTAAGAACGCCCCTCCCTCCCCGGGTCTATTGAGGGAGGGGGCGTGGTCCTGCGGGCCCGCCCCCTAAAGGTGATTGGCCGGTGGGCGGGCAGGGGCGGGCCTGAAGGAGAGGGCCTCCCCGCTTCTCGGCACCCTCCGCCCCCCCCAGTCTGGGGCTCCGGGTAAAGTTTCAGCCTCCGCACGTGACTCGCCATGGCCGCTGCTGTCGCCCCGCGCCCCTGAGCCGCGGCCCCCCCCCCCCCCCCGCCCCGACGGCTCCTCTCCCGGGACCCCACACCCCCTGACGTCCTGCAGCACCGAGGCGCGAGGCCAGGGCAGGCGCCGCGCCCGCGGGCGCCCCTGAAGGATTGCGCTCCCTTGCCGCGAGGTAACGTCTCCCCTGGGGATTTTGGGGAGCCCCCGGCTGCCTACGGCGTCGGGATCCTCTGGTCTGCTCTTGATAGGAGCTGCGGGTGGGGCTGGGGGGCCGGGGGGGGGGCTCCGACGGGAACCCGGAGTTTCCCGGACTCCCTAACCCGCCGCCGGCGTGACCAGGGTGGGGGAACCCGGTCTGTGTGTCTGTCTGCGCCCGGGTCTTCGGGTCTTCGCGCGGCCGTGAGGTGTCTGGGACCGCCTGCCGCGCGTGTCCCCCTGCACCCGAGCTGGGGCAGAACCGCGGTCGGGAACTCCTGCTCGCGCTCTTTCTCTTTTCTCTTCAAAAACAAGCAAAACAAAAAGACTTTCAAACCTGTTTGGGGAGAGATCGTATGCCCAACGGACTAGCCCCCTCCCTCTTCCCCTCCTGTTATCTGAGCCGCCCTGTGGTTTGGGGAGAACCAGCCAGGGGGCCCACCCCCCCCAGAGGGGGCACGGCTGCGGGCTGGCCGCTCAGCTGGTGTCTCCCGTGGAGTGAGGGGAGCCTTCGGAGTTGGGGGCGGGAGCCAGAGCATTCGGGGTGGGAGGTGTCTCTGGGTCTGGTGCTACCGAGGGCTTGTGGAAGCGTTTTGGGGTGAGGGGAGGATGGAATAGACTGTCCCTCCTTGCTCTGCTGAGGTTGTCTGGGTCCTGGTGCCACCCACGAGGCGGGGAAGCTGCTAGCCAGATGTGTAGATGTGTGTGGGGGCGTGCTGGGAAATCAGCCTGGCTCTGTCCCCTCCCCTCCTCTCTGGGCACTGTCCTATTGTCAGGCTGCCCCCAGGAAAGGGGATAGACCCTCAGTGTGCTAGGCTGGGGGTGGGCTGGGGTAGGGACCAACTCAGGAGAAATCAGGTCAGAAAAAAAAAAAAGTCTTGGAGACCTTTCTCCCGTCTTGAATAGGGTGCTGGTATGGCCGCGTTCCCTCAGTCTCCCTCACTCTATCTTCTGTAATCAGTGCCTTCTCTCTGCTGTCTGTGTGTGTGTCTGTGTCTGTGTGGATGTGTGGATGTTCTCAGAGGAAATTGTTTCTGAGAACACGCCACCCTCCTCTGGCTGCTTACCCCAGCCCTCACTTCTGCTTCTGACCACTCTCCCTTGCAGGCTCCTGGTCAGGAGATCAGGGCTGTCTTATCCCCTTCCCTGGCTGCAGTTGTCATAGGGCGAGGTCGATCTGGGGGAGAAGTGGTTCAGCCAGGACCCTCAGATCTTGTAAGGAAGTTGGGGTTCAGGCCCCAAACTCTTCCCAGGGCTTTGTGTGGGGTGGGAAGGCAGGACGGGGGAAGCCCAGGGCTCCAAGCCACCCTCCACTCCAGCCCGGGGCTTCCCCTTGGGGGGTGGGGTGGGGGATGAATCTGCGGGTGGAACAAGAGAAAGAGGACTTGGAGCTGGACAACACGGGGTTCTCTTTCCTCCTGGAGGGAGAAGGGGGTGGCTGTGGAGTCAAGCAGTTTATGACTGTGAGAGACGTTGGTGTACTGGGAGGGGCCAGGACTTCCGTGCTGCCTGTAAGAGTCTGGGCCGTGTTGTGTCCTGAGACAGAGAGGTCATGCGGGTCAGACTCGAGGAGGCGCTTGGGATCCGAGGATCGTGGATTTGGAGGCACTGTAGGGTGCAAGTGGGCATGAGTGTGCAGGAGGTGGTAATTGCAGGCGTTCGGCCACCAGACTGGCAAGGGCAGTGCAGATGCAGTGGCAGTTCTGGGCTTGGAACAACTTAATCCTGCCTACCTCACTCTGTAGCCCCTAAATCTCGGTCTCTTCAGTCTGACCCTACATGCCCCTGGGACACCTCTCTAGTCCCCACCTACTCCCAACTGTGCAGCAGCCTGGCAGGAAGCTAGCTGTGCACAGCCCCATCCTGATCAGCCGGGCCTCCCCCGCTGGGCACAGTCACCCACACGTGCCATGACGCGGTTCCTGCCACCCTGTCTCGAGTGGAAGAGAGGGCATTGTCTGAGTGGTCCTTCAGGTCTGTTTTGGGGGACACTGACCCAGACTCCAAGGAGTGGGCTCCCCGCCCCTAACTCAGTTGGTTTGGGAAGCTGGCTGCGCCCTCAGGGACCTTTCCCCCAGGCCACTCCTTGCTCAGACTCTTGGGTCTTAGGTGGGCTGGTCCCCAGAACTGTGTGAGGTGAGGGTGGGGCCTGCTCCAAAGTACAAGCCACATTGTCCTGCTCCCTGACTATGAGAGCACGGGCAGGGCAGGGCCTCGGCTAGGCTGGAGGGGTGGGTGTGTTTGCGCCTCTGTGGGGTCTATTTGGGAACACTGCCTGGGTTCTGGGGTGACAGGCGTCTGGGGAAGGTAATCCCATCCCTGTGACAAATCAGTGGGGTAATCTCCACTTGCCCAGCACCCCACCCCTCTCTGGTGCTGGTGGTTTGGGAAGTGTGGGAAGCTGGCAGGGCCCCTGGCAGGGTGACCAGGGTGTCTTGACTTACTGGGTTTTGGGAAAGGAGTGTGGCAACTGATACCCTCAGCTCCCAGGCCTTGGCTGCACATCCTCGCTGACGCCTGCTGTCTTTCCTCTCTCTGCTCCCCTCTCCACCCTCCTGCCGCTGTCTGGAGCCCACACGGTTTGTGGGAGGGGGTGGGGGTAGGGAGGAGGGGCCTGAATCTCTGTGTGTGTCCAGGGAGTGTTCTGGGAATTGGCAGGATTGGCTGAGGATGTCTGGGTGTCTCCGTAGGGTGGGCAGTGTGCAGGGACCTGGCCCAGAGTGTGAGAATGTGTCAGCGTCGGTGTGTCTGTCCCCAGTCTGGCTCAGGCGTGGGTGTCTCTTGCTGCGTCTGGATCTTGCCTCCAGCTCCAGTCCACCCGCCGGCCCCCCTTTCCCCCCCAGCTGGGACTGCCTGCTGTTGCTCTCCCTCTCTCCCGCAACTGGAGCCTCCCTTGCCTGTTCCTGGAATTTGGAGAGGAGGAGGAAGAAGAGGCAGGGAGACAGACCTCCCACATTCTAGCCCGCTTGCCTGGCATCGTGAGGAAAGAAAATAGGTGATGTGGAACTAAGGTTTCCCTGGCTTCCCCAGACGCCCCAACACACACTGCCAGGTCTTGCAGAAGGATCATGGGTTGCCCCTACCCGTTGGCCAGTGATGCCTCCATCTTCTACCCAGGAGCCTGCCCTGCAGGGCCCCTGCCGGACCTCCAGGCACCACTGTCAGCCTGGGGAGGGGGTGGGGGGATTAGGCTGCTGCCAGCCTGGCCTGCACCTGTTGCCAACCCCCAGCCCTGTAACTGGAGCTGGCCAGGGAGGGGGGCTGCAAAATGACAGGTGGAATTTCTGCAGCCAGGCAGTCCCACCCCCCACCACTGGGTATGCCTTTCCCTTCCGGCCAGAACAAGGAAAGCTGCTCCCGCCCACTCCCGCCCCCAAAGTGTCAACCTGATCTCATGGACGATGCCCCTATCCTGCCTCTGGGGGGGCAGGACCTGGGAGATGAGCAAAGGGATGAGTTTATTGCTATTGCCCGATGACCACCCACGCTCCTCATCCCTGGCTGTAGAACTGGGCTGCCCTCGTTCAAGTTTTCAGAGCTCTGCTTCCCTGGCAGGGCTGGGGGTGTGTGTAGGGGTGTGGATGGGGGTGGTTCTCTGTTAATGTTTTAATTGCATAAAAACTGGGAGCTCAGCTCCAGGCCAGTGGGGAGTCTGGGTCTGGCTGGCCGCCCGGTTTGGGCTAAATATAGTCTGGGACATCTGCAGAGAAGGGGAGGGGGGTAGACGGAGGTTCCATTCTCCCACCTCCGGCCAAGGTGCCCTCGCCTGGGCGGGCACCTTGGAGCAGGGAGGGGGATTCCTTAGCCCAAAAGGCAGGGAAAGGCAGGTGGAGGGCGCTAGGCACAGTTGGGACCCCGCTGATGAGACACCTGAGATGAACCCGGGGACTCCCGGCTGGGTCAGGGATAGGGAGTGGGTTGCGCAGGGGCTGGATCTTCCGTGTCCTCTGGCCCTCTGCTCTTCACCCGCCTGGAATTGCCTGAGGCCAGGCGGCCTGCCTGTGTGTCACTGCACCCGGCCGTGTGTCACTGTGACCCACTCTTGGAGTGTCTGTGTGTACACACCTACTTTTGAGTGGCTCTCTCCCGGCCCCTCCCCCTGGAGCCTCTGTCTCCTGGGTCCTACTGCAAGTCCCCGGCCCTTTCTCCCTCTGTCCCTCGACCCATGGCGAAACCTTCAGCCCAGGAATCGAGACTTGAGAAGGGGAAGCTGCGGTGGGGAGTTCTCTGATCTCCAGTCACGGCAGGAAGTGAGGGGAGGGGGGCCAAGGGGGAACCGTGAGCGGCAGGCGGGGAGAGTGGACCCTGCCAGCCCTGCCCCCATGCACACTGCGGGGGGGGGGGGGGGGGGGTGCTGCCCTCCCGCCCCCCCTTCCCTCCAGCTCCAAGCGGGGGAAACTTGGGGGACAGCTGATTCTCTGGGGGCTGCTAACATTACCCTCCACAGACACACACTGAAAAAAATGTCTTCCTGTCACGTGGCTGTCACTTCCTGTCCCACTGTGGTTCCCGGACTGTTTGTTGTTGGTTGCCATGGAGATGCCGCTGTGGGCACTACCCCGTGTTCTTTTGGGGAGGGAGTTGCCCCTTCCCCCAAAGCCCACGGTTGGGGGGGTTGGGGAGCCTGATTAGGGGTGTGTTTCAGGCTGAGTGTGTGTGGTCTCTGATGCCCCAGATCCCCCAGGGCCCCCAGACTTCTGTCTGTGGGAAGGAGTCACGGCCGCCTACTCAGACTGTGTGTTGGGGAGACTGTGACTGCGTCTCGCTGTGCTTGGCGGGGGCTGTGTGTGGTTTTGCAGGCCCCATCCCCTCCACCCTGGGGTCCCTCGGCCTCAGAAGGACTCTGGTCGGTGGGCACCTCTGCTCTCCCGTCCGCTTGTACAATTTCGGAGCCTTCTCCCACTCGGCATTCGGATGGGAACTCCCTTGCCCAGGGAGTGTCTATGGCTTCCTGGGGTCCAGGCTGGAGAGGGGAGGGGCTCCGGGTGGGGCTGCGGCCTGCGTGTTTTTCTGGAAGGCGGGGGAGGTGGGTGCTCTGCCCATCTGCCCCACGGTCCTCTGTCGCTCCACACACAGCCTGCACCAGCCTCTTCCTGGTCTCGCGGGCCCTGCTCTTTAGGGGGAAGGCCGTGGGACTCTGTCACCCATTCTCCCTACCCCCTTGTGGGCTTCTCTGTTCACCTGGCTTTGGAAGAGGGGTTAGAGATTTCCTAGTTTTAGCCCTAACTGAGGAGGTGGGTGTGGAAGTAGGAAGTTCCTGGGGGGTTGTGGGGTGGGGGGGTATGGGGCGGGGCACAGTCTGAGTCATGCCTGATCTGGGGTCAGAGCCAAAAGGATATCCTGAGGCAGGAGTTGGGGATGGGGGGCGTTCCCAGCTTCCCTGCAGCCTGGGTCCCCAGGGAGAGATGCTGGGAGGGGGGCTGGTAGCATGGAGTCCTGCTGACTCTGTCTGTCTGCCCTCAGATTCAGGATCTGGCTAACTCAGGTTTGGGGCTGAGCTGAAGGTGGGGTTGGGGCTGCTGTAGCCCCCCTCCCCTCCCATCTCTGTCTGCTCTGTTCCCCCGTTGTGTGAGTGTGTGGTTCCTGCATCCATCGGGGGTGGGGGGGGTAGAGGCACTGGTGAGGGGGCAGTGCCAAGTGAGGGTGGGGAAAGCCCCGTGCCAGGCTGGGCAGGAGGACGGTGGTTTCCAGGCTGGGGGGGGTCCCTTTTGTCTGTGTCCTTTTGTCCCCCGCCCAGGACAGAGCTGCCTTTGTGTGGTCCGCATACTCCTGTGGTCTGGCTGCGGCCTCACCCAGATCATCTCTTCCTCTTCCTGTTTTCTTCCTTCCCTGTGGGTTGGTCCCTCTCCTGGAAGCCTGGGCTGCCCCCTGACCTTTCACCTACTCTCCGCTCTGAAGGGAGGCCGGGTGGGAGACTCCACCTATGGTGCTGGGTGGGCTCCTCAGCCTCCCTGGGCTTTTGGAGGCCCTGACCGTATCTCCCGGGGGTGCTGGGGTGCGGTTGCTGGGGGTGGAGGAGTTAGGGGCACGGCACCGTCCGGCAGAGACCCCCATTTCCTCCTCCCAAAACCTGGCCTGCCCTAGGCTTGGGGCGTCCAGTCATCCCTTCCACCTGGTCTTCAGTCATGGCTGAGATTGCTCGGCGGTCAGGCAGCTCTGCCGCGGGGGCAGAACCTGGGGCTGGGGGGGGGCGGGGGCACGTGCAAGTCGGGGCTAGGTCTGCATCTTGAGGCAGCGGCAGCCCCCAGAGGAGGTTGGCAGCGGGGCCCCCTCAGCCCCTCTGAGGACCAGCGCGGGCGGGGTCCACACCTACGTGGGGCAGGTTTTCAGCGAGGCAGGCCTGGGGCTCCAGGGGGCTGGGGGCGGGGAAGGGGTGCCTTCCACCTAGGCCAAGGAGAGCTTGGCCAGTGGGGCGCCCGGAGAAAGGGAAAGGGGAGCCGCCGCCGCTGTCCTGACCCCTCCCCTCCAACTGAGGAGCGGGGCGGGAGGGAGGTTGTGGCTCTGTGTGTGTGAGTGAGTGTTTTCCTGGAAAGTGTAAAAATAGTTCCAGCCCACTGTTCTCGTTTGAAATGTGCGGTCCCGCCCCGCCCTGCGGCTCCTGGTAGGGTAGGGGTCCGGGAGCCCGCGGGCCTTTCTCTCTCTGTCAGGCCTGGAGTTCCCCCCACCCCCAGTTGAGTTTGCGCTCTGGGTGTCATTTGCATATGATTCATTGACTGTCTAGAAGGCTTAGGAAGCCCTCTGTCTCCCCTTGTTTCAAGCTCCCCAGTTCTTGTGCCTTCTCTGGGCCCCTCCCGGTCAGCCTGGCCTCTTTTCCTTGGGAGCCATTGTTGGTGCGCGAGTGGGGGGGTGGGGGCGGCCGGGGAGCAGAGAGGAGAGAGTGAAGACTAGCCTGGACCTGCTGGGATTGGGGTTCTCGGGCTCCTCTCCCTGAGGACAGGGGAGGAAATGGTCTCTTTCTCTTTCCCTCCTCCCCTCTCCGAATCCAGAGGATTCCCTTTTTTGGTTTGTGAACTGAAAGAAGAGACTTTGGGAAAAGGTTGTGGTCAGACCTCCACCCACACCCCAAGTATCCCGTTCCCCACATCCCTCTCCTCAGTCTGGGAGGAAACAGCCCCTGGAAGACAGGGCAATTCTCCTTCCCAGCCCTGCCAACAGATGCAGCCAGCTGGGGAGGGAAGGAGAGGCAGGCCGCTTTGAGCTTTGAGCTCGGCGGTGGGGGTGAGACATGGGCCAGGAGGCACCTACTGTGTGCTGGGCTCTATGCCAGGTGCTTTCCAGGACTTGATCTTGCAAATTGCCTGTTTTCGAGGCAGGCAGTTCACAGATAGTAGACAGAGGCTTTGTGAGGTTAAGTGACTTGCCTAAGGTCACCCAGAGTAGCAGAGCTGAGATTTGATCCTTTAAACCTCGGGTTCATTCTGTGCTCTTCAGGATCAACCAGCTCTCCTTTTTCTTTAGGTGTGTAACTCTGCAGGGCATAATGAATGGGCAGCTGGGCGCCTGCCTCTGGGGAAGGGATTGTGGCACCTTTCAGGGGTGAGGGAGACCACAGAGAGCAGGGGCAACTGGCTGGTGGCAGGTCCTCTATCCATCCCCCCTGTCCTTTTCTGCTGAGGCTGAGCTCAGTATATCTGGAGGTGGCACCTGGGGTTTTCTCTCCCCTGAGGAGCACTGACCATGGGCAGTGGCAGTGGTTGGCATAGGGCGGGTGGAGGTTGGATGTAGGTAGTTTGTTTTCCCTCCTTTGGGGTTGGTTTCGATTCTCGAATTGAGCCTTCTCCCCCTTGGGTGCAGGGGCATGGGGCCCAGGCATCTCCCCAGGGCAGGCGGCTCTAGAGGGGCCTTGGAAGGCAGGGCCTGTGCTCCTTCAGCCCCTCCCCTGCTCAGCCTCTGCCTGTCCCTGTTCCCTGGGCAGCCTGGCCCTTGGCCCATTTCTGTGACCTTTACCCCCTCCCGTGGCTCAGGCCCTCCCCAGGGAGCTAACTGTGTAGTAACTGTGCACCAAGGTTTGCAGCCTGAGCTCTGACGGAGGGTGGGGAGGCCTCCAGGTTCCCTCCGGGTGTGTCTCTGTGGGGAGTTTGAAGTCTGGTCCAATTTCAAACACTTGGAGGGCAGAACGGAGCATTAATTCTAAGGTGGCTGTAGTTATCTCCCCCCTGGGCCTGGGGTTAAGGGTGGTCTTCACTGCGTCCAGGCTGGACTGATTGACCCTCCCACCCCCACTCCAGCCTGGGTCTGGAGTACATGGCTTTCTGGCTCAGCCTGGGCACAGAAGGCCTCCCTGCAGGCCAGGTTACTTGGTGCAAAAACACCTGCATAGTTTGGGAGTGGGGGTGGGGGGGTGCATCTCTGTTTGTGGACCCCTGCATGTGTTGGGCGTGGGCACTGGGCATGGGCTGGGCCTACAGGGAGAACCTTGGGGTGTCCCCTGCAAAAGAGGCAGCTACCAGAGCCAGCCTTGCTGTGTGAGGGCCAGGGAATGTGCATTTGGGAAACTAGGGCTATGGTTGTGTTTGCTGGGAGCCAAGTCCTGCGACCCGAGCATGCCAGCCCTGAGCTGTGTTCATTGTGTGGCGGAGCCCAGGTGTGGAGAGATGGTATCTCCAAGGGCCCTCTCCTCGTGAGCGTGCCGGCACACACACAAGCTGCCGCGTGCAAGTGTGCTCTTGCCCACTCAGACACTCTCTCTAGACCTGCATGCATGAGTTTCTGCAAGTGTGTGGGGTGTGTGTGACTGTAGACACTGATGAGGCTCGACCAACCCCTCCTTCCCTTGCCTGCCCCCCCAGCTCAAGTTCCCGTTGTGTGGGGCCCATAGGGGTGGGGGGGCAGGGCGGCAGCTGGTCGGTGGGTGGGGCCCCTGTTGCTTTGACGTCAGCCCTCTAAGCCTGGGAGGGAAGCAGCAGGGGCCTGGGGAAGGGGGGGCACCTCACTGGGGAGCGAGGAGAAAGGCCCTGCGGTTGTCACATTTAGTAACAGTAAAAGTTCCAGTCCTGAACAAGGTCCAGGATCCACTCCTGGGGGAGCCGCCCCCTCCCTAGCAGGTACCTGCCCCCTCCCTCTCCTTCCTGGCCCAGCACAGGCGGCTGGCCCAGCTGGGCTCAGAAGTCCTGGTCTCTTCCTCAGTGGCCTTGGCAGGGCCTCCCCTATCCCCGGCCTGGTCCTCGGCCAAGTGCTGGCCATATGTGTGTCCCCGGGACTCCAGGTCTGAGCCTGGAGCCTGGAACCTGGTGTGGCCTGAGCTTGGGGGTGGAGAGGGGTTGGAAATGGAGGCAGTCCTTATTTTGGGTCTCTTTTTCAAGATAGCTTTATTGAGATTTAATTTACCTACCGTAAAGCTCACCATTTAAAATGTACAATGCAATGGTTTTAGTATGTTCAGAGTTGTACAACCATCACCACAATCAATTTTAGAGCATTTTCATCACCCCAGAGAGAACCTGCATACCCATTAGCAGTCCTTCTCCTCTTCCCCCACCCCCCAAGCCCAAAACAACCACTAATAATCTATTCTATGTCTTTGTAGATTTGCCTATTTTGGGCATTTATAGTTGTAGCTAGCATAATGTTTTCATCTGTGTCGTAGCAGGTTATCAGTTCTTCCTTTTTATGGCTGAATAATATTCCACTGGTTGGACCACATTTTGTTGATCCAGTCATCAGTTGATGGACACGTTGGCTGGTTCCACTCTCTGGCTATCGTGAATAGTGCTGCTCTGAACACGCATGTGTAAGTTTTTGTGTGGACATGTGTTTTCCTATCTCTTAGGTGTATAGCTAGCAGTGGAATTGCTGGGTCCTTAACATTTTGAGGAACTGCTAAACTGTTTTCCAAAGGGCTGAGCCATTTTACGTTCCCACCCGCAATGTATGAGGGCTCTGAATTCTGCACATCCTCGCCAGCACTTGGCTATTATCTTTTTGATTATAGCCATCGCAGTGGGTGTGAAGTGGTATCTCACTGTGATTCTGATGGGCCGCTTTTTGTCTGTCTCATCTCTTTTGTCATTCTTATAAATGTAGAGTATACTTATATAGGTGTGTATGTATGTGTGTATTTATAATCTCCTTTGCCCAGAGTGGATTAGCATTGGCTCATGGATCTGTCTCTCTTTACTCTTGTTGCTGCCTGGCTGTCTCACTGTGGCGTGGACTCTGGGTTCATGTCTCTCTCTCTCCCCCGCTGGTGTTATCTGTGCGAATCCTCTGGCCCCAGCTGTTCAAACAGGGTGTGGCCCTGTGAGCACCCTAAGTGGGGCAGAGGGCATCTGGCTCTTCACCTCCTGCCCACTACCCACCCCATTCCAGGGATGTTGCTTCTGCAGACAGAAGCCTGTGCGTGAACTCTGGGACTCTCTCCTGTCCCTGCCTTGGCTGGGGCAGGGGCTTCCATCCTGAGCAGCCCCCCGCCCTCCTGATACCCTGCCCCTGGCCCGTGCATGCTGCGGGCCCTGGGGGTGATGCCCAGGAGTCCTCGGTTCCTGTTTCCGCATTTGTGTGTTTGTAAACGGGCTTCCTCCCAGGGTCTGTGGGACAAGATCATCTGGGGTGCTGGGCCTTGGATTTGGGGGGGAAGTGGTATGAGAGGGGCCCTGGCTGAGGAGTCATCTTTCTGAGAAGTGCCAATGCTTTAGGGAAGCGGCTTTTCCTCCCACCCCCCTCCCCCCAAGCACACCCTGACCTCAGGTAACCCTCTCTGGGGGAAGGAGGGCCAGCTGCCTGCCTCTGCTGCAGGGGTCCTTTGGGGGTGGTACCGTGGGCCCCTTCCCCTCAGGGTTGCGGTGAGAGGCCCTCCGCAGCTCTGGGCTCTGTGTCTGGGCCCTGCTCCCAGGCCGTCTCTGCCAGCCAGGCATGGTGCCAGCTGTCTGCTCAGCCGGGTGCCACGGGAAAATCTCCGGCCGCCCAGGTTGGGGAGCTCCACGGGGAATGCCCGTGTGCCTTCTCCTCAGTGCCCACTCACCTGTCTTTCCTCTTTCTGCAGCGCCACAGGACATGTCCCCCCGAGCCGCCTCACCGGGGCCCGTCTAGGAGTGGCATCCCTTTCAGCGCCCTGAAGGCCAGCTCTGGACCTTCCCAGGAAAGTGCCGGCCCACAGAACTGCTTGAGCAAAGGACCGACTCTTGGGACACCCCTCAACCCACCCGGCCCCCCAGCTCGGGTGGGGGCTCCAGGTGGCCGAGATTAGCCTGCTGGCCTTGGACAGCAGCTCTAGGACAGAAAGGGGGGGTGGGCTGACCACCCAAGCCCCCTCTGGGCCTGGGCCCCATGCCCCGGGGAGGGGCAGCCTGAAGCCCGCCAGTGCTCCCTGCTGGACTGTCTGCTTGTCCTTCTGCGGCCGCTTGGCATGGCCAGCAACAGCAGCTCCTGCCCGACACCTGGGGGCGGGCACCTCAATGGATACCCGGTGCCTCCCTACGCCTTCTTCTTCCCACCTGTGTTGGGTGGACTCTCCCCGCCCGGCGCGCTGACCACTCTCCAGCACCAGCTTCCAGTTAGCGGCTATAGCACGCCATCGCCAGCCAGTAAGCTGGGGGGCAGGAGGATTGACCGGGAGGGGGCCGTGGAGGGCGGGCAGGGCCTAGGGCTCGGGCTCCGAACGCATCTGTTGTGCTGAGCGCATGGTGAGCAGTGGGGTCTTCCCCAGACAGGGGCCGTTGTTTGGGTGGCTGGAGGATGAAAGCCCACGGTTGCAGGCTGCCCTGTGGTTGTCTGAGGTTGGGGGCAGCAGACGGAGAGATGGCACCCTGCTGCCCCAGGCTTGCTGTGTTCTGTGCTCCGCCATCCGGGGCCTTATCAATAGCTCTAGGGACTGGACACAGAGGACCAGGGCAGAGAAACGAACCTTTCCAAATCTGGCAGAACTTCACCAAGAGGATGCCCCACCTACCCCCACCCCCTCCCCGGCCTCCGAGGGAAAGGGCTTGAAGGAATAGATGGAGGGTGGCTGGCTGGGCCCCCTCCTCTCTGCCTGCCAGCTCTACCCATGGGCCATGCTAATGTGTGCTTCCCTTTGTGGGGAGAGCGAGGGAGAGGGGCCCACTGAGGTGAGCCCGGTGGAGCTGGTGAGTGCCCCAGGAGGGCGCTCAGCGTGGATTCTGTGCGTGGACACGGGCATGGTCTTGGAAGGGCCTGGATTTTCTCCCTCCCTCCACCTTCTGCCACGGGGGGTCGCTTGTTGGTTGGCCGGGGGTCTCTGTACCCGTCCCGGGCTGGCCGAGCCAGGTAGTGGGAGGCGGCGGTGGCTATGGCCAGCTGGCAGAGTCCAGGCCTGGGGCCTGCCAGGCCGCTTACTGTAACTCTGGCCCCCAGGGCCCAGCTGGGCGCCCAGCCAGGGCTGGGGGGAGGAGGGAGCCGGGTCCTGGCCTGGGCGGGAGGGGGGTGGAAGCAGCAGAACTGGCCATGGACAGCCAGCTGGGCGGTCAGCTGCTGACCTGGGAAGCGTGTCCCACCTCTCCTGGCTGGCAGGGACTGAATGCCCTGCCTCGGGCACCTACCTCCCCTCCCAAGGCCGCTGGCAAGCTGCCTGGCACCACTGCCCTGTGTACCCTGCTGGGCTGGGTCAGTGCCCCCTTCCCAGTGTGGGGGCAGCGCGCTCTCCCTGGAGCCAGGGAGTCTCTTTGTCCCTGGGGCAGGCCCTGGCTGGGTGCCTCACTGCCCGCACTGGCCGTCTGCCCACTGCCACCGCTGCTTCCTGGATCGCCTCCTCGGGCTCTGCCGCGGCCACCTCCCTCCCGGGCTCCACCAGCCTGCTAGGAGCAGGGCTCTATGCCTCTGCTCCGTTACATCCCCACCCTTTCATGGCTGGGGGCGGGAGAGGGGGGACAACACAGAGATGCTGCCTCAGTTTCCCCTGCACTTCTCCCTTGAACCTTCATCTTCCGTGTCCTTCCTGTCTTCTTTCTACCTCACATAGGCTTGTCAGGTGGACAGCATTCTCAGATGCCTGGTTTTGGTCTGGTCTTCTGGTCTGTGCCTGGTGGTAGGGCAAGGGCAGTCCCTGGGGCTCAGAGTGGCTGGGGACTGGGCGGGTGTGTCTGGTTTCTAGTATCTGCGTGGATTATGTGCTGCATCTGAAGGGGCGGGGATTCATATTCCAGGCTCGGGTAACCAGCTGGAAGAGCATCTACTTCCTGCCAAGGTGGGAACTGGGGGGAGCGAGAAATTGGGGCAGCTTGCCTTCTTCCCAGGTGACATGGACAGAGTTCCCAGGCGCTCTGCCCACTCGGGGGCCTGGGTTGCAGGCTGGGCTGTAGGAGGTGGCTGGGGCTTGGCCCCTGCCCCTGCCTGGTCCTGTGCCAGACCCAGCAAATGCTTTGCCCTCCCATGAAATGTTGCAAGCGTCTTCCTCTTTCTTAGAGGTAGGTGGGGAGGGCTTCCGGGTCCCCTCACTTCCCACCCTGGTAGCCTTCTCCTCCCAGGGTGAGGGCAGGGGTGGGGTACCCACATTTCTCTGACTCTCCCCACCCAGGTTGGGCAATGTCCCCCTTCCTGACCCCTCCCTCTGTGAGGGTTCCCAGTTCCTCCCCCCTTCCTAGTAAACAATTTTTCTTTCTACCCCAATTCCCAGCTTCTGAGCTCCTCCTTGACCTTCCCCTTCTCTGGGACCAGAGGTGTGTCCATGGGCCTGTGCCAGCCCAACACAGCCCTTCTTCAGCAAGGTTGGGGGGTGGGCTGGTGACCAGAGGTCCTCAGCTCTGGGCGGTGAAGCACGGCAGGTAGAAAATCTGCTTGTGTTGGAGATGGAGAACGCCATCCTCTGCTCTTCCCTGCCTTGCTGCCGGCCCTGGGGTCAGGCGGCTGCCAGAAGAGGTGAACTCTGCCCGGGCCCCCGTTCCTGCAGAGAGCAGAGCTCTGGTCCTCTGTCACCCCTTTTATAGGAAGCCCCGCTGATAAGGCTCCTTATCCCCTGCCCACCAAACAAAGGTGTGGGGTGTTCCCCTCCTCCCATTCTACCCCTCAGGTGCGGAGGAGGCCGCGCCTGAGGCGCCAGGGCCCCCATGGCTGTGGGACAACAGAAACCTTCCAGGGCTGGGTGTTTGTCCTGCCACTATCTCCCAGGGAGTCAGGGAAGGAGACCTAGAGGTGGCACAAGATTTCCCTCAGCACCCACCCTCCCCTCCCCACTGCACCCAGCCCAGCCCTGGAGCTGACTTGGTCTCTAAGGCCCGGTATTTACTGTGGAGGTTTGGGGTTCTATGTGCATTGTAGGAGGGTCAGGGTTGCATGTGTTTTGGGAAGGGGGGTCAGGGTTGAGTGTATTTTAAGGGAGGGGTCAAGGTTGGGTGTGTTTGGGGACGGGGGGGTTTAATGGCTTATTTGTATTGAGAGGCTCGGAGAGTTGAATGTGTTTCAGGAAAATCCAGTTGGGAGCCCAGGAAGGGCTTGTGCTGGGGCCATTTTTAGGGCATTGAGCGTGTAAGGGGAAAAAGGTCTGCAGGTTGTTGCAGCTTGTAGGTGTGTTTGGGAGGAGAGGGTCTCTATTGGCTATTTCTCTTCTAGGCTGGAAGGGAAAACTAACCTGCTTTGTTTGCTGCTCACCCTGGGAATTCCATGGGCAAAGCATTAGGACTGACTGTGGGCAGTGTGGCCTAGTGGTTATAGGCTCTGGCATTGGCGCCAGCCAGCCCTGGGTGGCTTTGACACTGATGATGTGCTGATAACCTCTCTAAGCATGTTTCCTCCTCTGTGAAACAGGGAGATTACCAGAACCTCCCTCGGGTTCTTTCTGATACTCAGCTCTTCCGCGCAATGCTGCTTAGTTCCGTGCATGTGGTAGATGCAGCAGCGCCAGCTGTTAAGGGCGTGAAAAGGGATCCAGGCGCTTTCTAGGAGGGAATTAGGGAGAAGGGTTGCTAACATAGGTGGAGCACCTACTGTGTGTCCCGAACTTTGTTTTACAATCCTGAGCCTTACAATCCTGGGAGAGGGACTTTATCCTCATTTACATATGAGGAAACAGGGACTGGCAGAGGGTACATGGTGATGGAATTGGGTCTGTGGGATTTGGGGTGTTTTCCACCATCCTGACAGGCAGCTGCGGTGGGGGGATGCTTCTGTGCGTGGAGAGCTTTGGGGGGGTGTCAGTGCCGTTGTTGAGCCCCATCCTCCTACCCTATGGCCCAGGCCCTGCCTCTGCAGTGCAGCCCCTGCCTCCCCCAGTAGGGGGCGCAGGGGAGAACCCAAGCCCTGCCCCCTCACCTCAGTTTTGGATCTTGAAGGCTGGAGGGAAAGGGAGATAAGAGGCGAGGGGCCAGCTCCCCATCCTGTCCTGGAAGCGGCTGATACAATCTGTGGATGCCCGTCCCCACCCCCGAATCTGCCTGTTGCAGCCCACAGGAGTTTGCAGAGCTCCGCGGGCACCCTTCCCCCAGCCCCACACTCACACTGAAGGAACAGGGTGTAAAAGCAACAGCTCTTATTCTTATTTTGTTTCCATTTGGGGCTGGGGACAAGGAAGTTGGAAGCAGTCAACAGAGGCGCTTGGGGATGGGAGCCCCAAAAAGGTGGTTCAAGACTTTTGCTCACATCTTCGCTCTGTGTGTCTGTAGACTAGGGAATGGCTGGGATGGCCTGAGGGTCTCTGGGTGAGTCTGGGCTGCAGATAGACAGGAGGGGGACCCTTTGCCTTTTCCTTTCCTCTGTCACTTCCTCCCGTTGGCAGTCAGAGAAGGCGTCCTGGAGGAAGTTCGTGGGGCCCTTGCCAAGCCAGCTGCCCGTGCATCCTCCCTCCTTTCCACCCGTTCCCTGGACAATGGGAGGGGCAGCCCAGGGGGAGGGGGAGTGCCTCGAAAGGCCTTTCATGGGGTCCAAAATGCTGAGTCAACCAAAAGACATGGGGTTTTGAATGAAAATGGGACCCTTCACCTTTTATCTCCTGGCATTGACCATGCACAGGGCCCCAGCCCAGGCTGGGAGAGGGGACTCAGGGAAGGAGGCGTGCCCTGCTCTTAGGTCAGCCAGGGCCTGAGACACTGTGCCCAGCCCATGCCAAGGGGCATGCCATGCAGGTCCTGGCTGCCCTTTGGGCAAGAGGAAAGAGAAGGCTGTTCCCTCTTCCAGATCATTTTGGGGAAGTGCTCAAACTCTCACCTTTCCCCTCCTCTACCCCCCTTCCGCCCAGAGTAGGGGCAGAGTCTGGTCTCCCAGGGTAGACAGGAGGCCACTCAGCCCTGGCTAGGTCAGAAATAGAGGCCCTCCCCTCCTCATGTAGACTTCTGGAAACTCCAGCCAGCCCACGGACCAAGGCCCCCGTGGACAGGTGTCTTAAAGGACCCCTCTTCCTGAGTGGCCTTGGGCAGTCACCTAACTTCTCTCTGAGTGTTCCTCCTCTTGAAAAGCACAATCCGTCCCTAGGTGGACAAGTTGCTACAAGGCCGCGGTGACCTGCTTGCTGGCAAAGGCCTCCGTGAGCTTCAAGCACCCTGCAAGGACAGTGGTGATGGGGGGGTGGGGTGGAGCTGGGCACTGTCCTGCACTGTCCTGGGAGATGGCCACCCTGTGCTGAGACCTGATGTCCACCTGGTGCTGGGCCTCATGATTTCCTGTTTGTTGTCCCCTCCAGATGGGGTTGGGGACAGGAGGGAGGCCTGCTGTCTCAAGCGGGCTAGTTCAGTGCTGCCGACCCTTCCTGGAGGCCTGATAGCGCAAAGCCCCAGAGAAGGAGCTGTGGGAGACGGAGGTGTGGGAGATGTGGCTGAGCCCCAGGCCTGCAGGCAGCTGCCATGGGAGGGGACCTGCATGGCTGGCCAGAGCCTGTCTTTTTTCCTCCTCTCCCACTGCCCTAGAACACAATGTTCTGCTCTGACCTGCCCCACGACCTTGCTGGTGCCCAGACAAAGCATCTCAACCCCCCATCACCCACCTCCCCTCTTTTCCTCCCATCCTGCTCCGGAAATCCTCTCCATCCTTCAGGGAACATCTTGAGTGCCGCCTCTGCTCAGAAACCTTCGCAGATGTCCCCCCTTCCTTGCCACAATGTCTCTCCCTCCTTTGAATGCCTGTGGGCCTGTCTTTTCTAACACCCATCTCTCTACCACATAGTTACTTCTACCCCACCTTGTTCCTGCCACGAGTTATAATCATCTGGGAGACCTCTCCCTGACCATGAGGTCTTTGATGACAGGGACAAGTCACAAGTCCTTTAGTACCTCGTAGCCATGAACACAGAGCCTGGCACGTAGACTAGTCCTCACGAGCTGTTATCATTAGGGAGGAAAGATACCAAAGGCCGTGGAAGCACTTTCCTCTCTGGCCCCGGCAATGTCATTCACTCCTAAGGCTTGCAGACCTGCCCCCGACCACAGCATGCCATCTGCAGCCTAGACCCCACACCCTCCCCTACAGCCCAGTGGCCTTCTCTGCTTCACAGTCTCAGGAACTTCACTGTTGCATAAGCCAGACACCAGAGTCCTCTTTCTTACCTTCTTTCCCATCCCCCCACATTCACAAACTATCTCGTGAATTCATTTTCCTGTCTTTCATCACTGCTAGTTTCCTAGGCCAAGCCACCATTGTCTGCTGCCTGGACTCTCGAAGTAGCTTCCATTGGGTATGTCTTGCCCTCCACAGCTGCTAGTAAGGATTTTTTTATTCTGTAAAATCAGTTCTTGTGCCTCCTTTTCTTGGCATCTTTTTGTGGCTTCTCATTGAATTTAAGATAAAATCTAAAAGCCTTATTGGGGCCTACAAGCTTCCCTCATCTGGCTTCACTCCATCTCTCCAGCCTGGTCTTGTGCCCCTTTTCCTCTTGCATTTTCAGCATCAGCTACCCTCATCCTGTCAGTTCCTGGAATGAACTGACCAATTCCTACAATCCCAGGGCCTTTGCACAGGCTCTTTCTTCTACTGGGACTTCACTCTTCCTACTTTCTGCCCAGCTAACTTCTACTTTCTTTAGGTCTCTGCTTTGAGGGCTTCCCTGATTCTTCAACTGAAATTAGGCCCTCCATTAATTCTTGTCCAACGCACACTATACTTGTGACATAATAGCACTCACCTCAGTTTGCAATTATATGTGTATATATTTATATTTATATGTGTGTAATTATTTGCTTTATGTCTGTTGCTCTGTAAAGTCTGAAAGGGCAGGGTCTCTTTTGCTTACCAGGGTATCCATATAGGAGGCACTCAGAAAATACAGTATTTCCTGAATTACAATCAGCTTGGCATGATGGGAACATGGGTTTTGGCAGCAGAAAGTTCAAATACCCACTCCACCATTTATTAGTAGCACGACCTTGGACAACTTACCTAGCCTGCTAAGGCCTGTTTGTTTATTTGGAAAATAGGAAAAATGCCCACTTTATCTCTTGGAATTGCTGCGAGGATTAAATGGCAACATATGTATGTGAAAACCTGGCTTTTAGAAAACTATCCTTGGGAAGCGTCTCATTACCCATCCCTTCTTTTTAGAGCAAGGGAGCGTGATATCAGGATTTCCGGATGCCCCTCCAGGGGCATCCCCTCCTGGGGACCTACCTAACCTAGGCCTTTCTTCCAATGAGACAGGCATCCCGAGGGCTTCCGAGGGCTTCCGGGAGGAAGTGGTCATCTGGAAAGCACCAGCCCCTCCTTTCTCTCTCTGGGGCTGCTCCGGGAGGTGGGGCCCCTCTTGGTTCCGGGGTTGGGAGACACCCTAGGCGGGGCTTTGCTCGCCGGAAGCACGCAGACGGTGGGGAGGAGAACTCCCCCTGTATGTGTTTGCGCTCGCAGCACCTGCGCCGAGCGTGGGGTTCCGGCGGGCGGGCCGGCGGCTGGAGTCACACATGATGTCACAGACAATGACACACGCCGGGTGTCTCATTCCCACACAGCGCCCGAGCTGCACAATGTCACACCCGGGACACCCGGCGCGCCGAGTTCGTGGCGCTAACACTCGGTCACAGCACTGCGGTCCCTCCACTCCCGCAGCCACGCTCTGCATCTCCAGGGGCAGTGGTCCGGCCCGGAGGGCCCGGGGCCCGGCGGGCGAGCCCTGCGGGCGGGCTGGCGAGCGGGTGATGTCACGGACAGTGGTGGGTGGGTCACCCGGAGGTGAGGCGCCGCCAGGCGAGTTCAGCGAGAGTTCACCCGCATTGCATTAGGCAAATGAGGCCCGGACTGGGCTGGGGTGGGGAGGTGTTAGAGGGAGGACCCCGGGACCACCCCCTCCTCCTCTCCCCTCGTCCCCGCATCTCCCTCGGGCCGGGCATGGACCAAACCGCGGGGGAGGCAGCGAGCCGGAACTGGGATGGGGGAAGACCTCCGCCGCTCTCCGGCCTCAGCCTCCGGCCTCAGCCTCCGCCCGCAGCCCCCTCCCCTCCCCGTCCCCTGCCTCCTTCTGTACCCTGCGTGCTCCGCTTGCGCCTTTTTTCCTTGCGTTGGTCCTTCTCTCCACCCTCTCCCAGGCTCCCCCCACTCCTGTATCCACGTCCCGCCCCTCCTTCTGGGTTCCCTGCTTTTCGCCGACTGCAGCCCGACCTGCCGCGAAAGGGTTAAGCCAGGGGCGGGGCCTGGGCGGGGCGGGGCGGAGGGAAGGGGGTGGGGTCCCCAGAGGAGGGGGTGCGCTGGGCCGGGGGGCTGAGGGGGGTGGCCGCGGCGCGCACCTCGGAGACCCAGCGAGTCGCGGGCTGCCCGGGCCCTCGGCGGAGGTGGGGCCGCGCGTGGGCCCCACTCCCACCCGGAGTCCTCGCTCTGAGAAGTCGGGAGCCCCGGAGGGGAGGAGGAAGTACCCGGGGCGCCTCCGCCGCGCCCGCGCCGATCCCGCCCCTGGCCTGCGGACCCGGGGAGCCGCCGGACTGGGTCGCGCGGACAGCATGAGCCTCCTGCCGCGCGCCGGCCCGAGGTGAAGCGCCTGGGCAGCTGCCGGGCGATCCCTGGGGGAACCGAGGGACCCCCCTCCCCAGTACTCACAACTTCCCCGCTTTTCATCTGGGACTGGTGGAGCGGCGGGCGGACTTAGACGCGAGGACTTCCGCGCAGGGGGGGCCCCCGCCCGGCCGCTAGCCCGGGCGGGGGGACGTGCCCTCGCCCCCAGCTGCCCTCGGATGGCGCCGCCGGCTGAGTGAGGGGGGCGGCGCGCTGGACTACCCCGCCCGGACTGCGTGTCTTCGCGGGGGAAGATGTACGAGAGTGTGGAAGTGGCGGGGCTCACCCCCACCCCAAACCCCTTTCTAGTGGTGGATTTTTATAACCAGAACCGGGCCTGTTTGCTCCCGGAGAAGGGGCTCCCCGCCCCCGGCCCCTACACCACCCCGCTCCGGACTCCGCTTTGGAATGGCTCAAACCACTGTAGGTACCGGCCTACCCCTCCCGTCGTAGGGCTGGGGACGGGGACGGGGGCGGGGACGGGCCTGGGGCACGGCGGGGTCTCTCTACACTTCAATTTCCCTTGTCCCTCTTGCTGGAACTCCGCGGCCCTTGCTGGAACATTGGCGGCCCCCCCCCAACTAACCCTGGGCACTGTTTCTGTTCTATTAGGGCCGAGGAACTTTGGGGGTTCCTCCTTTCAGGAAACATTCATTCTCCTTTCACTTCCTCCAGTGAAAAGGAAGCCCCTTCCGCCCGGTTTCTAGCGTCTTGCTTCGAATCCAGTAGCTTCACAGTGGAGCCGTCCTTTCTCCATCCTGGAGGGTGGGTGAAGGGCCTGTTGAGGAGGGGCTGCCTCCCTAGATCCCACCCCTGCCAAAGCCTGGGGGAGAGCCCCCTCGTGCGCTCAGCTGCTGTCCCCAGCCCCTGCTCTGTCATCCCCAGAGTGGGTGTGTGGGGGTGCCCCATGTCTTTGGTGTTCGCAGTGGGGTGTGACAGAAAGGAAGAGCCTCTTCAGACAGGGTCTTACTGTCCTGCCCAACCTTCACATCTCGCTGAAGGTGCGTCTGACCCCCGGGGGTTGTCCTGGCCGCAGGCACTCAGCTGGCATCTTTGAGGCTCCTGCCCCAGGAACGGAGGGGAGAAGCCACTCTGTCTCCCTTCTCCTAATCAGGCTTCTTCTCTGGGGCATGAGTTTGTGTTTTTTGTGGATTTGGGGCTGCTCTGGAAGTAGGAATGCACCCACCTAACCTCACCTGGTCCTTTTGTTGCCGTCTTCATTCAGAGATAAGGCTGGGCCCTGGGCTGTGCTTCCTCCAAGGGGTGCTGTTGAGAACCCTGGCAGCCTGGCAGCTGCTCTCCGCGTCCCGTCCCCCCCACCACGTGGGATCTGGCTCCTCTGAAGGAGGGGCTCTGCACACATGGGAGCCGCTAAGGCTTGGGGTGCACGCCTGGCCAGCTCCAGCCCCGTGAGGCCGTTTACACTGGGTGGGGGTGAGCAGGCACTTGGGGCTTATTGTTAGATGCTCAGGTTTCTTTCCCTGCCCCCCTCCCCCCTTCAGGCTCAGTGCTCCCTGGAGGTTCCCCCACCCTCCTTCCTCTCTCCTGCGTGCCAGGCCAGGGAGGGGGGGGGTGTTGGAGGGGTCTCTGGGGCCAGGCAGGCTGGAGAAGGGCTGGAGGGCAAAGGGTTTACCCCCACCCACCCCTCTTGCTCTAGGAAGAGAGACCTGAGGTGGAGAGACACGGCACCTCTGCCCTTCTTTCACAGAGCCACCTCCTTCCCAGCCTTTCCTCCTGTCCTGCCCTGTGACCTTTGCCTCTGGGGCAGAATCTCCCCGGGAGCCTGCTGACTGCGTGAAGGGAGGGTGTGCCCGTCGGCTTGGGAACAAGGGAGAGGTGTGAGGCCAGGACCCTTCTGCCCATTCTCTCAGAGCTGGAGCAGAGTGTCCCTCCCGTTCCCTGTGGATAAATGGGGCAGGGCTGCCAGGATCACCCCGCCTCTGCGGGGAAGGGGGCCTCTGAGCCCTTGGGCTCCAGCCCCGTCGGGAACCTAAGGGAACATCTGGGCTCTTCCTGACCCAGAACTGGAGAGGAGGAGCGCAGGAGGTGGGCAGCCGTGGGCTGGGTGAGCCTTGCTTCCCACGACGTACCCTTGGATGGTGGTCTGGGGGTGGGGCACCGAGCTAGAGCCCTGGGCTCCTGGTTGCCATGGTCTCTGTGTGGGTGTGTGTATCCTGGTGGGCTTCAGTGACTCAGGCCCCGTGGCTGTAGGGGGCGAGCGGAGCCCGGGGGTCTGCTGCCCGGGGACTGCCTTGAGGCTCCATCCAGGCTGAGGCTGGCTGCTGGGCCCTGTCTAGAGCACGTGGGAGCAATGCCACTGGCTGGGAAGGAGCCCTTTGGTGTTTGTGGGGGGGTCCTCCTGTGATAAAGCAGCCCCCCAGCTCCCTCATGGAGAATTATCCACTGCGACCACTTCCACCAGGAGTGGGAAGAATGGCTGGTTGACTGTGGGGAGACCTCCTGGGTCCTATAGGGCCCGGGGACCTTGCCTCCCTTCCCCGAGCCCCCATTTCTGTGCAGGGGGTGCACAGGATGTGGCTCCGCATCTGTCCCCCACCAATCTCCACGGCTCACGCCCCCGCCCGCTCCCAGACGTCCAAGAATGTGAAGCACGTGGATGCCCTAGCGGGGGGGGGGGGGGGGGGGGGGGGGGGGGGGGGGGGGGGGGGGGGGGGGGGGGAGGGGAGGGGAGGGGAGATGCTTATCGCGGGGCGCTGGGCTAGGGGCCTTCTTCCGCCGCGGACCCACAGCCACCCTCACCCTCTCCCGGGGAGGAGGCAGGGCGGGGCCGAGGGCCCTGCGCCCCTCCCCGCCCTTCCCCAGGGGCTGCGCGGGGAGCTGCGGAGGAGCGGGCGCCAGCTGGGTTGGGAGGGGAGCCGCTGGCCGGGGGCCCGGCTGATTTCCTGCTGATCTGCTCCAGGAAGCCAGCCCCCTGTGCGAGCCTGCGAGCGGCTCTGGGGCGTGGGGAATCCAGAGCGCTCTGCGCCGCCCACCCACCCGGGAGGGGAGGCGGCGAGGGAGGGGCACCCTGGCAGCTTGGGCTGGAAGGGACACCTGGCTTCCTGGGCCTGTTCCAGCCCTGCGCCGGGCGCTGGAACTTTCAGCTGAGGAGGTGTGGCTTAGCAGGGGAGGGGTGGGCCTGGCCGTCCCTCCCCCTTGGCTCCCGCACCAGAGGTTCTTAACCTTTTTTTCTTCCACTGACCTCTTTGCTAGTCAGGTGAAAACCACGGACCCCTTACCAAGTCCACACTATACTGTGTATTATTTAACAAATATATCACATCTGCACCAACATGTTTCCACAAGAATCATGGTGGGTTTTTTTTGGAATTTAAATTCAAGTTCATTGACCGCTTGTTAAGAACCCCTGCCCCTCGCAGACCTTCAAGTGCAGAGTTGTAGCTTGTCCTGACAGAGAGACTGAGGCTCCCAGCACCCCCCTCTCTGCCTTGGTTTTCCTACCTTATCTCCCTTAGGCTGCTGCCTGGGGGCTGGCGGAAGTGAGCCTGGCTCAGGGCTCTGGGTTCAAAGGGCAGGGCAGGGAAACCTCTGGGTGCTCAGCGAGCTGACAGGTGGGGGTGTGCCGAGAGTGAGGGTGCAGCCTGTGCTACCGCCTCAAAGGCAGCTGCCAAAGCAAGGCCTCACCCGGCCTCGGGTCATCTCCTTCATCCTGCCAAAAAGCAATTTTAAAAAGCGCATTCTTTCAGTTCTATAAACACCTCTGGACTTCGCCTTAGTTCCAAATTTCTATAGGCCTTTGCCCCTCTATCCATCCCTGGCCTTAGAGCTGGCTCCCTCATCTTGGTATCCTCTGCGTCTCCGGGGACCCCAGTCCCCTCCCTCCACCCTACCCAGTACCCCAAAGCTGCCTGGGCCCTCTGTCCCCTGCAGTCTGGTCTGGTTTAGAGGCGGGGCCTTGGGGGGCGGGGCTCAGGGCAGAGGGCGGGCTGCAGGGCCTTCCTGCTCTGCTCGTTGGAATGCTGACTGGGATTCTAGGCTGTACCCCCTCCTGTCCTTGACAGCCCCCCCCCCCCAGCATTCTGGATTGTCTATTGTTACTGCTTTTACGTCTTGGAAAAAGTTAGCACAACAAAGGGCTCCTTTGTCACTCACTCCTCTGCCTCCTGGCCTCCCCCAGGCCCCCCAACCCCACCCTTCCAGCATCTGTTCTCAGGCCTCCCCGCCTGTCTGATTTGCTTGTCTGGCCTCTGGGAGAATGAGGTGGGGAAATCCAGGCCTGGGCAGTTTGCTGTTGGGGCGCAAAGTAGAAGGGCTATGGGAGGTCTTGAGGAGTCTGGGTGGGATGCAGGCCTCGGCTGTCCCTCTGCTGCCCGCTGGTGTGCAGGCAAGGCAGGGACATGGGGCTACAGCAGTGCTGGCCAGCCTGGGCAGGGAGGTGGTGCCCAGGCCCTCCTAAGAGCTAGGAAAGTTCCAGGCCGTTGGCCTGGCCCTCAGTCGTCCAATGCCTGGCATCCCTCAGCCCCCCCGTGTGTGTCTGTAGGTAAGCGGGGAGGTGGTAGCATGCAGGGGCTAGGCACAGCCTCCTCTCTGCCCAGATTTTGGGGCCAAGTAACTTGTAGCTGTAAGATGGGTGGGCCAGGGGCCATGGACACCTTTGAATACCAGAACCCTGGGTGCTGGAGTGTGGGGCCAGGTTGGATCCTGGGTGGGGAAGGAGACAGGGATCCTACTCAGTGGGGGAGCCCCACCCACACTCGGGCTTTTGCAAGGGCGGGGGGGGGGGGGGGGGGGGGGAGTGCTAGGTGGCCCTCAGGGATCTGGGATTGCCTCAGTCCTAGTTCTCCAGCATGCTGCACCCCTCCCACCCCTGGCTGCCCAGGGTTCGAGCACAGAGCCCCCACCCAACCCGGCCCTGTTCTGCCTGGGGTGATGGCATGGGGCCAGGCACTGGGGAGGATTTGGCTAGTGGGGGCTGCCCCTGCTGGCTGGGTCACCCCTCCTGGCTGCCCTCTTGGAGCTGAATAACAGGAGGGGAGTGGGGGAGTAACCCGGACATGGACATAGTACTGAGGAGGGACAGACAGAGCATTGATGGGAACAGACCCCCTTTGTCATGCCGCCTCCCCCCAGACTGGGGGCCCCCAGAGTGATGGGCTTCCAGGTCCATGGAGGCTCATCTCCGTCTCCAGGGGGTCCCCTGTCTTATCTCAGGGAGGCCCTGCCTGCTCTGTCCCACCTCTGGCAGGGAGGCTGAACATTTGTATCTCTTCTTCTACCCCCGCCTTGGGTCCCCCTGGCCAGGGGATTGTTTGGGTGGAGGAGGGGCTGTGACTGCTGGCAGAGGGGGTGGAGGAGAGCGGAAGCCGAGGGGGCGGGGGAGTGGCCGGCTCTGAATATCCTGTTGACCCGGGTTTCCTCTACCCCCAGCCCGTGTCCTCCCTCCATGTCCTCGTCCCTCCCTCCTCTTCGTACCTTAACTCCTTCCTAGCTTGAGGGGGATGGGGCCTGGCAGCCTTAGGGGCGGGGGCTTTCGACCTGGGCTGAGTCCAGGTCCAGGCTTCGCCGTGTGTACACACACATGCAATCTGATGATTTATAATCTGATCTTTCTGGTTTTGACGGTGGGGTCCCGAGGGAGGTAGGCAGGAGGGACGCGGTGCTGGAAGCTTCGTTGGCAGTCTCCCTCCCCGAGTCTGGCTGGGGAGCCCCAGCTTTACTGGCACTGTGTCCCTGCCCCCCGAGTTTGAATCCTGCCAGGAAGGATGAGTCTGGGAGAGGATCCTGGGAGAGACCGTGAGGCAGGGTGGGGTGCGGTAGTGAGGACGGCGACCTGGGTCTCTAACCGCCCCTCCCCTCTTCTTTCTCCAGCCATCGAGACCCAGAGCAGCAGTTCTGAAGAGATAGTGCCCAGCCCGCCCTCACCGCCCCCCCTGCCCCGCATCTACAAGCCTTGCTTTGTCTGTCAAGACAAATCCTCAGGCTACCACTATGGGGTCAGCGCCTGTGAGGGCTGCAAGGTGAGTTGAGGGGGTCATTGGGAAGGACAGCCGTGATTAGATAAATGGCATGTCCCTGTTTCCACGTCCTGCAAGTCTGCAGGAGGGGGGTAGGGGGACCCTGAAGCTGCTGTTCTTGTTTCTGTGCGGAAGGTGGCAGCAGCCATAGAGGAGGGATGCCTGCTGTAGAAACCGCCCCCCCACCCCCATCCCGGGGATCAGCAGGGCTCCCCCAAGCCAGAGATCCCCTTCCACCCTGCCTGAGCCCTTCCCATCTCTGACCTCCAGCTGGCAGGGCAGACGCCTGCCGCTGCTGCCGCTGCCCAGGTTGCCATGGCGAGCTGGCTGCCGCCCGGCTCTTGGCTGAGGACCCAGGAGGCTGCCCCGGCGGCCCTGCTCGAACCTTGCCATGGCAGCCTGGCAGGAGGCAGTCAGGGGCCGCTGCCCTGCCCCGGCCTCCCCCGCAGGCGCCCAGGCTGTGGGCTCCTCGTGTCCAGCTGGTTTTCCCTGTCCCCACGTGAAGCTCCAGGGTGCAGTTGTGGCACCGCCTTCCCAGCAGCTCTGGGCACAGCTTCTTCTCAGGGCCTGAGCTTCTGTACCTTTTTCTTCCCCTGGAGACTGGGGCCCAGAAGTTAGGTAGCTTTGGGACTTGGGACTCTGGGCCCCCCAGCCTGGAATAGCTATTCCCAGGTGTAGGCAGAGGTCAAGGGCAAAGCATGGGGCCTGTTGGTTCTCGGCTTGTCTTTGGTCTGTCTCGTTAGCCTGTGTGTGGAGCGCCTGGCCAGGCAGGTCTGTGTCTGTGCGTCTGGCTGGTGACTCTCTTGCGGCCTGGCTCCTGCTGCCGTGTGTGTGTTTGTGCCTCCCTCTCTCCGGCCAGCCTGTGATCTCCCTCCTCACCCCTTCCTGGATGGTGTCTCTTCCTGTGTTCTGAGCGAAGGGTTGTGGATTCCAGGTCTCTGCCTCTCTCCCATGCAGCCCCTTCTTTTTTTCCTGAGTCACAAGCAGCTCTGCGGTCCTTTTCCCCAGAGGGGAGGAGGCTGGGAATGGGAGTGTGGGTAGAGGGAAGACCCCTGCCCACCCTACAGCATTGAGGCAGGTACCAGGATTCTGGGCAGCACCTTTGGAGGTGAACTATTCTGCCCCCTTGACTGGCCTCCCCCAAAAGGTGATGGACAAGGGGCCTGGGGTGGCAGCTGGCCTGGCCCCCCACACCCAGGCTGAGGCTACAGGCCGGGACTTGCTCGTGGGTGTGACTGACCTGACCCCTCCCCTCCATGCCCTCAGGGCTTCTTCCGCCGCAGCATCCAGAAGAACATGGTGTACACGTGTCACCGGGACAAGAACTGCATCATCAACAAGGTGACCCGGAACCGCTGCCAGTACTGCCGGCTGCAGAAGTGCTTCGAAGTGGGCATGTCCAAGGAGTGTGAGTGCCACAGGGGCCAGGGGCATATGGGCGTCCGCTTAGGAGCATGCATGCATGTGGTATCGGGCTCCTGGGTAGGGGCTGTGTGTGCGTAGCTGCAAGCGCCCGCCTGTACGTTGGACCGGCTGTGTGTCTATGCCCTGGTTGGTGGTCGATGCTTAGGTGGTGTGTCTGGCTCTGAGTACTTGCACACACGTGTGCCTGCGTATCTGCTCCCCAGCTGGCTGTCTTCCCTGCCCTGCTTGGCTTGGGGCGGGCCTCGGAGGTGTACCTGAGATGACTGAGCATCTGGGGGGAGGCCTGAGCTCTGAGGGGCGCCGAGCCGGTCTGTGTATGGGGGCGGCAGGCGCTGGGATCCAGAAGCCATTGTCTGGGTAGGCTGGGACCTGGAGTCGGAAGAGAATTGGGACTGACCTGATCCTCGACGAATGGGGGTTTCCAATTTGGGCTCAGCTGAGGCTGGATGGAGGGAGGGGCTGGACAAGGAGACCCTCTTGTGTTGAATCATGGGTGTTGCCGTGGTGACCGGTGATTGATGATGTCAGAGATAAATGACGCTGACAGACGCCTCCTTGTCTGCGTGGCCGTTGCCATGGAGCCTGAGCCTTGGGGGATGGAGGAGGGGGGGAGGGGGTTGCCGGGAACCCCTAGACCTTTGTGGGGAGAGCAGTGGGAGAGGGAAGTGAGAGGACTTACGGGGGATATGATTCTAGCGCATTCGCAGGGAGCCCCAGGCAGGAAAGGAAGGGACTCGTGGAACCTGCCACCTCCCTGTGGGGGCTGGGGTATGCCTAGCCCTGAACCGCAGAGCTGGTGACCACTGGGGCCGCAGGCCTGGGCCCCTTCGCTCCAGGGCCCCTCCCGCCTCCTCCCTCTTCTGCCACCTTCCACTCCCACTGCTCTTCAGCACTGAAGGACCAGGGTGGGGACCCCCTCTCCCTCCCACCCCCAACTCCCCCTTTCCCTCCCTTTCCCTCTCTGCTGCTCTGTGCCCCGGAGCTGAGCAGCTGCCATTTCAATAGAATTAAAGCTTCCGAATGATAAACGTCTTGTCACAGCTGCAATTTTCTCTTCCCAAATTATCCCCCCACTCTCTCTCTCCCTCCTCTCCCCTGCACTTTATTGAATTTGCAGAATCGACATGAGTGATCTCCAAATTATGCCAGCTCCCCCCCCCACCGGTGCCCCCTCCCTGGGCCCCCACCCCACCCTTCCTTCCTCCCGCGTCAGCAGCCACCACCACTGGCCCTGTGAGTGATTGTGTGTCTGGGATAATCGGCTGGTAACGACCCCATCGCTTCTTTAAAGCCGAGTGGTGTGTGCGGCTCAGCGCCCCCGGTGATTTGTCAGCTCCCCGGCTAATGGGCCGAGAGATTCTCCTCCCCGCCTGGTCCCCCACTCCGGCTGGGGAGTCCTGCTCCCTGCTCAGGGCTGCTCTGAGCCAGGCCCAGGGGCCCCAGGCCCAGGGACCCCCGGGAGACCACTGCCAGGAGGGCTGGGGAGTGGAGGCTGGGCAGGTCCTTTGGAGAAACAGAAGGGGGGCGAGGGAAGCAGCGCCGGCGGGGGGAGGTGGGGGACACGCTGGCACACATGCTGTTGGCCTGTGACACACACCTGGAGGAGCTGTCTGGGAGCACCGGCCACGGCTTGTGTGTGCGTGGACACGGCTGTGCCTGCGAGGCCCGGGCGGCAGCGGGAGCTTGGCCTGCCTGCGCACACTGCGCCCTCGTGGCCGCCGCCTCAGCCTGCAGTTCTCCGGCTGGTGGGAGTTGCTTGAGCAGGGAAGGGCCTGGGGCCTGGAGTATTCTAGGCTCCTGTCCCCTCACCCAGCCCTGGCCTCTGCCCTCCACAGCGGTGAGGAACGACCGAAACAAGAAGAAGAAGGAGGTGCCCAAGCCCGAGTGCTCCGAGAGCTACACGCTGACGCCGGAGGTGGGGGAGCTCATCGAGAAGGTGCGCAAGGCGCACCAGGAAACCTTCCCTGCCCTCTGCCAGCTGGGCAAATACACTACGGTACGGCTTCCCTGGGCTCCCCTTCTGCCCGGGTGTCCCCTCCCCACCCCCTCTGCAGCTGCCGCGGCCTCCTCTTCCCTCTCTCCTCCCTTCTCCTGCTGCCTCCTTCCAAGGAGCTCTCAGGAAGTGAAGGCGGGGCGGAGGGCAGGCTGCTGGGGTTGCTGGGGCCAGCTGAGAAGGGACGTCGTGGAGGAGAAGGCCCTTATCCCCCGCCTCCCAATTCTCCCAGAACAACAGCTCAGAACAACGTGTCTCTCTGGACATTGACCTCTGGGACAAGTTCAGTGAACTCTCCACCAAGTGCATCATTAAGACTGTGGAGTTCGCCAAGCAGCTGCCCGGCTTCACCACCCTCACCATTGCCGACCAGATCACCCTCCTCAAGGCTGCCTGCCTGGACATCCTGGTGAGGGTCTGCCCCACCTGCCTGGGCACGGCCCGCATGTCCTGGGAAGATGTCCTTCTACCCAAATAGCCTCTCTCCTAAAGGCTGTCTGGAATCGACCTGTCCAGATGCCCACGCACTCACTGCGTACCCTCCTCCCCCAAATGTCCACCCATTGCCCATCTGCCTGTCCACTTAGGCACTCAGCTCCCAGATGTGCACGGGTCCACCCATTCGCCCATGCATATGGCCGTCCCTCCTGAGCCCACCCAGCCACCCATCTAGCCAGCCATTTGGTCACTAATAAAGATTCACCTAGGACCTCCCCTCCGGCCAGCACAGAAGTGAATGCGACAGGATCCCCTCTCCTGAAAACCTTCCATTTGGTGGAGGCAGCAGACATGTAATAGAGGTTGCCAAACTGGCAAGTGCTGGCCATGGATAGGAAGAGGGCTGGCCCTCTCCACAGAAGAGGAAGCCACAGCCGCCGGGGGGTCCCTGGGAAGCTGTCCCAGAGGGAGTGGTGTCCAGGGGTTGGTAGAACGGCAGTAGAGGGCATCCCTACCATAGGAGCAGGATGTGAGAGTCCTGCTGCAGTGAGACCTTGCTGGACCAGGGGTGTGCGAAGGCCTTTGGTGGGGGCTGGAGGGAGGGGCAGGGGACAGTGGGGGCTGCCCAAGCCAAGACTGGAAGGAGAAATCTCAGCCCGCTGTTTCCCTCTCGGCCCCTCCAGGGTGGGGAACCTGGGATTTGACGAGGCTGCCATTCCCTTGTGGGACTCCTGATGGAACGCTGAGGCTGTCAGGAGGGTGGCGGGGTGGGAGGTGTACCGCCTGCTGTGGCAGCCCCCCCATCTCCATGCACCAGAGGCAGGGAGCAGGATCAGGGTTGACCCAGTTTGGGTAGAGACGCATTCATTGTGTGCACAGTCCAGGGAACTGATAGCAGTGTGCCACGACCCTCACCTCCTGGGAGTTCTAGTTTCCCTCTAAATTCTCTGCATGGAGTCAAGATGATCTAGATAGTGTACTGGCCAACACTATAGCGGCTAGCCCCATGCAACTATTTAAATTAACTAAAATTAAATGAAACTAGGTTCAGCTCTTCTTTCGACACTAGCCACATTTCAAGTGCCCAGGGCACATGTGGCTGGTGGCTGCTGGACTAAAGAGCACACAGAAATTTCCATCATTGCAGGAAGTGCTATTGGACAACTCCAGTCTAGGTGTCTGCCAGGTGGTCCTTGGGGAAGGTGGGTGCCGGGTGTGCCAGGGGTGTTGGGCTTGAGTCCTGGAACTGTCGCATCCTCTGCACCCAGATCCTGCGGATCTGCACGCGGTACACACCCGAGCAGGACACAATGACCTTCTCGGATGGGCTGACCCTGAACCGGACCCAGATGCACAACGCTGGCTTCGGCCCCCTCACCGACCTGGTGTTTGCCTTCGCCAACCAGCTGCTGCCACTGGAGATGGATGATGCTGAGACTGGGCTGCTCAGCGCCATCTGCCTCATCTGTGGAGGTGGGCAGGGGGCCTGGGTCTGGGGCCTGGGTTCCCAAGGTCTGCCCCGGGGAGAAGCTCAGAGAGCATCACATCAGCAAGGGACCTTCCTGCAGGGGGAAACCAAGGCCCAGGAGGACAAGGGCTGGTCTGTGGGCACTGAGCATGGGAGTGGCATAGTGACCTGAACTCTGGCTCCTTCCTGGGGCAGCACTCCTTCTGGAGGGGCTAAAAGGCGGGGCTGGAGGGTCAGGTCTCCCAGGCTGCCAAACTTCTCTGAGCCTCTGTTCTGTAGAATGGGCATAATAATGACCCCCACCTCATAAAGCTGATGGGAGGATTAAGGTGGTGATAATCAAGGCCTAAGTTCCAGTTAACAGGAGCTACTCTTAGTATTTATATTGTTAGGGTTTCTGCTGTATCATGCTGGTCTCCAAAATAGGAACCAAGTGGGGGAGGAAAAAAAAAAATTTATGAATGGGGTGGGAGTAGGAGACCTGCCTGCGAATCCTTCCTCTGCGCTCGAGGATGCACTGCCTGTGTTTAAGGGTACCCTCCCCATGAAGTGGGCTGGAGGGGGGGGGCTTTGGACCACTCTTATGTGCAATCTTCTTCGCTCACCTTTAATGGCTCTTCCCCTGCTCCCAGCACACATTGCTACTCCACGCCACCCTCCTGCACCGCCACCCTCCTGCACCGGGGCTGGGGATGCAGGCATCCAGGGGAGGTGGCGCAAGGAGACGTACTGGGCGGGTCTTCAGGCTCTGGTCTGGGCAGACGCGCCCCCCAGTGGCCAAAGCTGGAAATGCATCTGTTCCAGCCCGGCTCCAGGGGGTGGGTCCTCTTTGCTTTTTCATTTTTCAGACCGGCAGGACCTAGAACAACCAGACAGGGTGGACATGCTACAGGAGCCGCTACTCGAGGCGCTGAAGGTCTACGTGCGGAAGCGGAGGCCCAGCCGCCCCCACATGTTCCCCAAGATGCTGATGAAGATCACAGACCTGAGAAGCATCAGCGCCAAAGGTGAGGCTCCCGCGCCTGGACCGTGGCGCCCTGTCTGCTCGGGGCAGGGCTCCCCAGCACTGGGCTCCAGCCTCAGAGTGTGTGCTCCTGGCCAAGGCTCCCAGAGACCCCCTCCTGCCCAGGTGGCCGTCTCCTGTCTCCTCGCCCTCGCATGCCGCTGACAGGCATGGCCCTGGAGCCTGGCTGCGTGCTGTGTGTCCTTGCACAGGTCATTCTTTGAGTCTGGGTGGAGTGTGTGCCTGGTAGATGCTGAGAGCCCTAGTACTGCTCCCCCGGTCCCAACAGACCCTCCTGGGGCCCTGCTGGCTGGGTAGGCGAGCAGGCGGGGGGTGCTGACCTCTCCTTCTCCTCTCCGCAGGGGCCGAGCGGGTGATCACGCTGAAGATGGAGATCCCGGGCTCCATGCCACCGCTCATCCAGGAGATGCTGGAGAACTCAGAGGGCCTGGACACTCTGGGCGGACAGTCGGGGGGGCGGGGGCCGGGATGGGGGTGGCCTGGCCCCCCCTCCAGGCAGCTGTAGCCCCAGCCTCAGCCCCAGCTCCAACAGAAGCAGCCCGGCCACCCACTCTCCATGACCGCCTGCGCCCCATGGACACAGTCCTCGCCCCAAACCCCGGCTTTTCTCTGCCTTTCTACCAACCATGAGACCCCCTCCAGCCCTGCCCCCTACCTGTCCTTGCAGACAGAACCCGGGGACCTTCCCCTGGGGGACAGGAGGGAGGAGGCGGCGACTCTTCGGACAGAGGCCGGGGCCTGCGACGGACTGCCCGCCCCTGCAGCCTGCGCTGGCGTCGGGGCCAGGTGGTGGACTGAGTGAGGACGCCCAGGCCTGGGCCTCCGGGGGGGGGCGCCTGCAGCCTCACGTCATCACGACGCCCCTCTGCCCACCTTGCCACATCTTCATCACCAGCAAATGCCAGGACCTGGCTCCCCCAGCCTCAGAACTCACAAGCCATTGCTCCCCAACTGGGGACCCTCTCCCCCCTGCCTTGGTTGGGGTGGGGCCAGGGGTGGGGGTGGGGGTTCCTCCTGTACATACCCCGCCATACCAACCCCCAGGTATTCTTGCTGGTTTTGTTTTAATTTTAATTTTTTTTTTTTTTGGTTTTGATTTTTTTAAATAAGAATTTTCATTTTAAGCACATTTATACTGAAGGAATTTGTGCTGTGTATTGGGGGGGAGCTGGATCCATAGCTGGAGTGGGGGGTGGGGTGGGGTCCTGGGAGGAGGGGAGTGGCTCAGAAGGGGCTCCTTCTCACTCTCCATGTTCCTGTACCACCCCCCACCTTCCTCCCCAGCCTTTTTCTCCTCAGTTTTCTCTTTAAAACTGTGAAATACTAACTTTCCGAGGCCCGCCCTCTCCTTCTTCGTGCTTGGAAGCGGCCATTCCCCTGTTCTCCGTCTGCCTGACCACCGGGTGTGGACAGCGTCCGGCAGCCCCTGGGAGGAGGCGCTCTGGCCTTTGGCACCTGCCTGCCCGCCGGGAGAGCGCGGGGGGCAGGGCGTGGGCCGCTGGGTGCGCACCGGGTGTTCCTCAGCCGCCTCCTCGGGCAGAGCTGCCTCCCGGCCAGGTCCCACAGCATCGAAGCGCCCCCGGCCCCCACTGTGAAGGGGCCAGCCGAGGGCTCTGAGCTGCCCCCGTGCGCAGGCTCACAGCCACCAGCATCCCCCACGAGGCCCCCAGACCCACTGCGCGCGCACTGCCGACGGGTGGCGCTTGGCGTGAGTTCCTCCACCTCCTCCCCACCCCCGCCTGCCGCCAGTGTTGCCCTCCTCGCCCCGCAGGGCAGGCCCACAGGGGTCCCCTCCCTTCATCCCTGCGCCCCCGGGCCTGGGGAGCTGGCTGCCCTGCCCCCTTGCCCCGGGGTGGGGGTCTCGTCCCCCGGAGCCCGCTGTGCACCTGTTACTGTTGGACTTTCCACTGAGATCTACTGGATAAAGAATAAAGTTATATTTATTCTACACACGCCTCAGAACCTCGCTGCCTCCGCCCCTTCTCTTGGTGCCTGGGCGGAGGGCTTGGGGTGGGGGGCGTCCCGAGGGGCTCTGGGCCGCCGGTGGTGAGGGGTGAGCCCTGGAGCCAAGGAGTTGGCAAGTGGGCACCAGAGTCGCCCTGGGCCTGCTGGCTGTGCTGGGGTCTCCGGGGCTCCTGAGGAAGGGACGGGCCTGCCCTCGGGCAGCCTCTGTCGGGGTGTCCACAGCCCGTGTGGGGGTGCCACAGCCCGTGTGGGGGTGTCCACAGCCCGTGTGGGGGTGCCACAGCCCGTGTGGGGGTGTCCACAGCTCGTGTGGGGGAGCCACAGCCCGTGTGGGGGAGCCACAGCCCGTGTGGGGGTGTCCACAGCCCGTGTGGGGGTGCCACAGCCCGTGTGGGGGTGCCACAGCTCGTGTGGGGGTGCCACAGCTCGTGTGGGGGAGCCACAGCCCGTGTGGGGGTGTCCACAGCCCGTGTGGGGGTGCCACAGCCCGTGTGAGGGAGCCACAGCCCGTGTGGGGGAGCCACAGCCCGTGTGGGGGTGCCACAGCCCGTGTGGGGGTGTCACAGCTCGTGTGGGGGAGCCACAGCCCGTGTGGGGGTGTCCACAGCCCGTGTGGGGGAGCCACAGCTCGTGTGGGGGAGCCACAGCCCGTGTGGGGGTGTCCACAGCTCGTGTGGGGGTGCCACAGCTCGTGTGGGGGAGCCACAGCCCGTGTGGGGGTGCCACAGCCCGTGTGGGGGTGCCACAGCTCGTGTGGGGGAGCCACAGCCCGTGTGGGGGAGCCACAGCTCGTGTGGGGGAGCCACAGCCCGTGTGGGGGTGCCACAGCCCGTGTGGGGGTGCCACAGCTCGTGTGGGGGAGCCACAGCCCGTGTGGGGGTGTCCACAGCCCGTGTGGGGGTGCCACAGCTCGTGTGGGGGAGCCACAGCCCGTGTGGGGGTGTCCACAGCCCGTGTGGGGGTGCCACAGCCCGTGTGGGGGAGCCACAGCCCGTGTGGGGGTGCCACAGCCCGTGTGGGGGTGCCACAGCCCGTGTGGGGGAGCCACAGCCCGTGTGGGGGTGTCCACAGCCCGTGTGGGGGAGCCACAGCCCGTGTGGGGGTGTCCACAGCCCGTGTGGGGGAGCCACAGCCCGTGTGGGGGTGTCCACAGCTCGTGTGGGGGTGTCCACAGCTCGTGTGGGGGGTGCCACAGCCCGTGTGGGGGGTGCCACAGCTCGTGTGGGGGAGCCACAGCCCGTGTGGGGGTGTCCACAGCCCGTTTGGGGGTGCCACAGCCCGTGTGGGGGTGTCCACAGCTCGTGTGGGGGTGCCACAGCCCGTGTGGGGGTGCCACAGCTCGTGTGGGGGAGCCACAGCCCGTGTGGGGGTGTCCACAGCCCGTTTGGGGGTGCCACAGCCCGTGTGGGGGTGCCACAGCCCGTGTGGGGGTGTCCACAGCCCGTGTGGGGGTGTCCACAGCCCGTGTGGGGGAGCCACAGCCCGTGTGGGGGTGTCCACAGCTCGTGTGGGGGAGCCACAGCCCGTGTGGGGGTGCCACAGCTCGTGTGGGGGTGCCACAGCTCGTGTGGGGGAGCCACAGCCCGTGTGGGGGTGTCCACAGCCCGTGTGGGGGTGCCACAGCCCGTGTGGGGGTGCCACAGCTCGTGTGGGGGAGCCCTAGTCTGCCGAGGAGGAGAGGCTGCGCCTGCCTTCAGGGGCCCGGATCTGAGGGAGGAGGGCAGCTCCGCCTCCGGGAGTCCCAGTCCGAGGCGGAAACCAGCCTCTGCCTGAGAGCCCTGGCCCTTGGGATGCCAGAAGTTGCTTCTGGGGCTCCCTCCGTGGCAGAGCTCTATTTTGGGAGCGACCACAGGTTGGACCTTCATGGCAGGAGTGACAGCTGGCGGGGCGGCCGGGGCCAGGGGCTCCCAGCAACCTCAACACAGGACTGGGATGGAAGCTAAGGAGACCAACCCGCCCTCTGCCGCCGGGGGGCCGGTCCGGCCCTCCCCTGCCCACCCCTAAAGCCCTCAGAGGGCCTTCAGAGACCAGCTTTGCCCAGCCCCTCACACCACACATCAAGGCCCAGAGAGGGCAGTGCCTTGACAGGGGTCCCACAGCATGTTAGTGGCAGATCAGGGACCAGGACTCAGGGCTCCCACCTCAGGCTAGGGCTCTTATCCAGATCCCTGAAGCCCCCAAGTAGGCATCAAGCACTGAGTTCTGACAGATGAAGGTGACCACTGAGACTGTCAGGGAAGGCTAGGCAGGGCGCCGGGCAGGAAGGGGCAAAGCGTTCACGGAACCGCCAGCCATTTCTCCTTCAGCCGCCAGGTGGCGGCAGCTCCCCGCTCATCCCTCCGTCTGCCCCAGGCTGGAGGGAGCTGTGGAGAGAGGCGCTTTCTTTCTTTGGTAAATATTTTCTAACAAATCAAATGAAATTCTAATATAGCCTAGCTACACACGTGCTTCCAAAAGTCAATATGCTATCACAACTGTATTAGAAGTTAAAGGAGGAAAGTGGATTTGGCTCAACTGATAGAGCGACTGCCTACCATATGGAGTGTCCAGGGTTCAAACCCAGGGCCACCCGGCCGGCATGGTCAGCTGACCCACGCGCTGTGCTGCCGTGCGCAAGGGGTGTCCCCGCGTAGGGGTGCCCCACGCGCAAGGAGTGCGTCCTGCAAGGAGAGCCGCCCCACACCCAAGGGTGGTGCTGCACACACGAAGAGCTGACACAGCAAGATGACACAACAAAAAAAGAGATGCAGTTTCCCAGTTCCGCTGGATAATACAAGCGGACACAGAAGAACACACAGCGAATGGACAGAGAGCAGACAACGGGGGGAGGGGGGGTGGAAGGAGAGGGGTGGGAAGGGCAGGCAGGGAGAGAAATAAAAATAGATCTTTAATAAAAAAAAGAAATTAAGGGAAAGTCCTTTATAATGTATTTTAATATGTTCATGCTTGGGCACAACCACTTGGCAAATATGATGAAGGAGTCATGCTTGTCTCAATTTTTAGTGAATACCTTTGGATTTGAAAGATATAGGAAGATCAGAGGCCATTCTGTACAAAATTAAAGAGCAGAGAGGTATGGTGGACACTGAAATAAAAACTGGCATATTCAATGCATAATAAAACATGCAAAAAAAAAAAACCCCATAAAACTCAATGTTTTACATGTAAAACAAAATCAGCCTTTTCATTATGTGACTGTCCAGTGGGACATTCTAAAGCAGTGTGTGACAATGCTTTGGTGTTGGAAGATGACCTGGCCTTCCTCGCCCCTGCCCACTAAATGCCAACAGGGCCCCCCCTCACCGTGACTGCTATAGCCCCAGCCCCCGCACTGGCACCTCGGGGAGGTGCCATCCCTGTTGGGAACGCCTGGACTCGGGGCTGCCCTCGAGCTCAGCAGCCCGTGGCTGTAGAGCGGCTCTCACCCTCTGCGCTGCGGGGACTGCCTAATTCTGTGCAGCAGGGGGGGGCAGTGGAGGGTGTTTGGCAGTATCGCTGGTTCCTACCCCCTAGACGCCAGTGGCTCTGCTCCCTCAGCTGTGACCACTGAAAGCGTCTCCAGACATTGCTGTAAGTCCCCACGGGGGAAGCTGCCCCACGAAGGGCTCCCCCGCTAGAGGCATGCGCTTTGCTCTGAGCCGGGCCCTCCGCGGGGCGACGGCCCCAGAGGGTGGCGTCAGGGGCGCTCCTGGGCAGGCCAGCGCTGGGCAGGCTGGGCCACGGGGAGGGCAGGGTCTTTACCCGCCCCTGGGCAGCTTCCCAAGGCTTCCTGGAGGAGGTGCGGCCTTGCCCTCCAGCTAAAGTAAATAGGGAAAGGGGGGCAGAAGTGATAGGGAGTTTCTTGTGATAAAGAAATGGTCAGTTTTGTGTTTAAAAATTTCCATTTTTGAATGGAACAAATGGCTGTGGAGGTGGGAAGGGCTTAGATCAAGCCTATTTCAGGTACCTGCCTCCATCTTGAGCATAATGGGAGTGAAGAGTTTTGAGCCACGGTGCAAAATACCTCATTGATACTTTTTATACCAATGATGTGTTGGAATGATAATAGCTTGGATATACTGGGTTCAAGAAAAGATAGTACTAAAATTAATTTCAACTGTTCCTTTTCACTCTTAATGTGGCTAGTGGAAAACTTGAAATTATGTACTGTGGCTTACATCCTGCTTCTCTTGGACGGTGCTGATCTCACATTACCTGGCACCTAGTAGGTGCTCCACAAATATTTGTCATGAACATGCCTGGAAAAGAACTGTCATCCCCATCCGAGCTGGACTGTCATCAGAGGGGGTGGCGCAGGCAGCGTGTTGGAGAAGCACGCAGGCACCTTCGATTCCTCCTCCAGCTCAACGTCACCAAGCACCTGCTATGTGCCAGCAAGGAGGGAGCGCAGTGCCAACCAGCAGAGAAGTGTGCTGCCTAGAGAAGCGACTCGCTCTGACTTGGGGGTGGGGGGCTGTCAGGGAAGCCATCTCCCCAGAGGCATCTCTTTTCTTCCAGTGAGACCCAAGAGGCTCAGAGGAGGTGGCCGGGGGAGGTGGGGCCCTCAGAGGGAGGGAGGTTGCCCAGGCGAAGGAGCAGTTCAAAGACTGGGAAGCAAAAGAGGGCAGGGTGCTTGGTAGGAACGGAAAATCCAGTACGGCTAGGAACACGGAGACCAGCGGGGAAGCTGAGTGAGGGCAGGGGAGGCCGAGGAAGCAGAGCCGGACAGTGCCGGGCGCCTCTGAGGGCAGGGGAGCCCCAGACCGGCTTTACCAAGGAGGGCGTTTGGACAGCTGCTGCGGGAAGCACGGGTAGGAAAGCCGAGGACAGTGTGGAAAGGAGGACAGAGGGTACGCGGCCAGGTGATGATGGGAAAATCGGGCAGGGGTCAAGGGGCACTGTGGCGGTCAGCCGGGTCCCGTGAAGCTCTAGAGGTGCAGTCAGATGGTGGCCTGAGAAACACTCCTGGCTTTGTCATTTAGGCCGTGGGTGATTTTAGGGAGCATGGCAAAGGAGAAAGACAGGTGGTGGTGGGGGGGGGGAGACAGGCAGCAGTGTAGACTGCTGTTTGGGGGGTGAAACGAGGGTGGTAGGTGGAGGGGATGCGGCCAGGTACACGTTTTATTGGGGGGAAGTTTTTTCTGAGCTGGAAGGGACTTAACCACGTTCACAGACTAAGGGGGGCGGGCAGCAGCAAGGCCGGGAGGGTGAAGATGCCAGAGAGGGAGGAGCAAGTCCTCGGTCCTGCCCACTGACCCCACGCCCACCCCAGCCGCCTCACAGGTAAAGGGAGCAGCCCGGCCACCCTGCCCAGGTCGCAAGCTCGAGAGTGTGGACGGTGCCCCCAGGTCCTGCCAGACCGAGGCTTGCCCCAGGGCGCAGGGGCCCTCCTCTCCTGGTCCTCCCTGAGTGGGCTCCTGTCGCAGGGGAGCCCTGCCATTGACGCGCTCACGGGAGCATTGGTTTGGGCGGGATGGGGCGCCTGTGCGGCTGCTGTTGGCATTCGGTCCTGCCCGCGCACACAGCGCAGATCACAGAGCGCACACACAAAGAACTCACACGGATATGAGTGCGCACAGCACGGTTCACAAGGGATGTACGTGTGTACGTGTGCACACGGGCACTCACGGAGCTCACACGGCCTACACGGGCATGTGCACACACAAACAGCTCACACGAGACATGCACGTGTGGTGCACACGCTAAGAGCTCACAGGTGCCACTATGGATATACACAGCTCACACAGGATACACAGATATATGCACAAGTGCATGCTCACACACAGCTCACGGGGTATACATGTGCACGTGTGCTTGCACACACATGTGAGAGGGCCCCGGAAATGCTGACACCACAGCTCATTTGTTCTCAGAAAAACCATCGGGTTTCCCTTGCGCTCTGCTCTACCCTCCTCTCGTGCCTGGGTTCTCGGGCCCCCTCGTCTCCTTCCCTTCCACCTGGACCATGGCTTCAGGGCCGGCCTTAGTGCATTCTCTGCCCCCAGCTCTGCTGGGCAGGGCTGCTCCCAGGGCCAGCTGGGGGCACTAGGAAAGCGCGACGCCCCTCTGCGGGCGGGCTGCGGCCCAGGGAGGGTCCTGCAGACAGTTCTTGCGGACGCCACTTCTTGCGTCTGCCCTCAGGGCCAGGGCGGTGGAGTCCGGCCTCTGGTCTCACCCTCCGTCCGAGCCCGCCGCTAGATGGCCAGGTCCTGGCGGACGGTGGCCAGTGACGCCTTACTGCGGCCGCTGCCGCCCTCGCTGTCGCCGGCCGGCGCCCGGTGCGCATAGGCGGGCGGGGCGTAGGGGTCGGGCTCCGGGCGCCGGGAGGGCAGGGCTGGCGGCGGCGGCGGGAGCAGCTTCTGCGCCTCCTCGTGAGCGCGGTTGCAGCGGTTGTCGTGCTCGGTAGCGTGGCGAGCGCTCCCGGGGCCCTCGCGGCGCGGGCGGCCCTTCCAGAGCAGGTGGCCCAGCTCGGCCACGCTCAGCAGCGCCGAGAGCAGCCCCACGGCGAAGTAGAAGACCACGAAGACGGTCTTTTCGGTGGGCCGGCTCACGAAGCAGTCCACGGTGTGCGGGCAGGGCGGACCCGCGCACGGGAAGTGCGGGGCCACGCGGAAGCCGTAGAGCAGCGTCTGGCCCGCCAGGAAGCCCAGCTCGGCCAGCAGGCGCAGCGCCACGCTGAGCAGGTAGCAGCGGCGGGCCCGGCGGGCGCGCAGGGCGCACGGCGCGCACGGGCCACCCGGGCGCCCCCGGGAGCACGCCGCCCCGGCCTCCGCGCCCGCGCCGCCGGCTTCCCCCCGGCCCGGCCCCTTGCTGGCCTGGTGCATGGAGTAGATGACAAACAGCACCGGGGGAGCCGAGAGCAGCAGGATGTGGAAGAGCCAGAAGCGGTAGTGAGAGACCGGGAAGGCGCGGTCGTAGCAGGTCTGGCGGCAGCCGGGCTGCAGCGTGTTGCACACGAACTCCTCCTGCTCGTCCTCGAACACCGCGCCGCCCACGGTGGCCAGCACCAGGATGCGGAAGATCAGCATGACCACCAGCCACAGGCGGCCCACGAGCGGCGACTGCAGCTGCACGGCGTCCAGCAGGGAGCCCAGGAACGCCCACTCCCCCATGGCGCTGGGGAGGCGGAGGGGGCGTTAGAGGCCGGACAGAGGGCCTTCCCCCTCCCGCGTTCATGCCCATGGGGCGGCCAGTTAGCTCTCCTCTAACTTCAGGGGAGGCAGGGGGTCAGATAGGTCCGGGTTTAGCAGGGTTTTTGTGGGCACAAATGAGGGGGGGGGGGAGGGGGGAGGGGCGGGATGCGGGGGAGGGTGGTGGCCGGGGGATGGGGGGCTCTGGGTGTAGTGGGTGATTCTTAAAATCGAGTTCCCTTCTCCTAGGGGCTGCTGAGTGCAGCTGTTTACCCAGACACCCATGGGCCTGCTTGGTTAGACCCCAGGGTCTTCTAGATTCCAGATTCTTAGGCAGGGACCTTAGAAATCAACAGGGCCAGCCCCTGGCTTGCAGGTGTGGAGGCAGAAATCCAGCCGTGCCTCTGTGTGCTCAGGGATGCTTTCCAAGGCAGGAGCCGTGCCTCAAACGCTGGGCATCAGGCCCGCTTTGGTACCTCTGGGAGAGGTGGGAGTCAGCGGACTCAGCAGGACCCCACCTCCTTTCTCCACCCATCTCCACTGTACTTCACGCTAAAGTACGGTGAAGTCCTCTCAGGATTTGGGGGTGGATACAAAAGTAGCCCCAGGTCCCTAAGTCCTTTGTCTGATGTGTCCCAGCCACTGTTTCCCCAGCATGGCTGGAATGCGGCCCCAGCGTGCTCCCAGCGTGCTCCCACCGCCTCCCCTGGAGCCCTCTGCTTCCGCCTCCCACATCTCCCTAGAGCCTTCCCCGGTTCCTCAAAAGTCCCAGCAGGCCCCTGCTGCCCCGCAGCTCTCCCTTGGCCTCACTCACCCTGTGATTGTGGCTGGGGTGTCAGAGCTGAGCGCAGGACCTCAGGGGATGCTGGGGACCTGATCCTCCTGGTCCTTTCATTTTCCCTTTCGGATTTGCCTGGGATGGATGACAGGACAGGATGACCGAGAGGGGCTAGCGCTCCCCCTTCTCTTAAAGGGACAGGATGGCCCTGCTGGCTGGCTCCACCCTTGGGATCAGACACAGGGCCACGCCCCTTGCTGGGCCCTGCCAACCCTCCTTGTCCACGCCTGAACCACCCTCACCCCATAGGTATGTCTCCATCTGGAAATGGGGGTTGGGGTTCCCCAGAGAGACACCCCTTATTTATGGGAGCTCTTCCCCTACAGTACCTCCAAACAGAGAAGCAGAGATCCCCTATTAACTCCCAAAGGAGGTCCTTAGGGCTGGAGAAAGTTTGGGGGCTGGTGTTGGGGACACTTATTTTAAGAGGCAGCAACATCCATTAGGTCCTGGTTCCAGCTTCACCTGTGACTTGACTTTGGACAAGTCGCTCAACAATTTGTTCGCCAGCGGAAGAGGCTGGACCAGCTGAGTGCTCAGTGCTAAGGTCCCAGCCATGTTACAGAGAACAGAACACCCATGCCCAAGGAAAAGTCCATCTGGAAAAACATTAAGATATCAAGAGTGGCTGGGTATGTTGGTTAAACAAGAGGTTTTGCTTTTTTTCTGCCTTTCTGTAATTTCCAAATTTATTACAGTGAATATATTATTTTATAATATGACAAATAGAAAGGCTTCTCCTCCAGCCCCCATAAGGCCCTGGATGGAGCGTCACCTCCCGTTGCGCTAGCAGGTGGCAGGGGCTGGCCCGTGGTGGGGGTTTTAGGATGACGAATGGTGAGCTGAGGGGCGGGGGAGGGCACACTCCCAAGTTGGGATTTTCTGTCTGTCAGTCCCCCTGCCTTTCTTGGAGGCTGCCTGATTGGCAGGCCATTCCCTCACCTGTGCTGGGCCAGAGCCTGTGCTTAGCCTGTCCCACGAATTAGCTCATTTAATTTTTGGAACCTCCCTGGGAGGACAGTAGTATTTATAATGGAGGACACTGAGGCTCAGAGGGTCTACTGGGAGCAGGAGGCCCCATCTCACACCCACCCTGACTGATTCCGGAGCCCACGGAGCCCACCGTGGAGCTGTCCTCCCTGCAGCCTGGCCTCATGTGGGGCTGGTGGGCACAGGCACCGGAGGTCGGCCATGCCTGCCCCTCCCCGAGTGGGAAGGGCGCCAGCGCTGGCCTTCTTGGTGACATTTCCTTTCCCCATGGGCCATGGGGGCCTGCGTGGTTTTCCATCCATTGACGTGGACCCTCTGGCCCACTTTCAGGAAGAGGCAGGAAATGTGTCCCTTCACCCCCTTGGCTCAGGGGCCCGGCCCAGCCTGGAAAAACGCAAGGTCAGCCCCTCCTTGGGACCCCCTCCACCCTTGGGCGGCGTTCCCTTGGGAGGGCCTGGGTGGGGAGACACTGCCCTGGATGGAGTCCACGTGTAAAAGCACACGCCGGGGCCCACATTCTGAAAACAGGATGTGGGGTGGGGGCACTGCCGACCTCCCCAGCCCCCACTTCTGCCTGCCCCTGGTGAGGCTGTTGCCACCCCCACCCCCAGGTCTCAGGGACACACCTCATCGCCCCTGACTGCCCAGGATGGTCCCCTCCCGTCCGTCCCTGTGGCCCAGCCTGGAAAAACCCCATCAGGTCCCTGTCTGCCTGTGGGGACTGGAAATTGGCAGAGGTGGTGGGCTAGGCGGGGTGAGGGGTGGAGAGTTCATGGTCACTCTGCTGTCCCCAGCCTCTGCTGCCACGGGGCCAGACACAGGAGATTCTGCAATCTCCAGGGCCCATCCTCCTTCCCTGATAGCGCCATCCGGCCCCGCGGGAGGTGTCACTGACACTGCCCAGGGGCGGCGGGCGCGCGGCCCCATTCTTGGCCATGCTTGAAGTCCAGGGCTGCAGTGAGAGGCCCGTCCTGGCCTGGTCCGCGTCCAGCCTCCATCCGCGACACCTCCCCTGCCCTTCATCGGTCGCGGCTTGGAGCCGCTCCCTGCGCCGTGGCACCCAGGCACACATAGGCAGCGCGTACATGTTTGTCTCCGGGATGTTGATGCCAGTGACAAAATCAGGGCACAATGGTATTTTCTGTCTCCCATGCCCTTAATATTTTTCAAGTGTTTACAGAAACCCTGCCTTTCAGTGTGGCCTTCCTAGCCACCCAACTGAAAGGTAACCCCCTACCTCCTAGCCCCCTTCTCAGCTTTTTTTTCCTTTGCACCGATAACACACATTTTACTTATTTATGCTGTTTAGCGTCCGTCTCCCCTGCCAGCATGTAAGCTCCGTGAGTTGTTTTATTGCCTGCTCTGCCTCTAGCACCTAGAAGAGTTCCTTGTGTAAGGCAGATGTTCAGTGAACACTGGGCCGATGAATGAATGAATGAATGAATGAACGAACGAGAGGGGCCCAGAGCAGAAAGGGAACTAAGCAAGGCCTCAGCCTTCTTCAAAGAGCGCCCCCTCCCCTCCCTGGCTCTATTTCTGTATATGGCTGAAGACCGTGGGGGGCTCCCCTGTGTGGGGCACTCAGTGTCGTCCTCACTGTGGTAACAGAGACCTCAAGCAGGAAAAGACCCAGTCTGACATCCCTTTTCTGCACACGTATATACAGACACCTGTATACACGTCTCTCTGACACACATGCACACGGACGGGCATGTCTGCCTGTTTTACACGATGTCTGGCACTGTCAGGTACTGGGACACAGCAGCATGGAGGGCTGTTCTTAAGAAGTTCTACACACACACCATCATTCATTCATTCACCGACGACTTCCTGAGAGGCTGCGGGAGCCAGGGATGCTCGGCCATGACAGTCCCTTTCTTTAAGGACTTTGCAACCCCGTGGGTGGGACAGACATATCATCCAATCCCTTTGAACAGATCTGTCCTGCTGAGGAAACACACGGGACCACAGGATCCTAGACTGCATCATCAGGGAAGACCTCTCGAGGGACCTGGACCCGAGACCAGAAGAGAAGATGACACGCTGGGGAGGTGGAGGAGAGGCCTGGCAGGTGCGGGAGCAGCGCCGTGGCTGGAGAGGAAGCAGAAGGACGTGGCGGCGAGGCCGAGGCCACAGCAGGCGGGCTTCATCCCAAGCACACCGGGAGGGCACGCTGAGCAGGAGGGCCCCACAGTCAGATCCGGGTTCTCTGGGGGCTGCCCTGAGAATGAACCAGAGGGGCCTGGAGTGGATGGGGCTACCCTGTGCCTCCCGCCTGGACCTGTGGAAGAAGAAAGGAGGTTCAGCCCCCTCCTCACCCTGCTTGGCCTTCGGGCCCCTTCTCTGGGTTCTAAGAGTCCCTCTTGGAGCTTCTGGATGGGGTGGGGGTGTCTACAGGTGCTCAGGGACCTCTTCGGGAACCTGGCAGACTGTCCCGGGGCAGAAGGGAGATTGGAATTCAGTTTCTTTGGGTTCTTTCTTATAGGCTTGTGCTGGGCTTTGTCACAGGACCCTCCAGAATGGACCAAGAAATAAGCTCCTCATTGTCAGTGTTGGAGTTCCAGGAGGATGGAGGAGCTGAGGATTTCCCATGCCACTAGCACTTTGGCAAGATGCATCAGGGAGGGAGACCCTAAACCTGGGATCCTTTTGGTCCTCTGAGAGGGGTGCCCTGTGGGGGACGGTGTAGGGATGCTTGTTTCTAAACTCCTAATATGTGCATGTAACTTTAGTGACTTTTGCACATCCACCTAACGGTATGCTATTATTTCCTTTAGTTGGCTTTTTTTTTTTAAACCACTGTCATCAGCGATATCTGGGAAGAATAAGTTTGATCCACCTGAGTTTTTTCCTAATGCCCAACAGTCTTTCCCATTTCCCCTAAAAGTGTCTCATGCTCCTTTAGTGATGCATGTGCTCCATACTGTGGGAAACATTAGCACATTAGCCCAGAGATTGCTCAGAAGCACACATCCCTCTGCGCCCTCATTCTCACCACACAAACCTGAACCCAGTTGGGCTCATGCTGCGGAGGCGGTACCCCAAGAAGGGCGTGCTCCATACACGGCTCTTTTGGCTTCTACATCATTCCCTTGTTCAGCAAGGGCAGCGTCCTGACAGGTGGCGCTTCAGAAGCTGCGGGTTCAGAATTCCCCAGGGTGCTGCTTCCGCGCGTGTGGAAGCACCACCATCCAATCTGCACACGCACGTGCTTCTTTCTTCACACCCAGCCCGCCCAGGTAGGCTCTCCCCAGCCGCCTGCATACCCTCCACTCTGGACAGCCTTTTGTTCCCTGGTCAACTGCAGTTTATCCTTGCTCTACTCTGGTTTTCAGCCTTTGATTCCCAATAATCTCTCAGGTTTTGCGATTTTACCACCAACTGGGCCCCGCTTCCCGGGCCGGCCTCAGCGCCTCCCTCAGCTCTGTGATTACTGAGGATCAGGTTCGGCTGTGACTAGCAGCAAAAAACCTAAGCATCGGCTTGAACAGCAGAAGCCTGTTTTCCCTCACAGAAGAAGGCGGGCGGTGCGTGGTCCGGCGCTGGGAGGGCGGATTTGCGGGCGCAGGCTCCTTCGGATCCCCGCGCTGGTCGCGGCCCGTCCTCGAGAGCCCCAGAGCCTCCCGGGTTCAGGGCACCCGCGGCCAAGTGCAGGGACCGCCGCCGGGGGCGGGCCGGGAGTGTCACGTGACGGTCTGCTCGCACCTCATTGGTCAAGATGAGCTCCCCTGGGCCCACCTATCCGCAAGGGAGGCTGGGAAACGCAGTCTTTCTTCTAGAGCCCAAGAGGGAGCAATTATCCCTCAGTGTCACAGATCAGCTTCTGTTTTGGCTCTCAGCAGGAGATGGGGCAGTCGTTAATAAAGGCACCCAGTTACCCCAATTCTGCCACTGCCAGCCACTTCTGCACAGCGTCTCCTCAAGCCCCCAGTGTTGCGACTTGCTTGTGCCTTGTGACCCCACCCGGCCATAGCACTCCCCTCTGGGCATTCTTTCATGCGCCTGTCAAGCCCTGTCCCCCACTTTCCCGTTCTTGGGTAGAGGAGTCGTTACCGCCAAGCGGAGGCCTCCACCTCCCTCCTTTTCCTTTTCCCATTTTCCTTTTCCCTTTTCAAGGTTGCACGTCTCCTTCATCAATAAGGATGTGGCTCAAGCAGTTGGGCACCCGCCTGTCACATGGGAGGTCCCGGTTAGGTTGGGTGCCTCCTAAAGAAGACTAGCAAGATAGTGAGCTGACACAACGTGATGGGCTGGTGCAGTGAGTTGACAGGAGAAAACACAATGAGAGACACAACAAGCAGGGAACAGAGGTGGCTTAAGTGATTAGGCGGCCTCCCTCCCACATGGGAGGTCCAGTTTCATCCTGTGCCTCCTAAAGAGTAGGGGAACAGACACAGATAGCACACAACGAGCTGGCAGAGAGAACAGACAGTGAGCACAAACAATGAGGTGGGGGGAATAAAAAAATAAATCTTCTTTAAAAAAGACAATAATGCGACCAGAACAGGCTAGTCCCTTCCAGCAGCCATCTGAGCCACTGAGGGGCTTGGGAGTCCCTCTCTTCCTTCCCTGGACAGACCAGGGTGAATTGAGGGGAGATCTCGTGGGGGTGGGGGTGTGTCTTTCAAAGTCTGTTTTCTCCTCCATCCAGCTTCGAAAGGCCGGTGTCTGTAAATGCCAAGATGTATATGCAACCACAGCCACAGTCACTGCCTGTCGCCTGGGGTCCCCACACTGTCTGCATTGCCCAAGCCTCTGGATCCTTGAGATGTAATTGAGAGAGTCTAGGGAGGTCCCTGCCTTTCCAGCAGCCATCAGGGAAGACCATGCAGGGCAGAAGTGGATCAGGTCAGCTCAAGATCAATGGACCAGCAGACCACAGCAACCCCCTCCATGACAGCAATTGCTCCTGGGCCCGGAGGACGCACTTGGCACAGGCCCTGGAAAGTTACTGAATGTTACTGGGGCAGGACAAGGTCACCTATGGATTGGGCTTCCTTTCCTCCTGCTGAAATAACATTTTCTGGCGTGTCTTTTTGCCCTCAACAGGATGCATTGGGGCCACCTGGAGGCCAGAGAAGATATGGTCTTACCCAAAAGAAACAGAAATCTGACTCCTGAAAGTACTGAGGGAAAATGTAAGGGGGGGGGTGTCAAATGATAAAGCTGCTTTAAAAAACAGTCGGGCAGTTTCTTGTGAAGTTAAACATACACTTAACATATGACCCATCAATTCCACTCTCTAGGTCTTTACCCAAGAGAAAAAAAAGTCCATAAAAAAAATTGTTCATAGCAACTTTATTCATAACAGACCAAAACTGGAAGTAATCCAAATGTCCATCAACAGGTGGATGGATAAACAAAACCATACAATGGAATAATATTCAGCAATAAAAAAGAGGGAACTATTTATACACAAATAACATGGATAAATTTCAAAAACATTATGCTGGATGAAGCCAGACCCAAAAGCATAAATACTGTTTGATTCTATTCTATTTATTTGAAGTGCTAGAGCATTAAATTAAGGAATAGTGATAGAAATCAGATCACACTGTCTGGGGTCAGAGATAGAAGAGATGGGTAAGAACTTTTTTGGTGCTGAAAACGTTTCATATCTTGATTTTGATTGTGGATATGCAGGAGTATACATTTGTAAAAAGTCATTAATCTGTACACTTAGGATGAATGTGTGCATTTTATATATGTAAATTCTACCTCAATAAGGTTGAATTAAGTAGAAAAAAGTAATGCATGTCTCTACGGAAAATCTTTTGAGGAGGTAATGAAAGCAGAGAGCAAGGCTTTCTCCACATCATGGTTATACACTTGTCTCTGAAAACTCCACCTCTTAGGGTAAGCCTGTCTCCTCCTCCTCCTAATCCCACGCTCCACACAGGCCCTCCTCTTCTCTATCATCTGCCTCTTTCCCTTTCTTATGAAATAGAGTAATTTTTTTTTTTAAAGATTTATGTATTTTATTTAATTCCCCCATCCCATCCCCCTCCCCGGTTGTCTGTTCTCTGGGTCTTGTGTCTACTTGCTACGTCTTGTTTCTTTGTCCGTCTTGTTTCTTTGTCCGCTTCTGGCTTCTGTTGTCGTCAGCGGCACGGGAAGTGTGGGCGGCGCCATTCCTGGGCAGGCTGCACTTTCTTTTCACGCTGGGCGGCTTTCCTCATGGGCGCACTCCTTGCGCGTGGGGCTCCCCTACGCGGGGGACACCCCGGCGTGGCACGGCACTCCTTGCACGCATCAGCGCTGCGCATGGCCAGCTCCACACGGGTCAAGGAGGCCCGGGGTTTGAACCGCAGACCTCCCATATGGTAGACGGACTCCCTAACCACTGGGCCAGGTCCACTGCCTGAAATAGAGTAATTTGGCCTGCTTCTATCAGTTTGACTTTGTAGTGTTTGAAGGCGCCTTTTGTGCACAAAACAAAGATTCTTGGGTTTGAATTCGTATTCAATTTATTAAAACTAAAAATGCTTCAAAAACGTACTTGTTGGGGGAAGTGGACTTGGCTCAACAGAGCATCCGCCTACCACATGGGAGGTCCATGTGGACGAAAGAAAGCCTGCCCAGGAGTGGAGCCCCACGCGCGGAGAGCTGATGCAGCAAGAAGATGCAACAAAAAGAGACACAGATTCCTGGTGCTGCTGACAAGAATACAAGTGGACACAAGAGCACACAGTGAATGGACACAGAGAGCAGACAAATAAGGGGAGAGAAATAAATAAATAAATAAATAAATAAAAAACGTACTTGTTGGTGAAAGAATGTAGCTCAGTTGTTGAGCACCTGCTTCCCATGTATGAGGTCCTGGGTTCGATCCCCAGTACTTCCTAAAACAAACCAAAACAAAACAACTTACTTATTTTCCTTTTAGGTCTTCAAGTTCAATTTACAAATTTTGTTATTTTATGTATACTTTTAATAATTTGGGTATAAGAATAAGACTAATCAATTTTACTTGCTTTTTGATTAAAATTCAAGTATCTTATATTTTTGAGAGTTTAAAATTACTTAAGCAATGCACACAAATTACAAACCTGGTTAATTAAATTTCCAAACACTGCCAAATCCTGATGGGGAAGACTTACAACCCTAACAAATAACATTTTCCTATGAATTTAAACAACTCCTGCAAACCTAATTTACAAATGTAGTAGTTCAAGTTTGTTTAAACCTTGTCTTAAGGCTTTCATATTAAAATCACATCTAAAAATCAACTACACATTTAAACTGAAATTGCAAGGCTATTAATGAATTCTCTTAAACATTAGGAGCATTTAAAATACGTAATACAAACACATGGGAAGCAGATGGGGCTCAAGCCCTTGGGTTCCTGACTGCCACATGGGAGTCCCCAGTTCCACTCCTAGTGCCTCCTAAAGAAAACGAGCAAGGCAGCAAGCTGGCATGAGGGACTGGTGTGGCAAGCTGACACAGCAAGATGATGACACAACAAGGAAACACAATGAGAGACAACAGGCAGCGAGCAGAGGTGGCTTAAGTGATGCCTCCTAAAAAAAAAGGTGAGCAGGTAGCGCAAAACAGTGTGGGGGGGGAGGGGGAAGGAAGAAATAACTAAATAAATTAAATCTTAAAAAAAACACAATGAACACGTTAGACTGATGATTATGAAACATTCCTAAATTTAGTTCAAAATTAAAAATACTATGGGTTTGATTACTTCATCGTTTCTATGTTTATGTCTTTACAGTCACAAATTGTAAAGTCATCTACCCAGCTACTCATGGGTAGTTTAATTTTCTCAGATGGGCTGAGAATTACTAAATAAAAAAAAAAACTAAGCCTGAGATTCAAGTTTAGAGATTTAATGCTGAGACTTGAGACTGGGCGGGTTTTTTTCTTGCGGTTGAGCCCTATCTGCTTTGTCAACAGGAGTCGCCAAGCCCTCCTGTTCAGTGGGAATTTGTTTTATAACTCAGTTTGTCAGATTGTTTGCTCATGATTAGATTAAGTTTAACAAAAAGTTTAAACTTCTTGGCAAGAACTCTGCATGGGTGATGATGTGTACTTCCCATTGAATTACATTAGGAGCACATATGTCAGTTTGTCCTGTTTTTTTTTTGCCATGCTAAGTTTGATTTTTTTTTTAGGTTCCAGGGCCAGGAATTGAACCTAGGACCTTGTGTGTGGGAAGCTGGCACTCAACCACTGAGCCACATCGGCTCCCATAAATTTGAACAGTTATTGTGATATCTGCCAGACCTCTCCATTGCATAGGTATTTTTTCCCTTTATAACTTTCAAAGATAGGTTTTTATGTTCTCATATTAGTCCTTTCATAGATGCCCTTGTTTAGCAAAGATAATCACAAAGCTCATAAATTGGGTATGCACTCTGGGAATTCTACAACCATCCAGGTGGCAATGCAATCATTTTTCCATCCATTTCAAACTCCCCTTTTCCATCCTGTAAGAAAAAGATATATTGATGGTTTCCATGGAGCTTCTTCAAGGCAGATGGATAATTTCTCCACAATGCAAATCTCTCCCCAGTAACCACACTGCACATTCTGATACACACTGCTGCAGAGACAACTGGTCAGTTCCAGATTATGTTTGTAGGTGATAGTTTTCTCTTTTAAAGAGAAAAAAAGTAATGAAAATCTCTACACAGTAGAGCTTTCTGGCATAAAGACACATAGATCTGAGATCGCAATTCAAACATAAGAGTTTCATTTAGCAGGAATGTTGGCTACCATTTTCCATTCATTTCTATTCTCACTGTGATTTTCCACAGTTATTGAAAACCTGTCTACTGGGCAAGAAGGGAGTCTAATGCCACTACACAGATTATTACCAAAAACTGCAGCCAAAGCAAAGGACCTGCTGTCTGCCTCATAGCTACTCTTTTAGAAGTTGGAAAATGATAGGACAAGAGGCTCAGTGTCCATATGGTAAATGCAGTTTGGGCACAAGACAATGAGTTCACCCTTGACTGCTCATTCTCCAGTGTCATTGCCTTTCTGTGGTCCTCTGATTAATTTCTTTGCCTACACTGTCTCCTCCATTTTATAATTGTAGCCTTCATACCAAACCGAAGATGGCTTTATGCAGACAAACAGCATCAAGGTCTTTGGAAATCTTGCTGTGCATCAGACCAGTAAAAGCAGTTTCACATCTGGAGGCAGGCTGAAGTCAACCTGTTTTTACAGACTTTTTGTTTTTCAGAACAACTTCACTGCCTGCTTTAAAGATGTCATCATCAGGAGTTACAACCCATCTAACCTTATATAAATCAGCTGGTAGGGTACATAGCTTGTGAAGTTTTTGTACCTGGGCCAAACAGAAAACAGGAAAGACTGCAAGGCTTTTCAGAGGATGCTTTAATGAAAATCATCTTGTGTTCCTATTTGGTCATCCCAAGAGCATCAGTTATGATGTGGTTGAGAACTGAAGCCAAATACTGTGATGGTAATTCTGTGTTCCTTTGTCTGTTTTTTTTTTTTTTTGTTTTAGATTTTAGTTTTAAAAATTTATTTCTCTCCCTTCCCTGCCCCCCAAGTTGTCTGCTCTGTGTCCACTCGCTGTATGTTCTGTGTCTGCCTGTATTGTCAGTGGCACCCGGAATATGTGTCTCGTTTTTTTGTTGTTGTTGCGTCATAAACTCTCTGTGTGTGCAGCGCCATTCCTGGGCAGGCTGCACTTTTTTGCGCTGGGCATCTCTCCTTACGGGGCGCACTTCTTGCACGTGGGGCTCCCCTATGCGGGAGACAGCCTTAAGTGGCAGAGCACTCCTTGCAGGCATCAGCACTGTGCATGGGCCAGCTCATCACACGGGTCAGGAGGCCCTCGGTTTGAACCTTGGACCTCCTGTGTGGTAGGCGGACGCCCCATCTGTTGGGCCAAATCCACTTCCCATGTCTGTGTTCTTTTTATATGTATTCTTTTTTTTTTTTTTTAAGATTTTAATTTTCTAATTTTTAATTTATTTCTCTCCCCTTTCCCCCATCCCACCGCTTGTCTGCTCTCTGTGTCCATTCGCTGTATGTTCTTCTGTGACTGCTTCTATCCTTATCAGCGGCACTGAGAATCTGTGTTTCTTTTTGTTGCGTCATCTTGCTGTGTCAGCTCTCCGCATGTGCAGTGCCATTCTTGGGCAGGCTGCACTTTTTTTCGAGCTGGGTGGCTCTCCTTATGGGGCGCACTCCTTGCATGTGGGGCTCCCCTACATGGGGGACACCCCTGCGTGGCAGGGCACTCCTTGCGCACATCAGCACTGTGCGTGGGCCAGCTGCACACGGGTCAAGGAGGCCCGGGGTTTGAACCGCGGACCTCCCATGTGGTAGGTGGACGCCCTATTCATTGGGCCAAGTCCGCTTCCCTATATATATTCCTTTATACATATATACTCTTGCTATTCTTTCATATTGTCAATATCTTTTCTTAGCTCTTTTATGTATTTTTCTGCTAATTGAAAATATTTTTTTCAGTTTGGCTAATAGTTCTGCTTCTCAGTGAAGGCTATAATTCTATATTCTTTTTGCTCTTGAAAAGTTATGTTTCTCAAATGTCTTGATTGGCTGGAGCCTATTTACTCTGGGGTTATTTGCTACATTGTAAGGCTTGTTTAAGGGGAAATTTAGGGCTCAGTTCTCCTTAGCTTCTGGGAGCTCAGTAGGCGGGCGAATCAGCCTGAGCAGAGTGCCCCAGCACCAGAAAACTTAGTCTCGCTCCCCAAAAACACAGTTCAGTCAGAGCTTTACCCTTTAACCACAGGAAGATTCATTCCTAAATTGTAATCTCTAGCCTTGGGGCTTTGGAGGAAGACGGATGGAGAGATTATTTAACTCCCAATTGTTTCTCTGAATTTACAATCACAGGGCTCCTGTGCTGGCCTGATTTTATTCCTGAAGACACTTGGACCTGCAGCAGACACTGTTTGGTAGAGGAGAGGCAAGAGCAGAATTCCAATAGTTCCCCTCCTTGTTCTACCCATAGCCAATTAGGTTGTCTTCTATCCCAGTCCAAAGCCACCATGCCATACCACACAAATTCAAAAGAACTCCCATTACTTCAGAGTTTCTCATCATTTTGTTTTCCCTAGTTCCTCTGGGCTTTATCTTCCTGTAGTGGTACTAGTTCATTCAGCATCATATTAGAACTGGAACCCATGTTACTTTTTTTTGGAAAAATATTTTATTAGTTTTTATTTTTTAAAAAGTTACACATACACATAATTTTAAAGCCAAACAGTTCAGCAAGATTTGATGCAAAATGTAATAGCTCTCCATTCTTCTGCCCGCTCCACAGATGTTAGCTGATTATTGTAGTTTACTACTTTTCTCTGAACTTATAACCAGGAAAAAAGTTATAAAATTATTTTCACTTGGAAAGAAAATATAAAATTTACTATAAAAATTGCAAATCTCATTTATGCAGAGAAAAGCAGTTGACACTTTGCTGTAACTTGCAATGGGCCTTTCAATGTACCTAACAGTGGTTCTCAAACTTTGGTGTGCCTGTTATAAAAACGTTTTTAAGTAGTTCTGGGGTGGGCCCAATAACTTGAAATTCTAACAAGGTTCCAGGTGATGCTGATACAGCTGGCCCAGGGGTCACAGATGAAAAAACCCTGATATATAGCTTACACCGTTGCTCTTCAAGTAGGGTCCCCAACCAGCAACATTGTCACTTGGAAACTTGTTAGCAATGCAGAATACATCAGGCCCTATTCCAGAATTATTGAATCAGAATTTCAGTTTAACAAGTTAGCTAAGGGATTGGTAATCAAAAGCCAGAGAAGCACTGGTTTATATTTGAGCCTCATACTGTATAAAGGCCAGCTAGCTCCCTTCCCTACTTTATTAATATATTCGTTATAGTCAGTAAAATGTACCATTTTATAATGTATAATTTGATGAACTTTGACAAACTACCCAGGAGTTTCGTATCCCCCCCAACATAAATGAGGACTTTCCTGTGCTACTAAATGTTTTGGGAAAACATGACTTTCAAAGGCTGCACAACACATTGTGAAGATGTATAAGTTCAATCAATTCCTCTAGTGTCAGTTATTTATGCTGTTCCCAATTTTTCACCAGTATAAATAATGCTTCAATAAACACTTTTGGCATAAAACCTTTTCTGGGCTTCAGATTTGGGAATAACTTTTCAGAAGTAGAATTACAGAGGAAAGGGATACTGGACAGGCAAACATCGATGTCAATTACCCTAGAAGAAATAGTTAATGAATTAAGTAATTTTCTATGTGATCAGAAATCACTTAGAAAATTTCATTGCAGCAGTAACAGTGCAAGGTGATATGAAAAAAGCTTACTAAGATTAGTGTTGAATCAATTATCAACTAATATAATTTTTGAATCCTTTATTTTTTCAGTAACTATTCTTTTATACATTGTATGTAATATGTAATTTAAGCAATGCTACATATGCTTATGAAATAACCACATTGCATGAAGGGTGTAAAACTATAACCAGAAAGTTTATTGGCAGTAGAATTTCTATCTTTTCCTTGAATGTCAGAGGCTTAAGAAACAACGAATACAGAGTAAAGGAATGTATTCTCTTGGAGTCTTTTCCTTTAGTTAGGCAACACTTTACTGATGAGGAGTGAACCTCCACTTTTAAAAGGGAAGCATTTTTGAACTTTTTCTTTCTAAAGAGGGATTTATAACATGCTTTCTCCTTTTTTGTAAGTCAAGGTGTATTTACCAGAGATTTCACCTTTTGATCCCTTTTAAGGATAGGGAAATGGCATTTTGTGTTTTCAGTTGCTTCTTTGAATATGATTAAGTTTCAAGTCTTTTTCATTTGACTGTAGCTTTTCTCTAGGGAACTGACCTTTCATTTTCTTAGTTCATTTAAAAATTATGGAGTGGTATATGGGAACTGTATTTTATGCATGATTTTTCTGTAAACCTACTTTTCTAATAAAAAATTTTAAAAATTATGCTGTTTTAACTTCTTGACTTTTAAGTGTTCTTAAGGATGCCAATTATTTTTCATTGTTATGAAAACATAAAACATTTTCCCAGCTTTTTTCTTCTTTACCTTTAATTTTTATATTGGAAACTATAAAAAATTTTAAGTTTATATAGTAAAATCAACCTTTTTATGATTTTTGTCCTTGGGACTATGTTAAGGTGTGCATAATATTAACTTTTTCTTTCAGTACCTTTTGCAAAGTTTAGTTTTTAACTTGAAATATCTAGTCTACTTGATATTTAAATTTAGGTATAGGGTGTGAGGAAAAAGTTGGATTAACCTAACATTTTTCCCCTCCAAATGATTAGCCAGCTGCTCCAAAATAATTTACAGAATTTTTACTTTGCCTACTGGTTTGAGATGCCACTTTTATAATGATAACATATAAAAAGTAAAGAAGGCTGTATTTCAGAGTAGGGAAAAAGTGTGATTCAGAAAAAAAAGGGAATCAGTGGGCTGCAATGTTTAGAACATTTTATTAAAGTACAAAATTGTTAGAATTAAGCTAAATAGAAAAACATAGTAAATATTTACAAAACATTGACACCACCACTCAAGTCACACATACATAATAATCCAGAAAGGTCTTAAAAAGTTTATAATCTGAAATGATGGAGGTTTCCCAACATGGATTTAAACAGCTCACTGCTGAGCACGGCATTAATATAACATGTAAGATCCTTGAGGGCATGTTGTTCCCCACTCTTCAGTGATGCTAGGAGTTTGTTCCTTGGGAGAGTCAGACTCAGAGGCAGCCAGAGAGCACAAGTCAAGAGTTGAGATAGTCACATAACTGGTATAATTTGTTTCATCCTGTTGACTGTGTTGGGGTTATACAGACAGAGCTAGGATGTTTTTCTTCAGCTTATGATGATATTCAAAAGGATAAGAAGAATATGAACACTTTCTCATTGCTTAGAATGAAAATTCAGCACTTAAGAGGCTGTGCAGGGAATATTTACATTAGAACTATAAAGTTATATCTGATGTAAATTTAAGACAAAACAGTATTTATTAATCATGCTTCACGCTGTCTCGTATTCACTGAAACTAGGAAAGGAGGCAGAGTAGACACTTTCAAATCAAAGTGCTCCAGAGCTTTAGCTTAATGAATGGTCAGTAACCAGATTACTTTATGTTGAAGTGACCACACAACTCTCTCGAGTCCAGAGGAACTTAAAATCAGATTTTAAAGACAAAAGAAAACAGACTCAAAACAGACAAAAGCAGAGAAGAAACAATGCCAACGGACTGATCACTATTTAGACAGAATTATAAAAAATTAAGGTGGCACTTGGCTCTACTCTCTTCACTTTCATAGTTCTGGATTAAAAATACCTCCCAAACTAAATTCAGAAGGGAGGAAATTAAGAGCTTCAGATAACTTTAAAACCAGTCTTGCTTGGGCTGGTTTAAAAAACAACCATCTCACATTTTAAAACAGATCATCTTCATCTGATTCTTCAAGGTATTTTATAGGTTTCCTGGCCCGTCCAGATTTTGCCCGAGGAGCCACAGCTGAATCTAAGTCCAGATGGAAGTCTTCACTCTCCCCTTTGGATTTCTGAAAGAGAAAAGCCCAAGGAATTTACATAATATAAACTTAACAGCATAATTTTAATGTAGGAATTTATCAATAGACTACAATCCAAGGAGCTTTCTACCCTTTATTAAGTAGTTAGGAAATAAATATAAAGCAACGTTCCTATTGCCTAAATAAGTAAGTGGAATATTTAACTTCATTACAACTAAACCACAAATAGTAAAAACTAATGGATTATGAGATTTAAAATTCTTTGAAACAAACAAACAGACCCCACAAAAGTGCTATATTATTAAGAGCAAAATACCTAACAGCAAAAGGATTGGCTGGCATAAATACCTTGCTTGTGGCTGCTTTAGAAATCATTTTTTCAAAATTAGAGTCAGAATCGTCAGAAGTGGATGGTTTCCTTTTGCGGGGATTCTTGGTTTTGGCAGGAACAGGCTTCTGAGAGATGCCTGGATCCTTCTTGGCTCCCCCTTTTGCTGCAGCCCTTTTTTTGGTGGCAGCCGTGGAGGTAGAAGACTGACCTGCAAGTCAACACAGACATTCATCATGGCTACTCTTAGCTCCATTTATCTTATTGTAAACTAACTTTAGCAGCCTGTTAACTGCTTATTTCTAACATAGGGAAAGACTAATATACCTGAAATCCTCCCCCTTCACACATACTGGTGCTTACAAATCCTACCCCTTTCATAGAAATGAGTTTTATAAGGTCTGGCACTTTGAAAAATAAGCTGATTTTAAACTTTTGGGGAAGTGGACTTGGCCCAATGGATAGGGCATCGCCTACCACATGGGAGGTCCGCGGTTCAAACCCCGGGCTTCCTCAATCCGTGTGGAGCTGGCCCATACGCAGGGCTGATGTGTGCAAGGAGTGCTATGCCATGCAGGGGTGTCCCCCGCGTAGGGGAGCCCCACTCGCAAGGAGTGCTCCCTGTAAGGACAGCTGCCCAGCACAAAAGAAAGTGCAGCCTGCCCAAGAATGGCACTGCACACATGGAGAGCTGACACAACAAGATGATGCAACAAAAAGAAACAGATTCCCAGTGCTGCTGATAAGGATAGAAGCGGTCACAGAAGAACACACAGCAAATGGACACAGAGAGCAGACAACTGGAGGTGGGGAGGGGGGGCGGAGAGAAATAAATAAAAAATAAATCTTAAAAAAAAAAAAAGCAAATTGATAAAAACTGCATCCAATCAGTCAATCCCAATATCAACCCATCTTAAAGATTCAGGCTTACTTTTTGCTGCTGTTTTCTTTACTGTCACACTCTTAGAAATTGGGTTTATAATTTCAGTTTCAGTTGGTAAATCAGCAGGAGGAGAGCTTGAAGACAGTGGTACATTGTCCTTAGCATTATCAGCATCCAGGTTCATTACTACAAATGTAAAGGAAAAGAGTACATATAAGCAAAACATGAAAATCCACTTACTGCATTGTCTGCCTTGTGAACTCCTATTTAAAGACCAACTGAAACTTTTCTGGAATATTTAAAAGATACTCATAAAGTTTTTTCCTTTCTTCCCCTCCCCCTCCCTGCTGTTTTTGCTGTGTCCATTTGCTGTGTGATCCTCTGTATCTATTTCTTTGTCTTTTCTTCTTGTCTTTCTTCTCTAGGATTCACTGGAATTTGATCCTGAGGACCTCTGATATGGAGAGAGTTTCCCTGTCAATTGGGCCACCTCAGTTCCTGGTCTCTGCTGTGCTTCACCTTGACTCTCCCCTTCATCTCTTTTTAAAAAAATTGTCTTTTTTTTTTTTGTTGATGAGACATAGCTCACAAAAAATGTTACATTAAAAAATGAGGTTCCTGTATAACCGCCCCCCCACCCCCCCCATTAACATTTCATCATTGTGGCACATTCATTGCATTTGGTGAATACACTTTGAAGTACTTCTGCACCGCATGGATTATAGTTTACCTTGTAGTTTATACTTTCTCCCAGTCCATTCAGTGGGTTATGGCAGGATATATAATGTCCTGCATCTGTCCCTGCAATATCTTTTAGGACAACTCCAAGTCCCAAAAAAGCCCCTACAGCACACCTCTTCTTCCTTCTCCCTGCCCTCAGCAACTCCCGTGGCCACTGTCTCCACATCAATGATACAATTTCTTCCATTGATAAAGACAGAATAGTTCTATAGTAGATTACCAGTAGGTTCACTCTAATCCATATTTCATTCCTCCATCCTGTGGCCCCTGGGATGGTGATGTCCACTCCACCTCTAAATCGAGAGGGGGCTTAGATCCCACATGGCTGATGGATGTGATTCTCCTGCTTGCAGTTCTAGGTACTCTCAGTTCCCTGGTGTGGTGGAACTGTTAACAGGGAACTGTCAGCTCCCTGTTAGCTGACCTGGGAAAGTCCTACGAACTGGAGAATAGGTGCTGCAACTCTGCTGAGGTTCAGGACACAGCTGGCACATGGCAAGTCCAGAGATTCAAGTCTCCTGAGTATACACCAACCCCAGCACCAACCCCAGGTTCAGTAAAAATGACAGAAGAGGCATGTGTAGAAAGGTCACCTCTGATTCCTACTCCATCACACTAAGGAGCACAAATTCCAAAGTAGGGCCCACTGGCAAGGCACTGAACTCCAGAGCCATCTGCCATGACTATAGAACCTGTGTGTCTCTGTAGTCCTCAGGAACACCCGTATCTGGGGTTGTATCTACTTTGGCTGTCTCTGGGATCCTGCTGCAACGTGCGTAAGCACAACCCCTCTCATGACTCTCAACTCATTTCGAAGTCTCTTAGCCATATAAACTCATTTGTCTTTACTATTTCCCCCTTTTATATTCATGGTCTTTTTCTAGTTGCATACCAGCTGGTGATTGGTAGTAATCCCTCAGCACCCTTCATCTCTCTTTTGTTGCGTCATCATCTTGCTGCATGACTCACTTGTACAGGCACTGGCTTTGGCTTGCCACATAAACTTTTAACATACTAAATGTAGGACCTTCATGTGTAAAACAAAACTAATGAACAATATCAACATAATGCTAACAAGAATCCAAATTTACCTTCAAAGGCAGTACTTGGTAAATTATTAGAGTTTCACCCAAATGAGTAAAAATCTAAGAATGCTTTTGAATTGGAAAACAGTAATGCCTGCTTTGGCAGTTTAAAAAGTTTTTTCACACCCAAATCATCTTGACATCAATTAGGCAGTTAATAGTACCCTCTCTGATTTTAAGGGTGAAGAAAATGAAACCCAGAAAAGCTGTGAGTTGCCAAAGTTACATTATTAGTAACATAGCCAGGATCAGAATCCAGCTGGTCTTCCGAGTGCCTCAGTAAAACAGACATCTTAGTATTTTTACTTAATTACATACCTGACATGGCACTTTTCTGTGACTTCAGTTCTTTGTTGGTACTTCTAGAATAGAAAAATAGCATTTTAAAAGAGTCAGTCAACAAAGAATATACCAACTACAATTAAAAAATAGTCACAATAACATCCATATTAGGTAAGATACTTACTTTGGGGAAGTTTTGGTCTTAGGTGGACTAGCATCTGAAGGGATAAAATCTTCATCATCAGTTTTTTCATCAAAATCTGAGAAATCTTCATCTGAATCCAAATCCATGGTGAATTTGTTTTTTGCTATTAAAAACATACATATGCAAAGAATCAAAGAGGATAATAGGAAAAACATTTACTCCACAGATTGGGATACCATTTTATGAAGATTTAAGCTTCAGTTTAATCTCCTAGAAGATACTTAGATTTTCAAAATTTTAATACTAATATAATTATTGCTCTAAGTTATAATAAATTCTGGGACTAATGCCATGAAGCATTATTGGCCATTCTAATCTTGCAGCTTGTCTACCATGTTCTTCAGCTGTCCTTACTTGCTACTCTTCGAGGCTCTGTTTCTCGTGGAGGGACATCAAAATTACTTTCATCATCACTCATATCTGATTCAGAATCAGACCAGGGATTTTTCTTCTTTCCCTTTTTAATTGGCTTAAACGGCAATGTAGTTTGTTTCTTTGTCTTGGTACCTAAAGGAGAAATAGGAGTTAATCACCTTTAAATATGTTCACTTTTCTCTCTCACCTAACTATCTGTCAAATATTTATTGAGCACTGTGCTAATACTGGGAATAAAATGATCAACAGAAACAGACACAGTCCCTGTTCTTGTGGAGTTTAGGATTGGTCATAATACCCTGTAAATAAATATAATGTATTTATTTACATATGTGGTATTTATGTATGTGTGTAAATATGTCAGGCTTCGGCAAGAAAGACCCTTGAGCTGAGATCTGAAAGTTGAACAGAGTTAACTAGTTCAAGGGAGGTGGGTGTGAAACATTCCAATTCAGGAAATAACAAGTACATAGGCCTTGTGAGGGAACATAGTGTCTTTGAAGAATTGAGAGAAGGCCAATATTCTTAGAAAGCAGAAGTCAGGGGGAAAGTGAAATAATTAAGGTTGCTCTTGTAATTGGAAGCAGGTGTGGCTCAAGCAGCTGAGCTCCTGCTTCTCACATGGGAAGTCCCAGGTTTGTTTTCCGGCCCGAGTACCTCAAAAAGATGCTCTATTTCTAGGGAAGCAGATGTGGCTCAAGCAGATGGGTGCCTGCTTACCACATGGGAGGTCCCGGGTTTGGTTTTCCGGTGCCTCCTAAAGAAGATAAGCAAGACAGCAAGCTGACTCAGTGGGCTAGCAGCGGTAAGCTGACACAACAAAGAATAATCACGAGGAAACACAATGAGAGACACAACAAGCAGGAGCAGTGGTGGCTCAAGCCATTGGGTACCTCCCTTCCACAAGGGAGGTCCCAGGTTCAGTTCCTGGTACCCCCTAAAAAAAGAAGACAAGCACAGAACGAACAGACACAGAGAGCAGACAGCAAGCGCAAACAATGAGGCAGGGGGAGAGAAATAAATAAATCTTAAAAAAAAAAAAAAGTTGCTCATTAAGGATTTGCTTTTTAACAGGAAATAAATATGATCAGATTTTTATTTCAAGTTCTTTCTTATTGCAATGTGGAGCTTGGAAAGGGGCAGGGAAATCAATGGAAAGTCCAGGCAAGGGAGACAGTTCAAAGTCAATCCAATCTTATCTATCCTCTCCCAACAACCTGGTTATCTAGCTCTCCATAATCTGGTTCAACTATATACCTCCATTTTGTTAAAAGGGTCTTTTCTTACAGTCCTATGAATGTTTATAAGCTCATCCCCAACCCCAATCTAAAATACCTACATCTTGCTCTTGCAGCTTGTCTAGCAAGACTTTAACCCAACTTTCGTAAAGTCTTCATTAATCTATATGGGCCCATACTTATGTTAACTTTCTCTAAATCAGGGGTTCTTAACCAAGGGTTCGTGGGCTTGAATTGAAATAAAAAAAAATTATTCTTGTGGGATATGTTGGTATGGGTGTGATATATTTATTAAATAATACACAGTATAGTGTAAACTTGGTAAGGGTGCCTGTGGTTTTCACTTGATTGGCAAAGGGGTCCATGGAACAAAAGGTTAAGAACCCCTGCTCTAAATCCTAGCAATGGACTAGTACAAACTGCTTAATTTTCTTTCAAGATAAACATCTTGAGTATAAATGGCATGCTCTCCCACTTCTTGTGCCCTTATAATATTTCATACAGTGATGGGAACATGGATGTTCAAAATACTTAACTGATTCATTGATTTTATATTATATACTAAACAATTGCTAGCTAGGTTTAAAGTTAAATGAGTGTTGAATTATAGGGATACATAATTTTGCGGAGCATGGCATACACAAAACAACTTTTTTAATACTAGGATTTTTCCATTTGTTTTATTTATCTTTGTATTCCTTACAGAATTAAGCATACATTATCAAGTTTCATGGATAGCAACTTGAGGGTAGACATATAGGTCGATGGAATAGAATTAAGAGTCCATAAATAAACCTTAACATTTATGATGGGTTGATTTTCAACAAGGGTGCCAAGACCCTTTCCCCAGTGTGGAAAGAACAGTTTTTTCAATGAACGGTGCTGGGGCAATGGGATATCCACATACAAAAGAATGAAGTTAGGTCCCTTCCTTATACCATACACAAAAACTAACTCAAAACGGGCTATAGATCTAGATGTAAAGAGCTTAAGGTATAAAACACTTAGAAGAAACCATTGAGGAGTAAATCTGCGACCTTGGATAAGGTAATGGCTTCTTAAATATGACATAAGTGCAAGTGATGAAGAAAACATAGGCAAACTGGACACATACCAGGATAGCTGTAACCAAAAAGATAATAACAAGTGTTGGTAAGGACATGGAAAAATTGGAACCCTCACATGAATGTAAAATTGTGTAGCCACTTTGGAAAATAGTTTGGCAGTTCTTCAGAAGGTTAAACATAGACTAACAAAATGACTAGCAATTCCAGTCCTAGATACATATCCATGAAAATGAAAACATATGTTTACCTAAAAACTTGTACATGAATGTTTACTGCAGTGCTATTCATAATAGCTGAAAAGTGGAAGGAACCCAAATGACATCTGCTGATGAATAAATAAATAAAAGACGGGTAGCGGAATATTATTCAGCAACAAAAAAGAATGAAGTACTGATGCTACTACATGGTTGTCTCCTAAAAACACCGTTAAGTAAGAGAAGCCAACACAGGGAGGCAGACGTGGCTCAAATGCTTGGGCTCCTGTCTACCAAATGGGAGGCCCCAGGTTTGATTCCTAGGGCCTCCTGGTGAAGGCAAGCTGTTTTATACTATGGAGACCTGGTGGCCAAGGCCATGGAGAGGTGGCGTAGCAAGATGACACAACAAAGGGTGACACAGAGGAGAGACAAAGAGATGCAGCAGACCAGAGAGATGAGGTGGCTCAAGCAATTGAGTGCCTCTCTCCCACACCAAAGGTCCCGGGATCAGTTCCCGGTGCTTCCTAAAGAGAAAAATGAGAAGGAAAAAAGACAAGCAGACATGGAAGAACACACAGCGAATAGACATAGAGAGCACAAACAACAAAGGGGTGGGTTCGGGGTTTGGGGAAATCACTTAAAAAAAAAACAACCCAACAACACAAAAAAACATATATTGTGATTTCAGTTATGTGAAATGTCCAGAAGAGGCAAATCTATAGACTGAAAGTGGTTGCTTAGGTCTGGTGGTGGCAAGATGGGGGTATGTTCTAAAAACTCTAAATATACACTAAAACTATTGAATGGTAGAGTCTAAATGAGTGAATTTTATCTCAATAAAGAGATGTTCTAAGTCAGTAGATATTAAAGGCATAATCAACTCTACTGAGTTATTTTTAACTATATTTAACTATAATTTACTGAGTTATAATTTTAACTATATGCCAGGCACAATGTTGAACTCTAGGGATAATATAACACGACTAAGATGTGATTCTTGCCCTCAAAAAGCTTTATATACTAGAATTCATGATTGGCTGCATAGTGAACTTTAATAAATTAAATGTTTTCCTAGATTCCAACTAAGTAGATTTCAGTTTACCAAAAAAAAACAAACACAAAAACAAAAAAAAACACAAATACAAACAAAACAAAGCCCCCAAATGATTACAAGATGATCTCTTCTAAAATGAATAAAATCCTAAGAACAATATTAAAGAGGTTCAAGTATACTTCAGATATATTTCTCTTTCATGTTAATCACTTCAACTCAATAAAAAATTATTTTGTAGACTAAGGACTTCTCAAATAACAAAACAAAGCAAAACAAACTTATTGAATATCTATGTGGGACAACAGATTGGTAACAATCCCAGTCTAGTCTCAACCTTATACCATTTTCTTTAAAATGCTTTAACTTACTTGGTTCTCTCTTTTGTTTCTTCTCTAATCTTTGTTTTAGGCTTTCTGGTTCCACGCCATCCTCTTGAGGACTTCCTTCAGTATTTTCATTCTAAAGGAGAGCAAGATAACAACTGTTGAATTCTGTCAACTTAGATTTGGAATGACATATATATATATATGTACATACATACACAAAGACCATATATATAATGGTCAAACGCAATTTGTGATTTTTCTGTAGGTTTTGGTTTAGAGCTCTGAATAAAGGTGCAGGTATGACTTTTTAAAGATACTTAAACATTAAAAACAACAGGATCATAAGAAAGGAAAGTTATGGCAGTTATGGCTAAATTATAGGATAAGTTCTAAACTAGGGGATTAGAGAGTGTATAAGTAGTTAATTATAACTATAATTTGTAACAAAAGTATTTGTACAGGGAGCAGAGGTGGCTCAAGTGATTGGGTGCCCCCCTTCCACATGGGAGGTCCCAGGTTCAGTTCCTGGTGCCTTCTAAAAAAGAAGACGAGCACATAACAGACAGACACAGAGAGCAGATAGCGTGTGCAAACACTGGTGGGGGGAGGTTGTTAAAAAAAAAGTACTTATACAGTAGGTTAATTAGATTGTAGTCCTCAATTTTGTCAAGTATATCAGTTTAATTTATAAAATTTATAAAATTAAATTATAAATTCAGATTCCTAAATCTCTTTTAAAAAAATCTTTATGCAAATTTATAAAACAATGTGCAACAATTTAAATGCCTGGATTATCTGAAAAACAAATTTTAGGTCTTTCATCAGAGAAAAGACAATGCAATAATATGAATCAATACTTAGCTATTTAGAAGACAACTGCCAAAAAATTTTGTTCAGTTTTAAGTGGAAATATTATACTTACTGTGTTTTATGTGTTAAAAGTTTTTAAGAGTATCACCTTAGGGAAGCAGACTTGGCCCAAAGGATAGGGTGTCTGCCTACCACATGGGAGGTCTGCAGTTCAAACCCCAGGCCTCCTTGACCCGTGTGGAGCTGGCCCATGTGCAGCGCTGATGCGCACAAGGAGTGCCGTGCCATGCAGGGTGTCCCCCACATAGGGGAGCCCCACACGCAAGGAGTGTGCCTCAGGAGAGCCACCCAGCGTGAAGGAAAATGCAGCCTGCCCAAGAATGGCACCACACATGGAAAGCTGACACAACAAGATAATGCAACAAAAAGAAACAGATTCCCGGTGCTGCTGATAAGGATAGAAGTGGTCACAGAAGAACACACGGCAAATGGACACAGAAAGCAGACAACTGGGGGGGAGGGGAGAGAAAGAAATAGAAAAAAAAAAAAAGAGTATCACCTTAATTTTCCTTTTAATTTTCTTCTCTGCTTCTGCTTTCATCTCTAAGGTCACTCGTGGGATGACTCTTTTTCCACTCGGAGAAGGTAAAACTTCAGCCATTTGTGTTTTTTTCCCCTTTGCTTTCCCCCCTTTCCCAGGAAGTCCTATTTGTTCATCTTGTTTTTCCTTGGCTTCAACAACCTACAAAAGGGATATAAGAATGCAAGTTTATAAGCTACCAAAGACATTATAACATCTGCATTACTTTATAGGGATAGAATAATAAGCAACAGTTAAACCAATTTCAACTTGCTACAATATTAAGATAAATTTGCAATAAATTCCTACAACCAAGTATATCCCATCATTACTAGTGCGGGTGTTAAGTAAAGCTTGCTTTGAAAAAGGGAGTGTGGAGACAAAAGATTGGGTTCTACTCCTGATTCAAGCTCTTAACCATTCTATCCTCAACAAAGGGGGAACAAGGTTAAGGATAAAATACATATATATAAAAAACTCAAGGGAGTGGATGTGGCTCAAGCAGTTGAGCACCCACCTCCCACATGGGAGGTCCTGGGTTCAGTTCTGGTGCCCCCTGAAAAAACAAAAAATGTACCAGCAAAACAAAGAAAAAAAACCAATTCAAGGAAGCCAATGCAGCTCAGTGACTAAGCGCCAGCTTCCCACATGAGTTCCCAGGTTTAATCCCTGGCCCCTGGTGTCTCAAAAAACAAACAAACAATACCAACCAACAAAAAATAAAACAAACAAAAAACTCAAATGAGAAAGGATGTGATATCAGTAATGTACAATTGTACAATTATCAATCAACTGATTAAAATACTCTATCTTCTCCATCCCAATGGGTCTTTCCTTTTACTAAAATCAATTCCTGCCCTTTCCTCTCTTTACCCAAAAACATCTGGGCAGTTTGCTTCCTAGCATCATTTACTTTAATCTAACTATCTGTTCTTTAACGTATTATCTTGAAATGTATCCTTACATTGCCTATATCCTTTCTATTTCCAAAGAGGTTTATTGCTGAAACTCAGTATTTCATTAAGAAAAGCTCTATCTAACATGGGCATAATAAACTGCACACCTCCAGTTCTTCAATAAAAGCAGCCAAGTCCTCTTTCCACAGATCTGATGGACTCTTTTTCTTTAATGTTTCCAGCTCTTGCTCCTTCATAAGATAATCATAAAATTAAGGGTTATTTTATGTGCACAAACAGCATTCTCATAGAGAAGATGATTAAGTTTTTACTTTCACCATCAGAACATAACTAAGCAACCAATAACAACTCACCTTTTCATTTCTTAGCTTGCACAGTTCATCTTTCTTCTCCTTGGTTAGATACCAAAGGGGCATATCAAGGAGGTAATTGAAAGTTGGTCCAGAATCTGCTACAGAGTCACTCTTTTCAGTGTCCTTTTCATTGTCACTCTCTTCATTTTCTTCTTCATCTGGAATCTAAAGGAGGAATTAAATTGTAGCTTTCATACAAAATGTGAAACACAGATATTAGATTGTACAGTGTTTAACAATGGGGAAAAATGCTAACCAAGAAATTACCTTTTGCTGGGCTTCTTTCCAGGCCTTCACAGGATCTGAATCATATCCTCTCTGAATTAGAACTTTAATTAATTCTTTCTTAGGCTTATTTTCTATTAAAAAAACAAACAAACAGATAATGGTTTTTGAATTGTATTTTAGGAAAAGGGTAAGGTTTTACCATATTAAGTCAAAAGATTAAAATTGGAAATTAAATCTTTTCTGTCTTGGATAAATTTATATATCTTGGTATACAGGCAAGTTTTCCCCTAAATCTTTGACAAATATAAATCCCCACAAGGGGGCAGTCAAAACATGAGTTTGTGATCTAATCATAACTCTTAAAAACAAAAGAACGTCATAACAAAATCAAAGCTTTCATTTCTAAGATAAGCCTCTACACCTCAATTACACTTCCTAGTTTTTTGTTTGTTTGTTTCACCATATGATTAGACAAATGTTTAGTGCCACCCACTCAAAAACTTATTTCTACTGACTGGTCACCCATGATGCATTTTCTTTTTATGTACTTATTATTCTTCCAATGTCCACTGCAATTAATTTATTACACTGAGAGATACCGACAGTTCCAGCTATATACAGAATGAGTAATTTTTGAATCATGTCCAACATTAATAATTTTAACCTTGCATTATGCAATATTTGTGAAACTAAAGGGTCCATGTGCTAGTTTTACATTTCCTTAACATTCATGAAAATGTAACTGTTAAGTTAAAAATATCTGTTTACTATTAGGAAATTATCCTGTGATCACCAGTAGTTCATGTTATCACATTTTTTTTAAAAAAAAGATTTATTTATTTATCCCTCTCCCACACTGTTTGCTCTCTGTGTCCATTCACTGTGTGTTCCTCTGTGTCTGCGTGTATTCTCATTAGGTGGCCCTAGGAACTGATCCTGGGACCTTCAGGAGTGGAAGAGAGGTGATCACTCTCTTGTGCTACCTCAGCTTCCTGTTCTACTATGTCTCTTACTATCTCTCCTCGGTGTCTTTTTGTTGTGTCATCTTGCTGTGCCAGCTCTCTGCATGGGCCAGCACTCCTGTGCTGGGCAGCATTCCACATGGGGCAGCTCACCATACAGGCTAGCTTGCCTTCACCAGGAGAACCTGGGTATTAAATCCTATATGGTAGATGAGACCCCAATTGCTTGAGCCACATCTGTTTCCCAGATGTTATCACATCTTAAGACTCACTACTATAATAAGTTACCTGGTTTTCCTAATTAGCCTTGGCCAGAACTGAGCAATTTCTCTTTAACTTCTTCTTATATTAGGCTTCAGTCAAAATGATTTTCTTCTTGATGACTTAAACCCTGATTTAGTTGTCTCCAAAACTGCTTAAAGACAATCCTAAGGCATTCCTCTTTTAGATCTTGGATATACAATTTACTTAAAGCCATTCATAATCATCTTCCTTTTTTTTTCCTTCCTCCTTTCAGACTTATTATCTCTGCTTCTCTTATGTTCAGTGTCCTCTTCTAGCTCTCTATTCTCCTATCTAAGTGTCAACTAATCTTGATTTCTCAAGGTGCTCAATCTACAAAAGCCATAACTGTAAATATCTAATCAGATCTTTGAAAGTAATGTTTATATAAGTAACCAACTAAATGGATTTTGCACCCTGCCACCATTACTCTCATAAAGGTTTAAAGCAGGGGTTCTTAACAAGGGGTCCTGAGTTTGAATTGAAATTCGAAAAAACATTATTCTTGTGGGGATGTGTTGGTGTGGCTGTGGTATATTTATTAAATACACACTACAGTGTGGACTTCGTAAGGGGTCCATGGAACAAAAAAGGTTAAGGAACCCCTGGTTTAAAGGAAATCTGGCATGGCTCCAGTTTTAGTACAGGAGGTTATTATTCCAAAAACATACCAATGATTATTTTGCCAGCTATTTTCTCTAAGATAAAGCGAGCCTGATTGTTGAGTTTAGCAGATTCAGCACCAAGCATTCCTAGAAGCCATTCTTTTCGTAATCCATAATATTTAAGCCTGAGTTCAAAGAAGTCTTTTAGGATATCCAATACTGTGTCATATTTCTTTAAGCAGCCCACATGGTCAAAAAGCACCTAAAAAGGGAAAACAAGGTTAGAGCCAGGAATAGATAAATTGGCTGAACTTTATTAAAAGTTTTAGAGAAATGACTTTATTCATTGAAAATATAAAATTAGCCTGATATATTTTTAAAATTGATATTAACCTTTAATATAAATTGGAACATATAAATCTCTCACAAAATGAGACATACCATAGAATTGCAAGTGAGACTAGTTTGGAGTTTGAATACTTTGTGTAATCCAACTCTTTCTGCCTCAGCCAGTTTTTCTTCAGTCATCTTCACAACAAACTTCACGGTGGTATCTGTATGGTATTCCCTATAGTCTGTTATGAGAGGAGGCATCTTCTCAGTGCCATTCAACATGGGCTCTAGAACTTGTTCTTTATATGTCTAGAGAAAGAATAATCCTTTCATAAGTTTCTAAAACGTATGCTCCTGAATATTCAACAAGTGATAAGTACAAAAATGTTTGCTCTCTTATCACAAAATCAAAAAAGAAATCCACATTACTTGCCTGGGTCCATGTTCTGATGGGAAGCTCTGAGATTTCAATAGTTGTGGAATTAAGAATAGCCACTTCACCACTAATCACATACTGATTTGAAGCTAGCTCTTCAATGGTACCTTTGAAGTTCTTATAACTTGGAAGCTAAATTGGCATTTTAAAAAAGAATGTTTTTTAAGTGTGATACCAAGACATTTAATAAATCTAATATTAAAGTATGAAATAAATTTTATTATATTTGTGTCCTTTTTGAAACCAGAGAGAAACCAGGATTCCAAAGGAACTCAGAATAGTTACCATTGGCAAAGGTTCTTCTCCATCCATCAAACGTCTGATGTTATTCACAACTTCACGAACATCAAAGTTGGGAATTTTGCAGGACCAACCAGTACCAATTCCTTCAGCACCATTTATCAGTACCATCGGTATAATAGGAATATACCATTCAGGTTCAACACGTTGGTTGTCATCATATAAGAACTTTAACGTATGATCATCTTTTGGTGGAAATAATAACCGAGCCAAGGGACTAAAGAATAAAAAAAAGTTATCTTACAAAAACACTAGCTTTGACATTTAACTTTCATAGAAAGGACATGTGTTATCTCATACCTACACATGAGAATAACCTTGACTTTCATTCAGAAGTATTTATTGAGTATTTTCTGTGCTAGGCACTGGGACAGAAAAATAAAACAAAGTCTCAGCCCTCAAGGAACTCACATTCCAGTACAGGAAGATAGACAATAAACATACATTTTGTCAGCAGTGAGGCAAGAGCTAAGAAAAAAAAGTAAAACAGGTAAGAGTGATTAAGGGAGTTCTAAGGAAAGGCAAACACTTTCTGAGAGCATAACATTTGAGCAGAGAAGCAGTTGAAAGGTTCTGGGCTAGAGTGACCGATTTTTAAATAATTGAAAAAGAATGGAAGACTATTACAAAAGTCTAGACAAATCTTAGACCAAGGTGGCAGCAATGAGAGTGGTCAGATACTGGAAATTTTTCTGATGCAGGGGCCATAGAATTTGCTGACAGACTGGACACAAGTGTGAAAAAAAGAGATTGAGAGTGACTTCCTTTAGCTGGAATGATCAGAAGGATAGAGTTCCATTTATTGGAACAGGAAGACAAAGGATTTAATTTGGACTTATATTTGAGATACTTTTTATTTTTTTAAAGATTTATTATTTTATTTATTTTTCTCCGCCCCCCTCCCCTGTTGTCTGCTCTCTGTGTTCATTCGCTGTGTGTTCTTCTGTGTCCGCCTGCATTCTTGTCAGTGGCACCGGGAATCCATCTCTTTTCGTTGTGTCACCTTGCTGCATCAGGTCTCTGTGTTTGTGGCACCACTCCTGGGCAGGTTGTGCTTTTTTAGTGCAGGGTGGCTCTCCTGACGGGGTGCACTCCTAGCACGTAAGGTTCCCTTATGTGTGCAACACCCCTGCGTGGCACGGCACTCCTTGTGCACATCCATACTGCGCATGGGCCAGCTCACCACACAGGTCAGGAGGCCCTGAGTTTGAACACTGGACTTCCCATACGGTAGGCGGACGCTCTATCAGTTGAACCAAATCTGCTTCCCTGAGATACTTTTTAGATATCCAAGTGGGAAATGTAGAGAGGACAATTGACACATGAGTTTAGAGTTCAGAAGAAATGTCTGGAGATTTATAATTATAGGACTGGATGGATAGGCGATCAGTTGGAAAGTAAGTTTAGATAGTAGATAGAAGTCTGATGAAGGAGCCCTACAGCATCCAGTATTTAGAAGCTGGGAAGATAAGAAGGACCCAGTAAAGAAGACTAATGAGGAAGAGAACCAATAGAGTATGGTATTATGAAGGCCAAATAACGAAAGATTTTCAAGGAGGATGGAGTGATTAACTGTGTAGAATGTTGCAGAAAGATTGAATAAAAGAGCTGAAAATTGACCATTTATAATGTACTTTCTATAGATTTGTAAAGGAAGTAAAATTTCAATTGCAGTATTTGGAAAGAATTAAGCTCTTTATTCAGACCTGACCTCTGTATCAGGGTTTCTCAGCCTAGGCTCTATTGACATTTTGGGTGGGATTATTCTTTGTGGTAGGGAGCTGTCCTGTGCTTTGTAAGATAATTAGCAGAATCCCTGGCCTCTGTTAACTAGATGCCAGTTAGCCCCATACCCCTAGTCATGGCAATCAAAATGACTCCAGACATTGCCAATTGCTCTCTGTGGGGCAAACTCTACCCTATTTGAGAATTGTAACTCTATATAAAGAAAGAAAAGAGAAGAAAATATAAGAAATGGAAGTAAAAACATTTACAGTTTGGCAAGAAAACAGTGCTTCTAAGGGACAAAGGTTATGGTTATCAAATTGAAATAGTTTTTGACCTTTTGCTCATTGCAAAGAGTCACAAATTAAACTTTAATGAACTAGTTTCTAATTTTTTAAAAAAATGAATGATTCCAGCACTGGCATGAAAAATTAATTATGATTAATTGCATTTTTACTTTTTTGTTTTTTTTCAGTCAACTAAATCTTACATTGCATCGAAATCAAAATGACAATTTTACTAGAAACTGAAGGCATACTGACCTGAGCATTGTAAAGATGTATCGAGGACTAGCAGAATCCTTGCCACCATGCAGCCTGGTACCAAACTGACCAATAGGCTGCAAGAGGTTCAGATTATTGCTACCCACAAAATTCTGAGCCAAATTGATAATGGTCATCATTAGTGACATCTGGGGAAGGAAAAAAGTCATTAATGTGATCTGTAAACTTTTAATAATACATATACATTGTTATGATTAAGCTTTGCTAAAATGCTAATTTTATATGGTTCAGATTTCTAGTGACTTGCCCCACAAAATAGCAGAAAAATGGCAGAAATAGTACCTAAACATAAGACTTCTGTGTCAAAGTTCAGGGTGCTGTCTTTCCATTAATTTCTATGTATAAATTCTATTCATCCTTGAAGGCATAAGCTCAAATGTCTCCCTTTCTCTCCTCTTATCAGAATACTTCCTCCTTTGTGCTGTAATGCTGCTGATTTCTATTATAGCATGTATCACTTTATTCTATGTATATATATATATGTTGGCCCTTTGGCTAAACTGGGATTACCTTGAAGATAGGAATTATTCTGATTTAAAGCAAAAAGTGAGACAGTTATCACGTGATGTCAAACAATTCAGACATATACCAAGTAAAATATAAAAATTGCCTTTTCCAATTCCTAGGGATAACCAAAATTAACAATTTGGAGAATATCCTTCTAGACCATTTTGCTTTACCTGAATTTTCTGTCCTCCACCCCCTCTTTTTTCCCTCCAGGTAAGAGACAATAGGCATTCTTCAATGTCACATATAAATTACTTAAGTTGTATCACTGATTCCATGCAAAAGTGCCTTTCTCACAATTCATATAAATTTTTCAGTTGATGAATACTTGGATGTCTAAATTCTGACATCATAAAGTTATAATAAACATTGCTAAACATCTTTGAACAACAGTATGCTTGTAGGATTAGTTCTAGGAAAAGGATTACGTCAAAGGATATGCACATTTTACAGTTCAATAGATTTTACCAAATTGTTCTCTATCATGGCTGTATTAGCTCATACTCTTTGCCTCAAAATGTGTGGAGATTGACTTAGTAAATATTCCTACTACAATCTTCTTTTGAAACAATATGTATTGTGTATTTACCTCACCATGATGATAAGAGGACATCTCAGCCACTGACCCAGCTAATTGAGCAACCTTCACCTCTCGCTTGTCATTCCGTTTGAAACAAGTAAACAAAACCTTTCTCTGCCCTGGTTTCAAACCTTCAGAATGGAAGAAGAGCAAACATTAGTATTCTCTATTAACCACACTGATTTCTATACTGATAAGAACAACAAATTGGAACTCACCATCCACCATAGATGGGATAGATCTTTCATTATCAGAATTTGAAAAGAGGATAAGTTCCTTGTTTATGAAGTCATTGTATGTCAGATATGTAGTAGCTTGCCCATACAAGTAATCCTGAAGGATGAGTTTTAGAGTTTTATTAAAATAAAAAAAAAAAGACCACTGGTGTTAATGATGCTTGACATAAAAACAAACCAAAACCAACAAACCTCTAAAAACTATAATTTTTAAGTCTCTCAAAAGTATAGAATTATGCCTAACTATTTATATGTTTTAAAGATAAAGCAAATTTATTTGGTGCATAATTAGGAAAAAAAATGTGCACTGCTTGGTGATCTTTCATGCCCCAAACATTTATGTATATGATGTAAATAAAAATAAGAATATTCCTACAATAATCTACTATATTAAATTTTTTAACTGAAAACTTCTTACTAACTTTTAATTTGCTATAATAATGTTCCTAAAATGTCAAATAAGAGAATTCATTTTGTAGGATATATTTAAAAATTTTACCTCTGGAAGGCCAAGCAACTTTCGTTGTCTTCTATCCTCCATGAAATGAGTTAACCATTCCTTTCGATCATCTGTTTGTTTTTTGCTAAAGGCCTACAAAGAAGATGAAAAAGATGACACTGGTATTAATAGCTTTCAAAATATCTCTTCTATAAAAAGCAAATAAGTAAATAAACAACATCAACAAATACAGTTTTCCAAAATGGAATATGCTTACTAGAAACATCCTATTATATAAAATTTAAATGTTCCAATTGACTAGCTGAAGCAGTAATTTCTAAAAACAGTATGTATGTATGCATGAAATACAACTTAAACTCACCAGACTGATTGCAGCATCATCTTCAGGACCAGAATATTTGAATTGGATCCTATGTCTTTTCATATCTGCAAAGTATTCTTTAGCTTCTTTTGATGTACTGGTCCCTAGACCTAAGAAACCATGAGTACCAGGTTAACCCATATAATCTTGTACAAAAGCATATAACAAAAATGAGAAAGCCTATATTGGTTTCATTACAAACCTTTGTAATACTTGACTTTCCATTTTTTATGATTTGGAGTAGAACTCTTCCATTCTTCAAATTCAGGAAGGCTATAGAATGCCATTTCTTGTTTGTTTTTAGATACCTGCGGTAAAGAGCACACTGTTGTGGCTTTGCACACTCCTGGGTTCTCGGCCTCCCATCACACATTTCTGGGGTCAAATGTATATCCAGGTTTGAGGAGCAGGACCTTAATATGCCTTACAGTACTTTAGAGATTACCTTTACAATGGGAGTGATAAATTCCTCCAGGAAACGGTGTCGCAGAAGAGACGGCCAATTGTGATGGATAAAATTAATCAGCAAACCTTTGATATGGGAACCATCTTGGTCCTAGAATAAGCCACAGCACAAGAAAACTGTATAGAAATTAAAGAAATTATGACTGAAACTATTAATTTCTCAAAAAATTTTCTTGGGAATAAGAAAAGGCTGTTCAAATCTAGACTCCCTTAAGCTACAATATACATATGATATAAACATAAAACTTGATTATATGATTAGAGATAACGAATAAAGCTCCAAGTTAAGTAATTTCTTGTCATGGCTGGAAAGCAATGTCAATACTAAAACATTTAGTTTAACTATCTAAAATATTTGATAACAAATCTGACCTGATCTGTCATAATCATTATCTTCCCATAACGAAGAGTCTTCAATGAATCTTCATCTTCATAGTTTTTCTTATATTGAAGACCCACAATCTTAATAATATTGTTAATTTCAGCATTTTCCATGATCTGAAATGGACATATACCAAAAAAGTAATGTTTTGTTTATAAATTTCAAAAGAACAAAAAAATAAAAGAGTATATGTTGCTAGAGTTTTTTTGAGCTCTAGTATTTTGAGTTATTAGCCTATATACTTCAATAGGCCAGGTCTGTTAAAATACGATTGAATGCACTCAATTCTCAAATAACAACAACAAAATGTCTAAAATATATTTCCAAATGCTCAATGAAGGGATGAATTACAAACACAAAATCCTACATTATAAACTAGATTTGGAATATAAAGATAGTTTATATTCTACCTGTTTATGAGAAGCTTCTCGAACATTGAGTATTTTTCCTCTAAGAGGGAAAACCCCATACTTGTCTCTCCCAACCACACCAAGGCCTGAAACAGCTAAAGTTTTAGCCGAGTCTCCCTCAGTCAGGATAAGTGTACATTCAGTGGAATTTCGGCCCCCTAAAATATAAATCCACAAATTAATATTAGCATAGTTTAACTTCAAAATACTAATTTCAGACATGCTGTTAATAGATTTGTATAAAACACAAATAATTTACAAATCATAACAAGTTAACTTAGAAGTGAAAATAGAATAAGTAACTATATATTTCTGTTAAAGTTCACAGTAAATAAAAAATACCTTATCTTCTTATATTAATTTCTGATATTTATATTGCTGCTAAATATTCATCTGATCATACTATATTAAAATATTTGTTAGATCACTACATAATAGTCTTGTTTTATACACAAAAGGTAATCATCTTAGCATTATTTACAACAGCCAAAAATTGGAAATGGTCTCCATCGTCAATAACAGGGAACTGGCTCAATTTTAACAAAGTTGCTCTTTTGAATATTAAATGCCAAGGAAAAAATATTTATGATATGCTGTTAAATTTTAAAAAGAATATATAATGGTCGACATTTTATCTTTTTAAATATTTTAGACACAAACACATAGTGAAAAGATGGAAGGATAGAAAACAAACAATGGTGGGTAATTTTAATTGATTAATTTCTGTATTTCTTAAGTTTATACAATGAATGTTACTTTGATATCTGGAAAAACATTTTTATAGTTAAAAACCACAAATGAATAAAACAAATAACTGAATTGCAAGGTTTAAAGTTTTGAAACATTAAATGTATACCTGCATCATTGGCATCATCAAGTTTGGGAATTCCCTTGATTCTATTATGCTTTACAGCTGAACACTTCTTGTTTAACTGGACTTGGGCCTTAAACTTTACCCAGTTTAGTATGCTTTCGACAATACCAGAGCCAATTGCCTGAAAATGTGAGACTCATGTTAGAGAAGGGGTTTGTCAGAAAAAGATTAGAATTTTGAATAGACGGTGACATATTTTCCAGTATTAGGTTATCACCAGAAGAGGTAGTTTCCATTTTATCATTCATATATTTACTATGTATTAATATTGTGCCAGGTATGGACTATTTGTTGGAGATGTGGTTAAAACAAATTAGACATGGTCCTTGTTCTCATGGAATTTAAATCACAACTGGGAAGACATCAATAAAATGTTATGTGATGAATGTTATGTATAAGTGAAAAGTATGCTACATATAATAAAAATAAGGTATGTCCAATGTTATATTGGAATCAACTTAGTTGGGGGGAAAGGCTAGAAAGTGAACGCTTTCCTAGGAAAATGACATTCAAGACCTATAGTAGGGTAAAGGTTATATTGGGAACCTCTTAAATTTTTTTGAATGTAACATTTTTTGAGATCCATGTATCTTCAAAAAAAAACATAGTTAAAAAAAATTGATGGGGTAGGGGGATGGGGAGTTGGGAATATGGGAACCTCATGTTTTTTTTTCTTTTCCTTATTATTTTTTTAAAATATTACATTAAAAAAATATGAGGTTCCCATATAACCCCACCCCCACCCCACTCCTCCCACATCAACAACCTCTATCATCATCGTGGCACATTCATTGCATTTGGTGAATACATTTTGGAGCACTGCTGCACCACATGGATAGTGGTTTACATTGTAGTTTTTTAATGTAACATTTTGTGTGATCTATTTACTTTAAAAAAAGATAATTAAAAAAAAAAGGTGGGGAAAAAGACCTATAGTAGTTGGTCAGGTGACAAGTATTTTAGGCAAAGGCACAAGCATGTGAAAAAGCTCTAAGTTAAGGAAGAGAACTATGCATTTGAGTGATTGAAAGACGGCCCAACTGAAGATAAGACAACAAAGGAAAAAGTGTCACAAAATGAGGTAGAAGATATAGGAAGGAGTTAGATTATGGCAGGGTCTTCTTGGCCAAATTAAGAAATCTGGACTTTCCCTCAGAGTGAAAGTCCCTGAAAAATTCAAAAGTAAACGATGGCTCAAGCGATTGGTCTCCTATCTACCATATGGAAGGGCCAGGGTTTGATTCCTGGGGCCTCCTGGTGAAGGCAAGCTGGCCTGAGTGGAGTGCTGGCCTGTGAGGCAAGCTGGCCTGAGGGAGAGCTGGCGCAGCAAGATGATGCAACAAAAAGAGACATAGAGGAGAGACAATAAGAGACACAGCAGACCAGGGACATGAGGTGGTGCAAAAGAATGGGTGCCTCTCTCCTACTCCAAAAGTCCAGGATTGGTTCCTGGTGCTGCTTAAAGAGAAGACAAGAAGACATAGATGAATGCACAGCAAATGGACACAGAGAACAGACAACAGGGGTGGGAGGATGGGTATAGAAATAAATAAGTAAATCTTTGGGGGGAAAAACACCTAAATGATGGAGGGGAGCAGATGTAGCTCAATTGGTTTAGGGCCTGCTTCTCCCACACAAGGTACAGGGACTGATCCCTGGTACCTCCTAAAAACAAACAAACAAACAAATGAAAAACATGAGCCTTTACTGGGGAGCAGGTGTAGCTCAGAGGTTGAGTGCCTGCTTCCCATGTACAAGGTCCGGGGTTCGATCCCCAGTATCTTCTAGAAAAACGTAAATGAGGACAAAAAATGTGTGTTTTAAAATAAAAAGGTCACCCAAGAGCATTGCAGAGAAAGGATTGAAGAGGTATGAAGATTTAGAACCCATTACAGTAAATAAGAAAAGATGATGTGGGAGGCTATTGAGGTATTCAAGAGATGATTCTTAATGGTTGGATTAGAGAGGAGAGGGGGATAAAGAGAAGGCCCCCATCTTTCTTGCTTATGCAACTTAATGGCTGACTGGTACATTTTACTATGATAGTAAACAGCTTTGTTTTTTGTAGGGTGAGGAGTTCATTGTATGGGGGTCAGTGAGTATCGAGAATTCAGTTTTAGATACTTTCATTGAGAATAACTTTAGGGGATTAAAGTGAAGATGTTTGGTAAACAGTTAAATAGGCTGAGTTTAGAAGCAATATAAGGGGGAGTGGACTTGGCCCAATGGATAGGGCATCCGCCTACCACATAGGAGGCCTGCGGTTCAAACTCTGGGCCTCCTTGACCCGTGTGGAGCTGGCCCATGCGCAGTGCTGATCTGCGCAAGGAGTGTGCTGTGCCACGCTAGGGTGTCTGTTGTGTAGGGGAGACCCACGTGCAAGGAGTGCTCCCGTAGGGAGAGCTGCCCAGCGTGAAAGAAAGTGCAGCCTGCCCAAGAACGGCGCCACACGCATGGAGAGCTGACATGAGATGATGCAAAAAACAAAAGAAACAGATTCCCAGTGCTGATAAGGATAGAAGTGGTCACAGAAGAACACACAGCGGATGGGCACAGAGAGCAGACAACACAACTGGGGTGGGGGGGGGAGGAGGGGAGAGGAGAAATAAATAAAAAAAATAAATCTTTAGAAGCAATATAAGCTGAATGGTGAAACGTATTGAGAAACATAAGTATAAAGATGGTAAAACCAGTGAGGCAAAAGTTGGTTTTTATTTTTCTTATCAGATTGGGAAGAATAGGAAGAAGTACAGTATAGGAAGAATCACTGTTTTTGCAAAGCAATGGAAAAAATAAAGGAGCTTCTATTTTTATTTCCGAGTACTCACAGCTTTGATGAATTTTTCACTTAATTGGCATGTAGATCCAAAGTTCTTGGCCTGCAAAGTCATGTTTTCCTTTGTCTGAGAGTCAAAGGTTGGGTTTTCAATTAAGGCATTCACAAAAATCCACATGTGATTTTTCACCTGCAGTAAAAGTTGATTATTAAATCACTAAAAATGCTTTATTTATAGCATTTCACTTCTCCCTTGACTTTAGAAAAAGAAAACTGTACAAAAAATATACCTGATGAGCTTTTACTGCAACACCACCCTTGTTCTTCTTCTTTACAACATCAACAAGTTTAGTCACAATTTGGTCAGCTACATAATCAACATGCCTGCCACCCTGATGAGGAAACAATATCAATTTATAAAACTCCAAATCCTCAAAATTATAATATTTAAACATTAAAAAAAAAAAACAAAACTCAACCAAAACCAAGTTAATTTAGCTTCGTTTATACTGAAGGAGACAAACAATCAAAGTTCACTTTATATATTAACAGTAATAAGAACACTTATATGATTGAGGGGTGATGTATGGGAATTCTGCACATTATGAGTGATTATTTTGTAAGCTTACAACCTCTCTAATTAAAAAAAAAAAGAACACTTACACGAAAAGACAAATTATATATAAAAGATAATTCAAGAATAAAATTACCTTGGAAGTAGCAATGCTATTGACGAAGCTAATTTGCTGAAAACCTTTTTCACTCATTGTTAAACACACTTCCCACCTATGGTTTACTTGTTCATGGATAATTTTCAATGGGTTGCCAGTTTCATCTACTTTGTCTTTCAAATACATGTCCACATAGCTTCGGAATCCTTTTATCTATACAGGAATTAAAGGTAATGGTATAAAAAAACCCCGGAAGATACACCCAAATTGAAAGCCGGAACTTGAAAAGATAAATTGCACACTGATGTTCATAGCAGCATTATTTACAACTGCCAGAAGATGGAAACAATCCATCAACCAATGAATAGAATGAGACATACACGTACAAGGAATATTATTCAGTCAAAAAAAGGAATGAAGTCCTGATACATGCAACATGGATAAGCCTTGAAGACATTATGTTGAATGAAATAAACCAGGAATAAAAGGACAAATATTTTATGATCTCACTGATTTGAATCAATTAGAATAAGCAAAAATACAGGTTATCAGGGGATGGGGTGGGGATAGGGAATGGGAAGTAAAGTCTTAAAATGTACAGGGGGAAAAAAATGTACAGGGGGGAACGGATGTAGCTCAAGCAGCTGAGCACCTGCTTCCTACAGGTGAGGTCCCGGGTTTGGTTCCCGGTGCCTTCTAAAAACAAAAACAAACAACAAGCCTAACTCAGGGGAGCCAATGTGGCTCAGTGGTTGAATACCGGCTTCCTACATACAAGGTCCTGGGTTCAATTCCTGGCCTTAGTACCTTAAAAAAAAAAAAAAAGTACAAGATTCCCTGTTGTGGATGATACCTGTGGTTAATAAGAACATCCTTTCATGAACCATAATATATGTATGTCACTATTATAAGGTGTTAGTAATAGGATGGTATATGGGAATAAAGACAAATAATGTAAATTATCGATTATGATTAACTATAAGAGTGTAATATTTTTTCAATAATTTTAACAAAAGTACTACACCAATCCTAAGGGTCAGAGGCAGGAGGGAACAAAGGGTAAGGGTTTTTTCTTTTGTTTTTTATGTTTGGAGCAATGAAAGTGTTCCAAAATTGATTGTAATGATGAATGCACAATTCTGCAATTATACTGAAAGCCATTGATTGTATCATTTGCATGGATTGTATAGTGTATGCATCTTTAGTTAAAAAATGAAAAAAAAAAAAAAGGGTTCCTATGATGGTTAGGCTACTGTGTCAACTCAGCCAGGTAACTGTGCCCAGTTGTTTGGTCAAGCAAGCACTGGGCTAACTGTAATACAAGGGCATTTATGGACTTTAGGTACCATTGACTTTACTGCAGTGGTAAATCATAGATAGCTGGTTATAATTACATCAATCAGAGAGAGATAGCTGGTTATAATTACATCAATCAGAGAGATTGCCATCAACAAGGAGTGACGCTTAAACCAATCAGTTGAATCCCTTAAAAGGGGAAGAGATTCTAGCATTGAGAGAAAATTTCCCAGCTTGTCTTTGAACAGCCAACATCTCCCAGAACTCATCGAGAATCTTCACTGGACTTTCACTGGTGCTCCTGGTTGCAACCTGCCTGCGGAACCTGGACTTGTGCATCCCCACGACTACGTGAGAGACTCTGATAAATCTCTTACTATTGACAGATATCCCTTGTTGATTCTGTTTCCCTAGAGAACCCTGACTAATACAGTTCCTATTTGGAATGATGGAAATGTTTTGGTAATAGATGGTGGTGACGGTAACACAATATTGTGAATGCAATTAGCAGCACTGACATATACATCTGAATGTAATTATAAAAGGCAAATGTTAGATTGTATAGGGTATCAGAATAAAAAAAAAAAAGTGGATTTGGCTCAACTGATAGAGCACCTGCCTACCACATAGGAGGTTCAGGATTCAAACCTGGGGTTTCCTTGACCTGTGTGGAGCTGGCCCACGCGCAGTGCTGATGAGTGCAAGGAGTGCCCTGCAATGCAGGGGTGTCCCCTGCGTAGGGGAGCCCCACATGCAAGGAGTGCGCCCCTCAAGGAGAGCCACCCCGTGTGAAAAAAGCACAGCCTGCCCAGGAGTGGCACCACACACACAGAGAGCTGACACAGCAAGATGATGCAACAAAAAGAGTCATAGATTCCTGGTGCCGCTGACAAAAATGCAAGCGGACAAATAAGAACACGCAGCGAATGGACACAGAGAGTAGAAATGGGGGTGGGGGGGAATGGGAGAGAAATACATTAAAAAAAAACAACAACTCATGGGACTATAATACGCAGTGAACCCTAAGTTAAACCATGGGACTTTAATTAATAGTACAGTTATAAGAATGTGTAATCACCATTGTAATAAATCTTCCACACTAATGCAAGGTGTTGGTGGTTTTTATGGGAATCCTATATTTTATGCATGATTGTTCTGTAAACCCACAACTTCTCTAATAAGAAAAAACAAAAAAATAAATAAAATTAAAAAACCCATAGAAAATCAATTCTATACTTGACAGGATCACAAAGTTCCTCATTACCCTTACCACTCAGGAAAATACTCACGGGCAGCTTATTTCCATTGAGAAAAACTTTGACATCTTTAGTGGATCCAGCAACATCATATGCTCTTCTAACCATCAGTGCAACAATATCTTTGTCCAGGCTCTGCATTTTAAACTTAGACAAATCAGGCTGGAAGGTGATGCACGTGTAATCTTCTCCATTAAAGGGCTTAAGTTCCATCTCACCAGCTTTCCCCATGTTATCCATCCACGTCTATGGAAGTTAAGAATAAGAAAGGTGAAAAATTCAAGTTACCTCCTTCACAAACAAACTAGAACTAAATAATGCAAACTGACAAGTCCTCAGATAATAAACTTATAGATGTTCATGAATATTTTCCCATGATTTAATAGTTTATATTAAATTGAACTAACCATTACTGCCATTATAAATTGCTGTGGTCCAATTTATAACCAAGGTACAAAGTATCTACTTACTTACCTGTTTGAACATTTTCTTGTACTCTCTACTGGCTGTTTCCACAGTAAATTTGGTACTGAATATGTTACACAATTTGGCTCCATAGCCATTTCGACCACCTGAGCAAATTAAAAAAAAAATATTGTTATATTGTTATTTGATTAACAGCCTTACTTCTTAATCACTGGCAGGAGGGGATGAGGCCTGCCATTCCAGCAAAACTATTAAATTATGGAGATTTCCTTTTTTTATTGTTTTTTTATTTCCTTATTTTTAACCCTCACAGAGAGTCATTTAAAAGACATATATTTTTTCATGAGGATATGTTCTTTAGTTTCTTTAGTACCTTACCTGTTACTTTTTTTTCCTTATCATCATAGTTACTAGAAGTTAGGAGCTGTCCAAAGATGAGCGCTGGGACATACACCTTTTCAACTTTGTGTTCAACAACAGGAATACCTTTTCCATTATTCCATATACTAATTAAATTGTTTTCCCTAAAAGAAGATTGAAAATTTTATTGTAAAATAAAGATAAAACGAATGCTTAATATTTTAAATATATAAATTCACAAACCTCAATTTATGACTTTTTTCATATACACATTCTGAAATTTCAGCATGAACTATTTTTCCCATCATGCTGAAATAGGAGTGTCCATAATGCCAAAAGGAAGATAAAACAACAACAACAATAACACAGCCTTTTCCAACATCTGGGCAGACATTGATAATGTTGAAAAAACAGGAAGCTTTAAAATATCACCATAAACAAAGGGAAATGATTTAAGCCAAATGGAAAGAAAAAGACAAAAAATGGAAACTATTATTTTACTGCTTTTCAAAGGACCATTTGTACTCTCTTAGGTCCCTTAGCTTTTCCATCCACAAGTCACATAGCAAAACAAATATAAAAGGCAAAAATATTATATCAATCATAAACTGCCCAGCAGGCTAACAGAAAGCTGCAAACTTATTTAAATTAATCTTTTAGTTATTATTTTAGGTTAATTCCCAGACAGATCATATTTTAGTTATAGCTGGGTAGACACCATGGTTCTTATTCTAAATAATACTTAATATTGTCTATAAAAAAGACTAAAATTATTCTCTACCACCACCTGCTGGTTTACTATTTGAATAGCATTATGATAAAAAGTTTAAAACCCTAGACTCCAAAACTCTTAGGTCATTTCTTTATTGGAGATGCTTTTTTGGAGTATTTAGAGGTTAAATGTCATAATATCCATAATTTATTTAGAAATTATTCAGAAAGCAATATTTATAGATGGACTAAATATGGTAAAATGTCAATAAATGTTGGTTCTAGGTACTGGGCACCATAAGGCTTATTCATTTTAGTGGTTTTGCAAACTTTCACTTAAAAAAAACAAACAAACAGGCAAACTTCACTAGTAAAGTAAATTCAACCAAGAATAACAATAACAAGTTAAACAAAAGGTTAAGCAAAAGACTTACGGGTCAATTGTGACTCTAATACAAGACATTTTAGGGTCCCTTTGCTTGTTGTCTGCAGCATTGACTGAAAAAAATAAAATACATATTTGTAAGAAAGTATTTTTTAAAACATTCTTTAACTCAAAGATTTAGGAAAAAATGTCCCAAATAGCCCAGGAGCAGCATTAACAAGGTTGTTAATTTAGGAAATTTTTGGTCAAAGCACTGTTTCTAGGAAAGAACTCAATTTCCTGGACTCAAGAGACCAACCCACCTTTGCTCAACTATTGTTTGATTTGACAGGACCTCTGGCTACAGCGGGTTTCTGGTAGGAAAGATACTTCTTATCAAAGGTTTTATATGTAGATCTTTATATAAAAGAATTTACTCACCTAGAATCTCATCAAAGATTTTGTACAAACCAGGAACAAAAGTGACTTCCCTATAGTTAATGCCAATATCTTCATCATAAACCCACAATTGCTAGAAATAAGGCAAAGAAGTATAATTATTTTCATGTTTTAACATCACTATTACTATAACGTCTTGATTAAATACCACAGAACACATATAATTACTTAGGCTAGTTCCAGTGACACTCAAAGTACAAGAGGAAAAGTACATACTTGAATAAGTAATTGCATGTAATTAGCTTGTTTTACCTGGGTCACTAATTCCACTGAGCCAATATAGGTGTCGGGGCGGAGCAAAATATGTTCCAGTTGTGTTTTCTTTTGATAGATTCTTTCAATAGATAGTCTTTTCTTAGCATCTTCATTTTTCTTTATTTTGTTGATTTGCATATTTTCATTTACAGGCTAGCAATTAAAAATTGAAGAAAATAGTTTTTTTAATCATAGGTGTATCAGAAACTATGAACAAAATTGTCTACCATAATGACATGCTTACACACACTAGAACAAACTGCAGTCTTTTGGTAGGTATTGGTGAAATTTACCTAGTTTTGTACAGACATGGCAATTAAAGACTGGTTTCCAAGTGTCAGTTTAAACAGACATCCAAGTATATCTGATATGGAAACATTTTCCTTGAACACTGTTCTAGAAGTCGTCGGTAAAAAAACACTAGTTCACAATGATTTACTAAGTGCATACTATGTCCCAAGCACATACTAGATTCTAGTTCTGCAGCAGCATTTTGGGAGAGTATACCAGCCCCATCATCTGGCCGCATTCACGTTTTGAGCACAAGGAGGGCATTTTTTGAGCAACTCGCGTCTGCCAGCTCCTCGACTGGGAACGCTGTGCCATGCTCTGTACCTTCCACGATCAGACACATTCAGTTCCGCTTTTCCCCGGGGGGAGGCGAGGAAAGCTGGAGCTATACTAAAAGCCGCACACGGCCCGTTATAATACAGATCTACCGTAGAACGAATTGAACCCTGCCCCTAGAAACAGTAAAATAAAATACAACGCCCTGGAAGCCAGTTTAGCCGGTAACACTTCAATTCTAGCAACATAAAGGGGTTTCACCTAATTCACGATCACCCAGAGCCCAGGAAGATGGGGCTCGACAGGAGTATGGACACTCAGCCCTTCGAGGAGTCCCGACGCCGCGCGGACGCCGGCGCTCAGGAGCCCTCACCGCTCACTGGCATCCGAAGGGATGCCTGGACGCGCTGAAGCTCCACGACACGGCCCCCTCCGCGAGCTGTACCTGCAGTGGTGACACCTCCATGGCGACGTTCGTGACAAGGGCTCGAGGAGCCTGAAAACGACTAAACCGGCGGGAATCACGAGACGGATGGAAGACCTAGCCACCTCTCCACAGACGCGTCGGTTAGACGAGCTCGCCTAGTACCAATTGAACCTTCCTGGAGCCCGCCCAAGCCAGATAAGCCAATCCCTGACTCGCTCTTCCCGACTCCGTCCGGAAGACCCAATCGTCGCCGTCCTCATAGAATCCACCTATAAACGGCCGAGTTGGCTCGGGCCTGTTCAAATAAACCAATTAGACAAGGGAGGCGGGACTAGCGCGATTTCAAAAGGCACCACTCGGCGCCCTAGCGGGGAGACCGACGGGGAACGTGGCCAATGAGCTGCGGTCATTTGTTCTCTTCAGTGCGGAAAACTTTTCAATAGAGGCGCTGTGGAGCGGGAGGGGCGTTACTCAGTGAAAAGTGAAGAGGTCGGGAAGGACATTTATTCCCCTGGGTACCACTCATCTAGTTCAGATCTCTGAAATCTAAAAACCCTCCTGAAGTTGTTAGTGAGAGGGATAGTAGTCTTAGCTCAATTTTCCGGAAGAAATTGAGGGCCACCTTTCAGGAGAGGCAGCCTAAAGATTTGGTTAAGCGAACAGGTTCTGGCGTCCGCCTCAATTTCCCCTCCCCCTAGAATTTATTTCCAGAGAAACTATTTATGCTACCGTTGTGGTTTTTTGTTTTCGTATAGTAGAGGGATGTAGAGACATGTTGCAAAATAGAGGACCGCATTCAAGTCCCCTAATAGAGCGGCGATGGAGCACAACTGGTAAAAGGAATAATTTCATAGTTGCCGCTTTATGAACTGAAGATGGTCTTGCCAGTTTTGCAGCAAGGAGATGTGTTAAGTTTAGGAGCTATTCTAGAACTAAAACCTTTTCCTTAGAAGGCCAGGGGATGCCCGACTAGTTATTTTTGCTCTCTTCAGTGTTAAATTCCCTGAATTCTGCAGTCCAGAAGAGCTGGTCAAATTTGACAAGGAAATACCAAATCGACACCGAAGTTTTTAGTTTATTACTCTGACATATAAATGTTTGAGTGAATTTATCCTTTCCTTGTCAATCCACAATGTTAAGAAGACAAAAAAGAAAAAAGTTGCGAGATGCTAGAAAAAATGACGATGCCGTTTGATTACTAATTCCATCTGAACCACTTCCTTCCTAATCTCTACTTCCTTATTCTGCCTCGGTTTTCAATCCTGGCTCCTCAATTTGCTAAGCTTCTTGGCGTTGCAGTTTCTTCTGCTAAAAAGAGGGTTTAATCACAGTATTTCACCTCAGTTGTATGAGGATTACATGAGATAAGAGTAAGGCTTTTAAATGTCTTAAAAAAAATTTTTTTTAGGAGGAACTGGGAATCAAACTCAGGATGTCATATAGAGAAGTAGGTGCTCAACCACTCAAGCTATGGCTGCTCCCCAAGAGTAAGGCATTTATAATAGTAGGTAAAGGATATCAGAATCAGAAAGCAGGAATTTTCCTTAGACTGGCATTACAGTTGTGGATTTAATTCCTTTTTTTCTTCTAAAAGAAATGGGAGGTTGTTAAATAACTCCAACATGTCCAATGTCAACTCTGCTAAGTCTAAGGGAGGGCCATTGAGGAGGGAACACACACACACACAGTGGTGTGTCAGGAAACAGAATGAAAGTAGGATGAGGCAAGGATGAAATTCCTGTGGCTCTCATTTCTGTCCTGGAAAAAAAACGGTGTTTTCACCTCCTCCCTGCTTGTAACATGTGTTGAGATAGGAAGGATAACCTTCATGCACAGGATATCACCAGGGTCAAAGCAGTTGTATGGAAGAAGCCCATATTGTAGCTTCTGCCCAGTTGGAAGTCTGGTCAGGCTCGGACTCCAAGGTCAGTGTGTCTCTCTGCAGTTTCCCCAGAACACAGTATGGCTCTGATGGTCAGATACCTGCCATCTCCCATGGAGGTGCCAAGGAGGCGATAGGTGGGCAGTGGTCAAATAGGAGGTTCAGGAGAAGGTACCTTGCTTCCCTAGGATGGCACTCCAGCTTCTGCAACCCGTAGCTTTTCTCAGCCTGTGGTACACTGCCAGACTCATCTGGGACTGAACCAACAGGAATTTAATAAACAGCACCCAGCCTATTTTCTGAGACCCAGTCTTAAATCCCCACTGCAGCTTAGTCTGATCCTGACTGTATAGGCCTGTTTTCCAAAAACCCAGAAGCAGAACTATAAAGTCAAAATGCAAATCAAAAGCATAGTGCCACACCATTTCACACCTAATAGGATGTGAAAAAACTGGAAACAAACAAGTGTTGATTAGGATGTGGAGAAATTGGAACCCTAATGTATTGCTGTGGAAATGTAAAATGGTATAGCTGCAGTGGAAACAGTTTGATTGTTCCTCAAAAAATTAAACATAGAATTACCATATGATCCAGCAATTCTAACTAGGTATATACCCCAAAGAACTGAAAACACAGATTCAGTTCATAGAATTATTAAAAAAAAAAAAAGGTGGGAAACGGACTTTGGCCCAGTGGTTAGGGCGTCTGTCTACCATATGGGAGGTCCGCGGTTCAAACCCCGTACCTTCTTGACCCGTGTGGAGCTGGCCATGCGCAGTGCTGATGCGCGCAAGGAGTGCCGTGCCACGCAAGGGTGTCCCCCGCGTAGGGGAGCCCCACGCGCAAGGAGTACGCCCGTGAGGAAAGCCGCCCAGCGTGAAAAGAAAGAGCAGCCTGCCCAGGAATGACGCCGCCCACACTTCCCGTGCCGCTGACGACAACAGAAGCGGACAAAGAAACAAAACGCAGCAAATAGACACCAAGAACAGACAACCGGGGGGTGGTGGAATTAAATAAATAAATAAATCTTTAAAAAAAAAAAAAAAGGTGGAAACAGCCTAAGTACTCATCAGTGGAAGAATGGATTAAAAAAATGTGGTATATTTAGTCTATGTGTTACTAGATCCCTTTTCCTAACAAGATAATATATAACCTTTAAAAACATAGCTAATCAGGCCAAAAAGTCCCAAAGTCCATCAACTGATGCATGGATAAACAAAAAGTAGCAGAGCCATACAATGGAATATTTAGCCATAAAAAGAAAGAAGCTCTGATTCATCTAACAAAATTAATGGACCTTGAAAACAATATGCAAAGTGAAATAAATCAGACACAAAAGGACAAATATTGTATGATTCCACTTATACAAGGTGTCTAGAATAAGCAAATTCATAGAGACAGAAAGGAGGTTAGGGTTTACCAGGGGCTGGGGATGGGGAGGATGGAGAGTTGCTTAATGGGTACAGTTTCTGTTTGGGGTGATTAAAATTTTGGAAATAGATACTGATGATGGTAGCACAACATCGTGAATGTAATTAATAACAGTGAATTTCACCCTTAAAAATGGCCAAATGGGAAATTTTGTTTATGTGTGTGTGTGTATATATATATATATATATATATTTTTTTCCACAATAAAAAAAGTTTTGGACTCACACACACCTGAGTCAGAATTCTCCTTGACAAAATACCATTATTTAATTTATTGGACAATTTGAGACTTGGTATCTAAATCTCTGAGATATCCTAAATTTTCTGCTAGCTTTTGTTGTAAATATTAGGAAAAGAGGAAAATTGTAATTTCAATATTGAAATGACCAACTGTCCCTTTCATTGTTATCATTAATAGCTTTGGCAGAATTCTACTTCTTTGTGTTTGGCTCAGCTACATTACTGTATTATTTGTATGATAATAACTATTAGTTTAATTAGAAGTTTTCTTCTTTCAGTGAAAAAAAAAATAGAATTCTCCCTGAGCCTCAGTTTCCCCATATTATTATCCTTTGTCAAAGATACAGAGGTCTAAGTCAAGTATGGAAGCACCTAGGACAAACCTCTAGCACAGGCTGGTCTTGCTCTGGCTGTTTTCGTCCCCATTCTCCTCTCTTCTGGCCCGATTTGTTTCTCTGCTAGCCAGAACCTACAAGGAAGCCACTGAAAGAGTAGATGGGAGTCTGGGGTGTGTGGTCCTTGGGAGGCCTTCTCAAAAAAGAGGAAGTTTCCACACTGGCCCTGGGAAACAAGAAGGGGATGAGAGTTAGTTCTAGGGGCCAGGATGGAGGAAGGGAGAGGTGTCATCCTCATAACCTCCCCCTTACTCTGCTGCAGCCCAAATTAGATACTCTGACCCTGGCCCCATCCCTACCCCTATCCCTAGGGGTGTGGTTAAGAATTTGAGTCTAACTCCCTACTAAAGTGCTTGATGGCTGTGTGACCTTTGGCAAGTAACCCATTCTCGCTGTTTCTCCATTTCTTAATCTAAAATGGGAGTAACGAGAGTACCCCCTCATAGGGTGAGATTACAAACGTAAAGTGCTTAAAGCATTGCCTCTCAAACAGTAAATACTCAAAATATTTTAGCCATCACCTCTGCTCCTTTCCAAGGACCATCCTCCCCCTCCCCTCTCAGTTAAGTCACTTCCTCAGAAACTAGTTCAAGGGGAGGGAATGTGGCTGAAGTGAATATGGGAGGTCCTGAGTTCGGTTTCTGATACCTCTTTTCAGAAGATGAGCAGACACAGAGAGCACACAACAAACAAATGCAGAGAGCAGACAGAGAGCACAAACAATGCAGAGAACAGACAGCACAAACAACGAGGGGGTATAAATAAATAAATCTTTTAAAAAAACTATTTCAAAATTCCTCTTCTCTAGGGAGTCTTCTCTATTTTATTGAGGCTTCCTCAAGTCTTAAGGAGTACATTTGCATATGTGGATGAATTCCCTTTGTAAGTATTCCCTGGTTGTTTTCATATGGGTGTTGAGTATTTCCTGTCTCCCTATTCAGCAGCAGGGGGAGGTGATTCCTGAAGGCCGGTGCTGTATCTCCATCCTCTGTGCCTCTTCCTTCTTGCTGGCTGAAAGACCGGGAAGGGGCTGGACTGAAAGTGTGGTTCTGGATTTGGGGGATGGATTTGGCTAGGAGGAGCTCACTGGGAATTCCTGGATGAGGCTGGGCTAGGGCCAGGGTACTTGGGTGGTTAGGGCTGGGTAAACAAGCTCTGTTTACCTTGAGGTTGATGACTGGGAAGGTTCCTGTCAGGCCTCTTTACCAGGGAGACCAGCCTTTGGTTGGAAGAGGCCAGGAAAATCTGAAATGTGTCATAGAAGTCAGCATCTTTCATCTGCCTGTGGCACTGCAGGTCTGTCCCTCAGACCCATTTGTGACTTCAGGCAAGGGGACATTGAAGGCCACCAGATGGAGCTGGGAGAAGAGCAAGGGGGATTCTAGACTGTCGGAAAGGAAAGGAGCAGCTCAAGACCAGAGTTTAGTTCCCAAAAAGTCTCCTGGGAGGTTTCCCTCCATAGTCTGGCAGTATTGTATCTATCAAGTTTTATTTTATTTTATTTTATTTTATTTTTTTAGAGATGTTGTGGGTTTACAGAACAATCATGCATAAAACACAGGATTCCCATACACCAACCCCCCACCAATAGCTTGCATTGGTGTGGAACATTTGTTACAATTGAAGATAGCTTTTTCTATCAACAATTTTAATAAAATAAAATAAAATTTTTAATTTTTAAAATATGTACACCTTTGAAAGAGCAATTTAGCTTCTAAGAATTTATTCTACTTATACTCTCTTGTAATTGTGCAAAAATATATATGCACAAGGATGTCACAATATTGTTTTTAATAGAAAAGAACTGGCAGCAATCTAAGTGCCTTTCAATCAGGGAATGATTAAATAGTGCTATGTTCAAAATATGGAATATATACAGTTTTTAAAAAGAATGAAGTAGATCTAAATGTACCGATATGGAAATATCACCATATATTGTTAAGTTTTTAAAAAGTGGGGTAAAGAATAGTAGGTAAATATAAAGAACTCCTACAACTCAACACAAAAAGACAAAAAACCCATTTGAAACATGGACCAAGGATTTGAATAGGCATTTCCCCAAAAAAGATATACAAATGACCAATAAGTATAAGAAAAGTTGCTCAATGTCATTAACCATTAGAGAAATGCAAAGTAAAACTAAAAGGAGATACTACTTAACACCCACTAGGATGGCTGTTATAAAAAAAAAAAAACCCTGAAGAT